>NW_008329514.1:110942-116776 GCF_000622305.1 Nannospalax galili
TATATATATGTTTTGCCTAAATGCCATACAATGCCTGCAGAAGCCAGAAGAAGGTGTCAGATTCCCTGGAACTAGAGTTATGACTGGTTGTTAGGTGCTAGAAACCTAATCCAGGTACTCCATAAGAGCAGCCAGTGGTCTTAATCACTGAGCAATCTCTCCAGCCCCATTTCCAAGATACGGTTTTGAGGCTATTGTAAATAGGACTCCCCCCACCTCCTGATTTCTTTGTTGGTATGCTTGTTATTGATATATAAGAAAGCTACCGGGGGGCAAAAACCAAACAGAGAGTTCTCAAAAGGTGAAATGAAAATGGTTGAGAAATATTTTTTAAATGTTCAGCATCTTTATCAATCAGGGAAATGCAAATTAAAGCTACTTTGAGATTTTTGTCTTATCTCAATTAGAATGACTAAGATTGAAAAAATGACAACAAATGCCAGCATGGGTGTGGGGATGTGCACACTGCTGCAACCACTACGGAAATCAGTGTAGAATTTCCTCAGAAAGCTAGAAATATCTGCCACATGACCCCACCATACCACTTCTGGGCATATACCCAAAGGATTCTTTTTCCTACTACAGAGAAACCTGCTCATTCATGTTCAGTGCAGCTCTGTTCACAGTAGCCAGGAAATGAAAAGAACCTAGAAGTCCATCAGCTGATGGATAATGAAAATGTGGTACATTCACAAAATAGAATGTTATTCGACCTTTAAGAAAAATGAAATTATGAAATTCACAAGTAAACAGATAGCTCTAAAAACAATCGTTCTGAATTAGGTAACCCAGATTGAGAAAGATAGATGTCACATATTTTCTCTCAAATGTAGATGTCAGCTAGCTTTGAATATTTAGATATATGTGTTTTATTTGGAAAAACTGTAGAAGCCAGGAAACTAGTACAGGGCCATGATGGGTGAGTGTTTTCAAGGGAAGGGCGATAGAATATAGAGATATAAAGGAAGAAAGGGGAATAATAAGATAGGAAGAATTAAGTAGGGTGGTGGATGAGAGACAGGGTAGAGGAGGGTATGAAGAGAGATAACTAACACTAAAGGCCTTTAAAAAAAAGTCATATGGAAACCTACCAATGTAGCAGCTTCCTAACACACACACACACACACACACACACACACACACACACAAAGGATTTAAATAAAGTTACCCTATAATGAGAGAACAATACCCTTACCAAATAAGGGCTAGCAAATAAAAAGCACAATGCCAGGAATGGGTTCCTTCTTTTGGAATTATTGGTGGTCAGGGGGTTCCCTACCCCCAAACATTACTGGATGTTGCCATTGCTCTTGGGTATTCTCCAATACTTGATGACTCTATTGTTTAAGACACTGTATTTCCTTGAATTGTGGAAATGAAGCCATCAAGCTGGTACTGACCTTGAAGCTTCATCTCTATGGCTAGCTTTCCTAGTATGGGTGCTATGCATGCTACCCAAAGAGAAAAGTAATCATAAATTATACCCAGCTGTGAACTTTACAAGTCACAATTATGACTTGCCTGGCAAAATATGCCCACTGACGCAATAGTGGCATGGATGTTATGAGAGTAAGCAAACAATTTATCACTAGATTTAAGGCCTGCTCCATAAGATGACCCCATACCTGGCACCATTACTGAGGCCAAAGACCTGTGGCTAGATAGGTCATAGACATCAGATCCCATTAATATTATTCTGCTAAATGGACATAGTATTAAAGTAATTTTTAATGACTTATCATGATACCCATTTCTCAACCCTCATCAGAAAAGCTTCTTTTTGAAGAAGATAGTGACTAACAGAGATCCACAATGTGAATCAATGTGCAGAGAATAAGATATTACTGAGTTCACAGCTCTAAATGGAACATCTATATCCCCTCATCCAAGGCTCAGGGATCATCACAGGATTGGGGGCACAGAGATTGTAAGAGCCAGAGGCAGTGAATGACTACATCAAAACAGTGTTCTCCAGACACAACATGGCAGTAATACACATAGACTCACAGTGACAGCATGCCCAGCACTTTCAAATCTCCAGCCCAGTGAAATTCCAGTATGGAGAAGGGAGGTAAACATGAAGTCCCAACAATATCTGAGGAGCTATTGGCAACTGAGAGCTGCTGGAAAGAGAGTCAGTTTGTGTTAAGGGCTTTGTTCCTGGTAGGCTGACCATACTTCACAGGGTGGACCCATATCCAAGAGCATTTGGGGAACACAAAATGATCTCAATGGACTTAAAAAGAGGACATGAAATGGGGTGGGAGGGTGGTGGAGATAGATCTGAGCGGTGATGGAGGGAGTTGAATATGCAAGACATTGTATGAAATTCTAGAAGAATTAATAAAACTATTGTTTAAAAGAAAGAGTGGGGTGTGGGAAAGAATAATCAGAGTATATTCTCTACATATATGAAATTGTCACAGAACTATATTAACTTCAGAAATGAAAGAAAGGATATGTACAGTTTTTGAACAATGTGTGGTAGGCTTATTTCTTCTTTTCAGAAGATGAAATAAAACTGACTTGCTGCCATTGACCTGTTAGATCACTCTTCAGCACTAGAGCCTACAGTGTAGTGAGTCTTCCAAATAGGCTGCATTGCCATGCTTTAAGCCATAAAGGGAAGACCTGAGTAGGATTAGAGACTGACAGGAAACCACTGATCCTGGAAGCTAGGCTGCATGAAGCCCATGAATTCTAGACCAAATCCAGGTTGCTATTTGTTGTTCATGTTGTTTTTAAGTTTTAACTTCATTCAGTTAAATAACTGTATATTTTATACAGTTTAATACAATGTGATGCTTAGTTATGTGTATGTATTGTGGACTGATAAAATAAGGTTAAAAGGCATATCTATTAGAACAAATGCTCGTTGTTTTGTAGTGAAGCCTCAAATTTCAGAGAAGTTGTTGGAAATACACAGTATTAAGTATAGTCACCATGCAATAGAATACTAGAACTTACTTCTCTTACCAGCTGTCACCTTGTACCCTTTAAGCAACGTCTCCCCTTTCTGTTTGCACTTTCCACTTTCTACAAGCCTCTGTCAGCATTACTTTGCATCAGACAGTTTAGCTTTCACATATGGGACTTGCTGTCTGTGCCCGGCTTAGTTCACTTAATATAATGTCTTCCAAGCTCAGCCATGCTTTTGCAAATGCAGAACACAAGTGACAAGCAGATCCAATCATCGGAGAAATGCAAGCTAAAGCCCAAATGTGATATTATTTTCAACTTTGATAAAGGAAATTTTCAAATGGATGAGTGGCAATAAGTGTCAGAGAGGATATGGAGGACAGGGAACCCTATACATTGATGATATATTATAAATCTTGAAGACAGCATTAAAGATACTCAAAAAACTGAAAACAGAATTATCATATGAGCCTATGACTCCGCTACTGAATATATAAGTAAAGGAAATAAGTACGATAATGAGACATCTGCCCTCCTTTTGTTCACTGCAGCACTATTCACAACAGCCAAGATGTGGTTACAACCAAAGTGTCCATCAGTGTGTAGACAGATTTTTAAAAATTTTTTAAATTTAATAACCACATGATTAGAAGAAGCATTTCATTACAACTTTAACATATTCAGTAACACATTCCAGAGCAAGGATACATCTCTTTCAAAGGTGACTGTAAATTTTTAGGTACAGTTGAATTAATACAGTTATACAATAGTGTACTCAATATAAACCCTATAAGACATAAAATTAAAGGAGGTTTTAACCTGTAAAGAAGATCTACATTTCATTTTAAGACATGCTGTTTCCTACAATTTAATGTTATTAACACGTTTGCACATGTGTCTTTAATCTCTATGTATCTGATTATTACTAGGCACAGTCGGTTACACTCGGATCCTTAGTACCTGAGTATGAATATAAAATCATCAGGTAGATTTCACTGGTAATGTTTATCACCTCTACTCTTTAACATGAAGTAATTTAAAATTTTTTTTAATAACTCCATGATTAGAAGAAGCATTTCATTACAGCTTTAACATATTCAGTAACAAACTCCAGAGAAAAAGTGCACCTCTTTCACAAGTGGCTGTAAGTTTCTAGGTTCACAGTTGAATTAACACATATATACAATATTGAACTCAATATAAGCACTTTAAGACATAAAATTGAATGAGTTTTTAACCTTTAAAAAAGATCTCCATTTCATTTTAGAATATATTGTTCCTTGCAGAAAGACTCATTGTTTTTGCTCCTAACACTGAGATGTTGGTGCATGCATCTCTAATCTGTATGTATCTGATTATTACTAGTCATAATGGGCTGAACTTGAATGCTTGGCACCTGTGTATGTCTATAAAGTCATCGGGTAGATTTCAATGGTAATGTTTATCACCTCTACTAATTAACATGATGTAAATTTCCATGCTTCCTCCTAAAATATGATACATTTTAAAAAATTTGTTGATTTTTTTCTGTGTATATCACACAGAACATCCCAAACCATCTTATTCATCTATACACCCACTTCTCAGATGGCCCCCTCCCATAGCCTCCCTCCCCCGACTGGAGCCCTTATACTCTGATATCCCTCTTACTGTCTACTGTGTCTGGAGGTCTTTGTTTTAGGAAGGTCAGCTGTTCCTCAACCAGCAGCAATCAGTTGTCTATATTCCTTTAGATAATATTAGGATCTGCTGTTCATTTTCCCAGTTCTATGCTGGGTAACTATCTGGGAGTCCCTTTGGCTAACATGGTCAACAACTCAAAAGAAAGTATCTCCTACGTGGCATTGTTGCTTGTTATGTAGCCTTTACCTATACATATTGGACTCTTAAAATATTATATTGGCCCCTTTAATCTTTGGTTATACTTTCCTTTTGGGTGTTTAAGACCATACAGTTGGCCCAGATAAACCAATTTATTTTTACTCTTAAACTCATTTGAGGATGTGTTCCTCAGGGGTCATGGGCTTGGGAGGAGCCCCTGGCTCCTTTCTTTTACCAGTTCCATCTATGTGAAGATAAGTCAACGGTCCTGCTCTACCATGGTTGACTTTGCTTGGAAGCATGGAGGAAATGATTCCTCTGTGTTGACCCTCCTCTTTGTAGACTGGACACAGGTTCAAGTCTATTTCGTGGGGTCTCCATGGCCTCCTTGATCAAGAGGATAGGTGACCCACCACAATTACAGGACATTTTGAGAGATGCTCATAGTCCCCTGGAACTAGTCGACCTAGGAGGGCAAGGAGCAAAAACTCTCCTTTATGTTCCTCTGACCAAACTATTATAGGCGTCAAAATATGTCTGTTAAACATCCAAGAAGGTTAGTTCCACTAGTCTGGTATTTTCAATTACTGTGTGTCATGTAGATAAATCTTGAGCAAAGACAATTGTTCACAGATAAACCTTACCAAGACATACATTTCTTGAATTGATGTGTATAATTTGTCAGTAGGTTCTTGGAGTAATGTGATTCCCTCTGGTTTTTAAAACTAGCTAGGCATTATTTCTCTCATTGTCTCACCCCTCTATCATGGTTTCCCCAATTAAGGTGCCCCCATTTTCCCCCTTTCTCCCTTAATAATACCCTTCTCCTATGGTGCTACCTCTCTTGAGTTCCTTCTTTCCCTTTATCGCCCAGGTTCCTTGTACAGCCTTCCTTCCCTCCTCCCTTAAACTAACCCAATTTTTATCCATCTCTCCCTTATTAAGGCCTGTTTCCTACTGTTTTTCTCTTTCAGGTTCTTTCTTTTCCTTTACCTCCCTGGTTCCTTTCCATTATCCTGGTTCCTGCAGCCTGCAGTGGTTGCATACTTATTTATCAGAGTCTGGGAACCAACAAATTTTAAAGATGTATGTTT
>NW_008329514.1:117272-118633 GCF_000622305.1 Nannospalax galili
TGGGGTCCCAGAGATTGGGTCCCAGAAAGCTGGATCAGCAGAGCGCTGGACAGCAAGGAGCAGAGATACAATAAAGCAGTAAACACAGACTAAGCCGTGCCTTGAGTCCTGTGTCTTACTACCGGCGACCTGATCTCACCGGAGAGCAGCACTCTCCGTTACCGACCCACGGATATCCTAGCTTTCGCCGCCTCCGTGCTTCTTCCCTGTGGAGTTCACTGGCCAGAACTCCGCAATCCTGAGGAAGGGCACAAGGGTGTAATAGAGGCGGGATCTCGACTAGATAATACTCTAGTAGCAGAGGAAGCTCTCTGCTCCAGAGAAGTGTGTAGCTATCAGCTACAGCCAGCATCAGAGAAGTCTGCGTACCTGCCGTCTCCAGAGAGGCGCAGCCGGCCAGGCTGGCCAGCGGCTAGCCAGCAGGACCAGGGCTAGCCAGCGGGACCAGAACCACGGCAGGAGAGTGCACGCACACCTGACCCTGGGCCACATCCAGAGTGAGTGCGCCCGGGAGCCCAGGCGCGCTCCCCACATCGCTTGCAGCCAGACTCACGCCGGGATTAGCCAGGTGTGGCGGAGACCCCAGGGTGCCCGCACACACCACGCCGGGGGTCAAAAAAGAAAAAAAAAAAAAATCTGGTATAGTAATCCCCCTGGCATTGCTCTTAATGCTCAGGGTTTCCGTTGCCATCTGAGGTCTTTTGCACTTCTATATGACTCTTAGGATGCTTTTTTCCAATTCTGCGAAAAATGTCATGGGGATTTTGATTGGCATTGCATTGAATCTATATGTGACTCTTGGTAGGATGGTCATTTTCACAATATTAATTCTTCCAATCCATGAGCATGGGAGGTCCTTCCATCTTCTGATGTCTTCCTCAATTTCTTTCTTTAAAGAGTTAAAATTTTCCTTGTAGACCTCTTTAATGTCTTTGGTCAGGTTTATTCCAAGGTATTTTATTTTTTTTTTTTTGTGGCTATTGTGAATGGGAGGGTTTCCCTATTGCTTGTTATTAGTATACAGAAACACTACAGACTTTTGTATGTTAATTTTGTAACCTGCCACTTACTGAAAGTGTTAATAATTTCTAGAAATTTTCAGGTGAAATTTTTGGTGTCTCTTAGATATAATATCATGTCTTCTGTAAGAAGGGATAATTTGATCTCTTCTTTTCCAATTATTACTCCTCTAATTTCCTACGCTTGTCTTACTGCTCTTGCAAGAATTTCAAGCACTATGTTAAAAAGGAGTAGAGATAGTAGACAGCCTTTTCTGGTTCCTGATTTCAATGGGAATGCTTCCAGTTTTTCTCCATTTAGAATGATGTTGGCTGTGGGTTTGTTATATATGGCTTTAATTA
>NW_008329514.1:118668-119776 GCF_000622305.1 Nannospalax galili
TTTTATTGAGAATTTTTGCATCTATGTTCATTAAGGATATGGGTCTATAGTTTTCTTTTTTGGTTGTATCTTTACCAGGCTTTGGTATGAGAGTGATGCTGGCTTCATAGAAGGAATTTGGAAGTTCTCCCTCCATTTCTATCTTTTTGAATAAATTAAGTAGTATTGGATGTAGATCTTCTTTAAATGTCTGATAGAATTCTGCTGTAAATCCATCTTGTTGAGAATTTTTGCATCTATGTTCATTAAGGATATGGGTCTATAGTTTTCTTTTTTGGTTGTATCTTTACCAGGCTTTGGTATGAGAGTGATGCTGGCTTCATAGAAGGAGTTTGGAAATTTTCCCTCCATTTCTGTCTCTTTGAATAAATTAAATGGTATTGGATGTAGATCTTCTTTAAATGTCTGATAGAATTCTGCTGTAAATCCATCTGGTCCTGGGCTTTTTTTAGTCAGGAGGTTTTGTATTACTGTTTCAATTTCTTTTTGTGTCATGGGTCTATTTAAACTGTTAATCTCTTCTTGGTTTAGTTTTGGTGGTTCCCATGCCTTTAGATATCCATCCATTTCTTTTAGGTTTTCAAATTTAGTAGCATAGAGGTTTTTAAAGTATTACCTTATAATGTTCTGTATCTTTCTGATGTCTCTTGTGATGTTTCCCACTTCATCTCTGATTTTGTTGATTTGGAGGTGCTCTTTCTTTCTTTTGGTTAAGTGGGTTAACGGTCTGTCAATCTTGTTTATCTTTTTCAAAGAACCAGCTCTTGGATTCGTTGATTCTTTGTATTGTTTTCTTCATTTCAATTTCATGAATTCCTGCCCTGATTTTTGTTATTTCTTCTTGTCTGCAGGGTTTGGGTTTCATTTGCTATTGCTTTTCAGATGTGTTGAGTTGCAATGTTAAGTCATTTATTTGTATTATTTCCGATTGTTTTATGTAGGCACTTAAAGCTATAAACTTACCTCTAAGGACCGCTTTCAGTGTGTCCCAGAGGTTTTGTTGTGTTGTATTGTCCTTTTCATTTAATTCCAGGAATACTTTTATTTCTTAATTTCTCTTTTGACCCAGCCATCATTCAGGAGTGTGTTGTTTAATCTCCATGTGTTC
>NW_008329514.1:120763-122002 GCF_000622305.1 Nannospalax galili
TCATTGTACTCCTCTAGAGGACTATTGGTATTTGGTGGGGATATGTTATTTTGGTTTCTCCTGTCATTATTTTTTCTCTGTGATTTTGACATGTGAATTTCTTTTGTAATTTCTGATTCTTGTTTGAGACTCAATCTTCAAGTTTAGGTCTACTTCTTCTTGCAAACTTTATGTGTCTTTGTGGTTTACTTTTTAGGCATGAAATGCTGGTTCCTCTAAGCTTTCGGTTCTCTCTTGATTTTATTTTGGATTGGCCAGGTTGCTTTTGTCTTCAGGAGTTCCCACAGAGGCCCAACTCAGGTGAGGATCAAATGCTTTCAGGCTTTCTCCTAAGGTGTAGATCCAGCCAAGAAAGATTTTGGCCTCAGGAATTTGGGGGTTGGACTGGCCTGGGAGCAGGGCCCAGGAAAGATGCTGTTCTAGGGCAGCTGGTGGTGGTGCTCCCCAGAGATACAAAGGGAGATGGGGGTTGGAAGATGCCCCAAGGGCTCCTGGGAACTGCACTGAGAAACTGGGTTGGTCTGGATGCAAAGGATCAGGAAGTTGCAAGGTCAGGCCCCCCCCTCCCCGTGCCTCCAGGAAAGAGGAAGAGGAAAGGTCAGCCCTGGAGTCCAAGAAAGAGGCTTGCGGGTTGTGCAGCCCAGGGAAGCAGAGGGAGGTGAGGGCCGGCTCCTGGGGACCCCAGAAGGAATTGGGTTGGTCTGGATGCAAAGGATCAGGCCCAAGGAAGCAGAGGGAGGTGAGCAGATAGATTTTATTGATATACGCTGTATTGTGTCCCCAGGAACCTGGCTTCTCTGAGGGGCAGGTCCTACTGCAGAGAATTGACTGTGAAGAGTTAGCAGAGGAAGGATGGGTTTTGACTCCATCTTGGACAGGGTTGGCCCTGTGGCCGGGCATGCCAGAAAAAGGATGGCCCAGGTATGGCACCTGCGTGGATGTGAGAGGGTATATTTACCGACTTGGGGCAAGACCGTGGGCCCACGAGGCATGGGTGAAAGCTAATGATTACTATGGGCTGGGCCAAACAGTGTCTGCAGAGGGCTGCTGAGCCACAGAGCCAAATGGGGCGCTGGGTGTTGCCTTTTGTGAAGTGCTAAGTGTTCGCCTTTGTGAGTTACTCTGTTTCCCCCCACCCAAGATATAAAATGAAAAATTCAGATAAAAATATGTTATAGGGTTTGATAGTACCTGGAGCAAGAGATCCTGATGTGAGTGAGGACAGGTCAAGCAGAGAGT
>NW_008329514.1:122194-124129 GCF_000622305.1 Nannospalax galili
AAATAACACAATTTAGCTTTTATAAAGACTGAATCTAAACTTTAAGTTATGTAAAACTCTCACTGAAATAGTAATAGTGATGGTACACAACCACTCACAGTTTATGTGTATCCAGCAGGTTTTCAGTGGTTTAGCAGACTGTCTTAACAGTAAACAATGCCTCAAGGAACTTGGCCATCTTCATAAATAATTAGACACATTTACGATTGCTGTATCAAAGGAAGAGAAGGTGAATCATGCCACCGGGGTACAGGTTTAATCACACTTGCCAGGGTAACCTTGAGGGAAGACACAAGTATATCTTCCTATCTCATTAATGCCAGAGCCTCATGCTTGCAGGGATCAGAAGCACATTCATTCACTTCCAAGACGCAGTGCCTGCCTTGGTATCCCGGCACACAGAAGCAGGAGTAGCCATTGACTCCATCCTGGCACACAGCCCCATTGTGGCAAGGGCTGGAAGCACACTCATTGCAGTCTAGCTCACAGACGCTTTCAGCATATCCAGCAGGGCAGATACAGACAGGAAGCTCAGGGTCTTGAAGGCAGGTTCCTCCATGTTGGCAAGAGATCCCACCACAGGAATGGGTGACAGTTTACAGTCAATCCACTGTACCCAGGAGGACATTTGCACAGGAAACCCCTATCTCATGGGGTATTCAGACAAGTTGCACCCCCTTGGCAGGGACTGGAGAAGCAAGGATTGTTAGAGTTTTCAGTCTTTGTCCAAATTATTGGCTATGTTTGAGCAGTGGCAGGTATCATCTTGTGGAACACCCTTGCATGTAGAATTGTTTTGGCAAGAATTTGAGAGGCACTTCATATCATTTCTACTGCAAGAAGAATCTAAAAAGAGACAAAAATATCAATATTAAGCACAAACGGTTGAGGGCAAAGTTTAAAAACTTTCTTTCAAACGTACTTGTTAATGAAACATATCACTGATTATATTCTAATGATAAGTTTAATGTTTCATTTGTCCACAAATTTTGTATATTTGTTAATATGAAACAAAAAGAGGGTAAGTAGATGGCTCAGTCAGAAAAGCACAAGGACCTGAATTTAATCCCAGAACCCATACAAAAGCTGCTGTGATGGCATGCGTTTATAATCCCATTCCTTGGGAGAGGGAGACAGGCAGATCTTTGGGGCTCACTAGCCGATCAACCTAGCTTAATCAGTGAGTACCAGGCCAATGGGGCACCCTGCCTCAAAAACAAGTGCATGGCACTTGAGGAATGACTCCTGAAGTTGTTCTTGGTCTCCACATATGCACCTATACCTGGGCACATGCTGACACATAAATACACACACACACATACACACACACACGCGCGCAAACAAAAATGGCTGTTTGAGATTCTTCCGTGTATTCCTTTTCTGAGGTCTAAGTGCAGTTGAGTGATGGGGAGAATTGGGTAGCTTATAATCCTTCCTGTTACTCAGAATTTAGATGCTCAGATTCTCTCAAGAATGATTTTAGACAATACTAGATGATGAATTTCAAAATTGTAAGTTGCCTAACCGAAGCAAATATTTCAATGAACCTTGTTTCTTGATTTATAACTAGCTGCATTATTGACATCATTATTTTATGCTCTAAAAAGTGGAGTATAGAAAAATAAAAAAAAAATCTAGTTATTTGTTGAGGATCTGCACCCTGCACTAAACATTTCAAGCATTTCACACATATTATCTCTCATCCTCACAGGAACACAAAATTATGCATTTCACAGATTATGTCCCACTACCAAAAAATGGTGAAATAAAGTTAGAAAATTTCATTTTCCTGAAATCATGTCTGTTCTAGCAATCTGTTTTTGAAAACATAGTTGGAATAATAACCCTTAGAAAAGCATTTATTTTATGATTCTTTCCAAATTAATTGGGTTTTTTTTCCTCCCTCATTATGAGTCATTTTCTTCTTTCATGCCT
>NW_008329514.1:124298-132161 GCF_000622305.1 Nannospalax galili
ATTTATATATATAAATCTTCCCCATTCATACACATTTTATAGGCACAACATTTCAGGACATCATGCTAAAAAAATATGAGTTTCTAATTTATGCAGACACAAGTCCAAGAAATATGTGTGGGACTGTACAGTGAGGTTGTGGGATCATGGTGGTGGCAACATAAAGCTGGACCAAAACTGAACTTGTTGCTATATGTTCCCTAAGTAGAAAATATGTCCTTAATCCTTCAGCTCAGGGAGTTAGAAAGGCTGGTTGGTTGAAACAAGACAGGTGTAAATGAATAAAAAATTCTGGACCTGTGTTGGTTTGATGAAGGGGAACACATTCAAAAGCATACTTCAGGGGGTTTGGAATGTTACATTTGTTATTAAGGATGTATTCATTCTGACTGGAAGGGTTCAGAAAACATGCCTTACACCAGTACTCTGAAAGCTAAATCTGTAAGGAAAACCCTGGCATCTTTGAAAAGCCCAGTAATCATATATGGGCTCTCTCACTGTTGGGAAACTTAAATGCAATGGAAGTAACTATATCCTGGAGAAGCAGGGACTAAGTGCGCTCATTAATCCAGTAAAGACAAGGTGGGTTTGATTACTGTTACAGAGTGTAGCCAAGCAACAGAATCATCTGACATATTATCTGATCATGGCTTCCCTAGAAGGTAAACACATAAAAAGTTTCTAAATCCTTTCATGATCAATAATAAGCATTCGAGGTCCCGGGCAAGGAGCAAAAGCCTAACTTGAATTTTCAAGTCACAGTCCATCTATCAAGCATTTGCCTGTCAAAGGGTAGGAAATAAATCTGGCATATATTCAGGGAACTTCTGTATCAGTGAAACCTCTGTAGATCCAGTGGTAGCCTGATGAGCTATTCCTCCAAAGGTGGAGGATAATCATGGGACCCGGCCTTTCCTGCAACTTGAACAGAAATGTAACTCTAGTGATGGGCCTTTTCCATTTTGGAAATAACCTATTTAGGTGTGTTACTCTGACCCATTTACTAAGTGACTCAACAAACTGCTAGTTTTGAAGAGTCCCAAACAGTAGAAGGCTTTGCAGTGCAAGCTGTGCAAGCTGTTCTGCAGCTTGAGACATATGATCCAGCAGATTCAATAATGCTTGGAGAGACGGTGACAGGGAGGGTACTGTCTGGAGCGTTTGGATTCTCATAGGTCTCCATAAGCAAATCATAGCATAAGCCCTTAGAATTTTGAAGTAAATGTCAACAATCCTTCAAAAATAACACTTTTCTTTGAGACATAACTTTTGACCTACTAGTGAGTCTTGGAAAAGACTGAATGCTTAACCACGAGCTACAAAGTTGCATATGACATCATCAACAGGGTGTTGTCTGAGTACACAATTCATAAAGTGCAGATGCATAGCAGCACTCCATCATCAAATGGAAATGAAATATGAATGAACATGCTGGAGCAGGCCTGGAAGGCACAAGCAGTGTACATGGAGAACTGACCCAAATGCCCATGATCCTTACCCTTGCTATGCTGACTCTTCTATCCTAACTACACCTATGGCAAAAGAGGGAGTCCAAAACTGCCATGAACAGATTTGATTTTCATATAGCTCTGTATAAAATGCAGACACCATCTGAATACACACCTGACAACCTGTATCACTGTACCTACTTTCTGGAATATTCCTGAAGGATGGTGATAAAGAAATGTCTTTCTGAAAGGAGCCAGGGGCTCCTCCCAAGCCCATGTGACCCCTGAGAAACAGATCTTCAAACGACCTTAAGTGTAAATATAAATTGATTTATTTGGGCCAACTGTGTGGTCTTAAACACCCAAAAGGAAAATATAACCAAAGAATTAAGGTGATCAATGTGTATCTTTAAGAGTTCAAGGGAATATACTTCCCAGTCGTTAGGCTTAAGTTTATAAAAATTTATTTAGACAATTATTTCTTGTTGATGATTTTGTTCTAAATCAGAAAGTACTGCTCAGATGTAAGACTTCAAATCTTGGTCTGCAATACGAGCACCTACCTGTAGCTAAGGGCGACAACCTGCTACTGTTCTAAAATGATGGCCAAGTTTGTTTTCTCCTCCTATCTAGAAGCCATTGAGAGGGAACTGACACTGATTGTAACTACTCCAACAGCTATCAAAATGCCTGAAAGCAAATCCTGAATCCATCACTCTCAAGTCCAGCCCTGGCAGACAAAAGAAAAATGAGGAGGAACCCAATAGAGGGATGCTTTTGGAAACTCTCGTCAAGAAATTCCAGTGGACTCTGATATGAACATTTGAAATCTGCCCTATTTTGACTTTTTTCTGGTTCCCTGTCTAGAAGTTGTAATGCTAATTACTCTTGCCTTTACTTCTTCAAATCTCCTAGGCACCAGTCAAGGACTTTCTTTTCTCTGTACAGTTAAGAGTTATGTAATTTGGAAGTCTTTTAGAAAGACCCACTGATTCCCTATCAGCAATTTGGGTAACCTGTTCTGGAGATGATGTGATAAGAGGAGGAGGTAGGAATTGACTAGTCAGTTAGGGTAAAAAAGACCCCAAAGAAAAGTAGCCAGTTTCTTGGCTAAAAATCAAGATGTCCTTGGGCCTCTTAGCAACATACTCTGTTCCAAAGGCCAACAATGTCAAAAGTATTTGGGAGCTCTTATCTAATCCCTAACAGAGTTTAGGGTTATCTTTTCAGAGGGGGGGAATGTTAGAGAAGCAAAAAGCCCCATGAAAAAGAAAAAGAAAGCATATAAGATGTTGTTCAGGGAAAAGTTATGGGAGATATGGGAGGAGTTGGAGGGGAGGGAGTGGGCGTGGATTTGGTCAAAACGCCTTATATGCATGTATGAAATTCTCAATAAAAAATTTTTAAAAAGTTTTTTTTAAAAAAACGTGGCAGGGGGAAAAAAAAAAAAAAAACCCCAAAATCCGAAGAAGAAAAAAAAAAAAAAAGAGAGAGAATTGGGCACTTCTATTCTGACACCCAATAGACATGAATTTGAATCCCCCTTCTACAGCTTGCTATCTATATGTTGCAATAATGTTAACAATAATGATGTTCTAAAATACTTTGATCATCTTGGGCTACTACAACAAGATACCACAGACTGGGCAGTTTAACCTCAGAAATTATCTCTCACAATTCTGAAGGCTGGAAAGTAAATGATCAAGGTGAAAACCAATTTAGTTCCTGTTTGAGTCCCTCTTCTTGGTTGGCAGGTGGATGTTCTCTGGCTTTATTGACAGAGAGAGGAGAGAGAGAGAGAGAGAGAGAGAGAGAGAGAGAGAGAGAGAGAGAGAGAGAGAGTCTCTTGTGTCTTTTTGTGAAGAGAGAGAGAGAGAGAGAGAGAGACTCTTGTGTCTCTTTGTAAGAGTAGTAATCTCATTCATAGGGGTTGAACCCTCATAACCTAAGCATCATTACTATCACATTGAGGATTATGACATAAATATATGAACTTGGTGGCCTGGAATACAAATATTCAATCCATAGCTAACAACATACTTCCAAATTAGTGGCACAGGTCTATAAGTTGTAGCAATTTGGTTTGGCTAGGCTCCACAATCTAACTTATAGGTTTAACCTAAATTTATATGTGTCTTGATATTCCTGGAATCAATGACTTCTATGTTTTACCCTGTGTATTTTATTATATGGCCCAAGCTGAAGTGGTAGTATCCACTTCTGTTCATCTCATGACAGAATATCAGAACACAAGAAACAAGCCAAATTTATGAAGAATATTTAAGGTCTATGTTTATGACATGTCTGTTTAACATTCTGTGGAGTTACTAGATCCTTTGACCAAGTCATGGAAGGACCAATATCAAGAAGTCATGGAAGTTTATTCTGAATACAATGGAAAGGTAAGAGAATATTTGCTGAAAATTACTTAAATATCTTGTCTCTGTGAACTTGAACATGTAGCTTAATCTCAGTCCACATCAATGTTCTCATTTTACATAGAGATAACACTAATATCAACTACCTTAAAAGATCTGGAGTGAAAGGCATGCTTTATAAAGAAAATGGTGTAGTGCCTCAAGAGCAAAGCCTTTGATAAATGCCAGTGCTTATTATGAATTTTTATTGCATGTAGGAAAGAGAGAAAATAAGATAAACAAGACAATATGAAGTAGAGAAGAAATTAATGATCAATGGAAAGGTAGTAGGATTAACTTAAATTTCAATTTAAAATATTTTATGATTTTTTATTTTATTTTATGTGTATGCGTGTATTGCCTGCATGTAGGTAAGTGCACCTGTGTTGTGCAATGCCTGCAGAGGACAGAAGAGGCCGTCGGATCCCCTGGAACTGGAGTTACAGACAGTTGTTAGCTGCCATGTGGGTACTCGGATTCGAACCGGGTCTTCTGCAAGAACAGCCAGTGTTCTTAACCACTGATCCATCTCTCCAGCCCCTTAAATTTCAATTTTATAAAAAGTGTGTAGCAGGAAGCCAGGCCTGGCAGTGCATAACTGTAATGCCATCCCTTGGGAAGATGAAGAAGGAGATTGTGATTTCAAATCCAGCCTGGGTTATATAATGAGACTACCTCTAAAAGAGGATAGGACATGGTGTAGGAGGGAAGGATAGTATATGTAATTAAGCCATCAGTTCATAATTATGGTACCACATTATTATTAGTTGTTGCACCTTTGCTTCTACTATTATGCTATGTGTGAGAATTTTATGCACATCATGCCGTAAGAAATATGAATAAAATAAAAATAGAGCCAAAAGCCAACATCTTGTTTATTAGGCTTTTTGGTAAACATGATAAAACAACATATTTGAAGAAAAATGCACAACGTAGAAAAAGGCAGTAATTAAAACAAAACTGTGCATCATAATGAATCTGTTTAAATAAGTGGTCATTTATTGAAGGCTTCTATAATGTGTAGAAATACTATATCAACTAAATTTTTAATCTTCCAGAGGAAATATGGCCATTTAAACTAAATTTTGTGTCCTTATGAAAGAAATAGTAAAGATAGTTTGAACCAATGACACTGGATTGCTGCAGAGCAGACTCCCTTGTTTCTGGGAAACTGAGTCAGATCATAGCCCTTTTGACATCATTGATCACTGATCAGCTCCACCATGGTGGCTACAAAGTAGGCTGGGCTCAGATTCACTCTACTTGGGCGGATTTGATTGCTGTATGTAGATATGGCCTTCATCTTGACATTTAATCTCCCCATTCTCCAATATTACTTCCTTCCATCTGATAAAACGTGAGTTTAAAAGCTCAGAATTCCTTAGTTCTATTGAGCTAGAAAATCGTCTCTTTTAGTGGCATTTAACTGCTGAGCTCTGATTTCCATAAATGGAATATAGTGGTATTTTCTTATCTCTAATCTGAGACCAACTCCTTCCATAAATATGGTAGATGACCTAAAGCTATTTTAAACAGCAGTAACAATGATAACAAGGGAAGGACATCTTTTCTGCCATTTCACTCACACATTTCCACAGACGGGTCTCACAGATGGCCTGCTTAGCAGGCGAGAAGAGGACTTAAACCACAGCTCCCTGCTCCTCTCTTATTCCCAATTCACACCTGCACAGTATGGCAATAAAGGACAGATCTGCCCTCTGTCAATGTGAGCTTTAACTGAATATCCACAATTCCAGTGTTCCGTTCTATATGTGACCTGCTGTTTTGGTCTCTTCAGACTCCTATAACAGAATGCCATAGCCTGGGTGTTTTTTATTTCTCTGAGACATTTGTTTCTCCTAGATATTTATTTCTTCCAGACATTTATTTCTCTCAGTTCTAGAGGCTGGAAGTCTGGGCTTGGGATGGGTGCCAGCATGGTTGAGTTCTGGCACAGGCCCTTTCTGGGTTGCACACTGCACTGCTGACTTACTGTCCTCACATCACAGGGGTGAAGAAGCTCACTGGGGTCATTTAACAGGGCGCTCCTTCTGTTCATGAGGTTTTTCTCTCAAAGCTTAATCATGCCCCAAAGCTCCCAGCTCCTGATGCCGTAACACTAAGGTTAGGGCTTCAGCATCTACATTTCAGGGACACGAGCATTTAGTCCATAACATTTGCCTAGCTTCCTGTTTGTGTTCCTTCAAGACAGAACTCAGAGGTTACTTTACTAGATGCCAGCTCTTTTCCTAGTTATGATTTTTTTTCTTGGACACTTAAAATTTCCTGATTCTGTCAACTTACCTGAGTAGCATAGACACTCAAGTTTCTCTCTAAAGCTTGGGTCAGAACTGGCTTTTTGAAGCCAACTTCTTGAGTGCTTTTCCTCTGGACCTCACATTAGCACCTTTATTCCAAAACAACAAGGGATCTGTCTACACTCAGTTCCAAGTCAAAGCAAAACAAGGAAGAAAAGAAAGGACTGGAGATTCATTGTTTCATCTGTTTTTATTCATTCATTTATTGACTCAACCATTATTTATTGAGTACATATTGCTCAAGGGTTCAAGGATGAGTGGATGTTTGTCTTGATGCGTTCAGAAAAATAATAGACTAACAAACAAGTCATGATTTTTAAAAATTATTTATTTAATAACCACATACTTAGAAGAAGCATTTCATTACAACAGCATTGATGTATTCAATAACAATTTTCTGAGCTAAGATGCATCTCTTTCAAAATTGGCTGTAAATTTTTAGGTTTACAGTTGAATTATTACAGTTATACTATATTGTATTCAGTATAAATTCTATAGGACATAAAATTAAATGAGGTTTTAACCTTTAAAAAAGATCTCCATTTCATTATTAAAATACAGTTTCATGCAGAAAATTCATATTTAATGCAATTAACATTAAGATGTTTGCACATGAGTTTCTAATTTCTATGTATCAGATTATTACTAGTTACAGTCGGTTACTTTCTGAGCTCCTTGGCATCTGAGCATGGATATAAAGTCATCAGGTAAATTTCAATGGTAATGTCTTTCACATCTACTAATTATTAAGGAGCAAATTTTTATGCTTTGAATAATTATTTTTTTAATCAGTTTAAAAAAATTTTTTAATAACTACCTAATTAGAAGAAGCATTTCATTACAACAGCATTGATGTATTCAATAACAATTTTCTGAGCTAAGATGCATCTCTTTCAAAATCGGCTGTAAATTTTTAGGTTTACAGTTGAATTATTACAGTTATACTATATTGTATTCAGTATAAATTCTATAGGACATAAAATTAAATGAGGTTTTAACCTTTAAAAAAGATCTCCATTTCATTATTAAAATACAGTTTCATGCAGAAAATTCATATTTAATGCAATTAACATTAAGATGTTTGCACATGAGTTTCTAATTTCTATGTATCAGATTATTACTAGTTACAGTCGGTTACTTTCTGAGCTCCTTGGCATCTGAGCATGGATATAAAGTCATCAGGTAGATTTCAAGATCGGAAGAAGTTATCAATCCTCTGAGGCAAGAGCCTTTGTTTTTTTTAATTTTTCTTTTTATTTTATTTAAAAAAATTTAATAACTACATGACTAGAAGCTTATCACTACAGCTTTAACATATTCAGTAACACACTCCAGAGCAAGAGTACATCTCTTCCACAAGTGGCTGTAAGTTTCTAGCTTCACAGATGAATTAATACAGTTATACAATATTGAACTTAGTATAAGCCCTGTAAGGCATAAAATTGGATGCGTTTTTAACCTTTAAAAAAGATCTCCATTTCGTTTTAGAATATATTGTTCCTTACAGAAAGACTCATTGTTTTCGCTACTAACACTGAGATATTGGCGCATGCATCTCTAATCTGTATGTATCTGATTATTACTAGTCATAATCAGTCGCACTTGGATCCTTGGCACCTGTGTATGTCTATAAAGTCCTCGGGTAGATTTCAATGGTCATGTTTATCACAAAGATTTCTA
>NW_008329514.1:132988-133255 GCF_000622305.1 Nannospalax galili
CAACTAATCACTCTAGGAGAGAGGGCAAGGAGCAAAAACTGTCCTTTATGTCCCTCTGACCAAATTATTATAGGCCTCAAAGTATGTCTGTTAAACATCCAAGAAGGTTAGTTCCACCAGTCTGGTACTTTTAATTACTGTGTGTCATGTAGATAAATCTTGGGCAAAGACCAATTGTTTTCAAATAAAGCTTACCTAGACATATATTTCTTGATCTGCTACGTATAATTTATGGTTCCCTCTGGTTTTCAAAACTAGCTAGGCATT
>NW_008329515.1:0-2542 GCF_000622305.1 Nannospalax galili
TTTGAATACCAGTTTGTAAGGTAGAGAACCCTTGTATTTCAGGAAATGTGTGTCTTGCATTCTGGCCTTTCCAAATCTCCACTAATGACAGGGCTTTCCTTTCTTCCTCTGCTTTTAGCTATACCCTGAAGGTCAAGTCACGGACACTGCTGGATTTAAATTTTCTTAATATAAGAAGGAGTTGGGATAGTTTTCTATTAGAATCATCTGGGACCCTCATTAAAAGTATTGTTTCACAGATAGCAAAGAAGATTGAATAAATGGAAACCCTTAAGGATGAGATTCTAACACAGCATTTTTATTTCAAAATTTTTGAGTTTCCAATGGATGAATGTTACTAAAGACACCTATAAGGTCTTGCGTTAGTTTTTAAATTCTTTGGTCAATCAGTTCTGTGGCACAAATTCCACCATGCCCCCTTTGTAGGCATACATAGCACCACTTACTAACTGGATCTTCATATCCAGGAATCCTAGTACAGTCTTTGGACTCCAAATTTCTTGTTTCATTATTCTACTGACAGTTCTCTCCTGCCTTACTAATATCATCAAGATATCAGTTTATGTGAAGAAAAGAAACCAGTGCCTCCAGCACCCCTCACTTCTTATACAATGGGCTGAGCCACAGAAAGTTAATGATCGTGCCAATACCTACCTTGTTTTCCTTTATTCCGGCTCTGGGAATTACAAGTATGTGTGTCGGTCAAGTTGACCCCCCACACAGTGTTCCAGTGACTTGTTTCTCCTTGGACTGCTTCTTTTCCCATGTCTGTGGAAGTGACTCCACAACGTCACTTTCCCCTTCCGAACCCATATGCGTTCCTTAGATGACATTTTAAGAATATTAAATAGCAGTCTCTTTATGAGAAGCCTGATGCCATTGGTTTGCCAGGGTTTGAATTCTTTCACCCTTACATTTTCTGTTTTTGTATACATCCTCTCTCCATGTTGGTTCCATACTTGCATACTGTTCCTGCGGTTTGTTTTGTTTTTGTTTTTGTCTTTTCTGTTTTGTTTTGTTTTGTTTTATGTCTATGAATATATTGCCTGCTTGCATGTAAGTGTGCCTGGGATGTGCAGTGCCTGCAGAGATCAGAAGACGGTGTCAGATACCCTGGAACTTGAGTTATGGATGATTGGGATGGTTGTTAGCCACTATGTGGGTGCTGGGAATTGAACCTGGTCCTCTGCAAGAGCAGCCAGTGCTCTTAAGCACTGAGCCATCTCTCCAGACACTCCTCAGGAATTTGAATTTCATTTACTACTTTATGGTGATATGACAGAGACACCACCATAATTCCTACCTGGTAGATGAGGAAGTCAAAACAACAGAGAAACTGCTATGTTAGATGATCAGTACCACAGAGGTTTAAGCAACAAGGTGTTCCATATGTGTGTGTGTGTGTGTGTGTGTGTGTGTGTGTGTGTGTGTTTCTCTAATACCTCCATACTGGAATAACAAAGCAATGCAGTTTAAAACAATTGGAACATCATAGACATTCCATGTGGTACTAAAAGAGGAAGTGAACTTTGGACTAAGCCTTAAAGTGGTAAACAGATCCCAGGTAGTTGCGAGTGGTCATTCCCAATAAGTAAACATTAGTAGTGAGTAAATGCAGTAGAGTTGTAAAAGGGATAGTGAACAAACTTCGAAGTCTGTGGAGAGTTACTTTAGGTCTTAACAGTGACTCATTCATGAATCCCCTGTAAACTAATTCAAAATATATTGTCAATGGCTTAATAATACCCATCCTAGAACACGAAAGGGGATTTGGGGTGAACGTTCCAATCCAAAGAACTAAAGACCTAATGACTTGAGCTTCAAACAAGACGGTAGGGTTATTTTAGGAATATTTGAGGCAGAGATAAGTTTTAGTATCATCATTCAAACCATACTCCAAAAACAACTGAGGCAAGTCTCACTGAAAGATGAGCTAATTAAATGTTACTGGTTTTGGAGTTGCTTTGTTCTTGCTATTGCTATTTTTAGATATGTGGGAACTGCAGCACTTTCATGGAGATGAGGGTAAATTTGAAACTATGCTAATTGTATGTGAGTATGCAAACTTGTATCTGTATGTTACTATGTTTGTGCCCTGTAGTGTTATAGGTGAAAGACTCCCTTCACAAATTTGAAACAAATAAATAAAAGGAGAGCTGACCTAAATTTTTGCCTCAAATTGGAACAGAGTTCAAACTTTTGAGAACTGCAGCACTTTCATGGAGATGAGGGTAAATTTGAAACTATGCTAATTGTATGTGAGTATGCAAACTTGTATCTGTATGTTACTATGTTTGTGCCCTGTAGTGTTATAGGTGAAAGACTCCCTTCACAAATTTGAAACAAATAAATAAAAGGAGAGCTGACCTAAATTTTTGCCTCAAATTGGAACAGAGTTCAAACTTTTGAGAAGGATCAAAAGCTTGATTAACTGTTGTTTATTTGTTTTTAGAGGCTTTGCTTCCCTCCAACTCAAAAAAGTAAAAGTGATCAAACACTACACTCTGAGAGAAACTCTTGTCTCAATATTTCCAACCGGGTT
>NW_008329516.1:0-7086 GCF_000622305.1 Nannospalax galili
TCTCTGTTCCCAGAAACTGTAAGTCTCCCTTGCCCCATACTGCAGGCCCCATCGAAATTCCTGACCATAAAAGGGCATCCAGAGGCCGATAGGGGCACCCTAATCATAAAAGGAAAAATTGAGACATTCCAGATGGCTGCCCATGACTATAACCCATGAAATCCCCCCCCCCACAAGGAATTCAGAGTTACCCAATCAATTCAAAGGTCTCCCAGTCGGCACGGGCTTTTTTAAGAGTACCCAATAAAAACCCCTGCTCATTATTGATCAGGCCAGACTCCATTCTTTGGCTCCTGGAGTCTGTGCCCAACTGGTCGTTTAAGAATTGGAATGCTTTTCAATAAAATTTTCTAAATTTCAAAATCTGCTGAGTGGTCTCTTCAATTATTCCCGAACCTCGGATCCAACAACAGTCCTCAGTGTCACTCTCCGTGGCAGCCTGGTTGCTTTGAACGTCTCACAGAGTCCTGGAGGAAGGCACACCGCGGCTGCAAGCTGTCATGTAGCTTGGCAACAGGGCCACGGCTCCTGCCCCCGAGGCCTTGCTCCAGTCACAGCCACCCCAGAC
Source organism: Nannospalax galili (assembly GCF_000622305.1). Lineage (NCBI taxonomy): Eukaryota > Metazoa > Chordata > Mammalia > Rodentia > Spalacidae > Nannospalax > Nannospalax galili. The sequence goes on from NW_008329516.1 coordinate 569, forward strand.
AACCTGCACAGGCTGGGAAAGACGTCACTGCCGCTTCCATGTAGACAGTCGTGGTGAACTCAGGAAGATCCTGTTTGCCCTGAAGCTAGTCTAATGCAGACCAGGAGTGCTTCCCCCAGAGACCCAACAGAAGCCTGAGGTGGGTGCAATGCAAGTCCTGTGACTGGCCCTTATTGGAAGTCCGGGATTGGTCTTTACAGAAGGACAGCAATTGGAGCTGGGGGTCATGCAGCGGGCAGTGGACTTCAAGGTGAGCAGGCTGTTCCTCACCCCTTTTTCAGTTGTACAGGCAGCTTGGCGCAGGCGGGACTCTTCTTAGGCTTAAGAAAGGAGGTGCTCTCTCATGAATTGCACCCTTGAAACATCAGGCCCCCAAATGCTTCTCCACGATGTTCTCTTTGCCCACAGGTGGTCTTTCTTGACAGTAAGAAGCCTGGGCTGACTACATGAGGAGCAGGGAAATCACTGGTGTTCTGCCCAGCAGCAGTCCTTGCAACAAGGGTGTCCCAAGAGTCCCAGAGTCACCAGGAGCTGAGGGGCCCGTCCCTACAGTCCAAGCTGAAGGGGCAACCAAGAGTTCCAGAGAGCCACCTGGAGCTAAGGCCCCCAACTAGGAGTTCTGATCTGAAAATCCAAGGGGCTGCTGAAAACTTTAGAGCCCCACAGGACAGAAACTTCTGGAAGGTGGGCAGGTGAGATGAAGACAGCAGAGACTGTGGAGGACAAAGCCTGGAAGATCTGAAGATGTGAACTAGATGGCAAGAGACCACAGGTCTCTGCCACTAGAGGATCTCACCATCTCAGACACCAGGAGTTAAAGGGCTGTGAGTCCAGGCACCAGGACTGGGCAGCTGGGTGCTGGTACTCTAGACCCAGGGAGGAAGCCCCTGATGTGAGCACCTACAGCAGTAATCCCCTGCCCTCAGCTCTCAGGGCACTGAGCCCCTATCATCAGCTCCTGACACAACAGGCCCATGTCTGAAAGCCATAAACCACCACCTGTCTCAAGGCTGGAAGACACAAGCATCTGGGTTTAGATGCTCAGCTGATGAGTCTCTGGACTCAAAGTCCTCAGTGCTCAGGGAAGCTGCTCCTATCTGTGATTTCTTTCCAGACAGAGTTTTTAAAAAGCCATTTGGCCATCTGAAGCATGATTACAAATTTCTTGACCCTGTTGTTAAATGGCACAGCACCGTGCAATATCTTTTGTAACAAAAGGTCAGAGGGTACTGGGTACCAGGCGCCATTCTGAAGTTTAACTGATATTAATGTATTTTAGAGAATGGGTTCAAGACCCACACTTAAGAGCTGGGTACTCCTTAACCTGCCCGGCCTGCCTGGGCAGCATAGCTGTACTGTTTGCCCTGAATGTGACTTGACTTCAGGACATGCATGGATTTAGACCCAGGCATTCAGTGATAAACCCCTCCCATGCACCACCTCACCCCACAGTCCCTTTCTCAAAGGCCTTCAGCAGAGCTTTGCCAAGACTAAATTGGCATGTGGTCATGTCTGTGAGAGACTGTCTTGATTGATGATTGATGTGCAAGGGCCCAGCCCACGATAGATTGCACCATCCCCAGGTAGGTGGGTCTGGGCTGGGTAAGAAAGGTAGCTGAGCACAAGCCAGTGAGTGAGTGATCCTCCATGGTTTCTGCTTGACTTCCTGCCCAGACTTCCCTCAATAATGGACTGTGACGTGGAAGTGTACGCTAAATAAACCCTTTCCTCCCCAAGTTGCTTTTGGATATGGTGTTTATCACCACAACAGAAAGCAAGCTAGAACAGTCACCAGTGAGCCAGCCCATCTGCCCGTGGTCACTGTGGGTCCTACTGTGTCCTGAATAGGGGTCTGTCTGTTCCCTGTCCCATGCTGTCTGGAGTGGCCCATCCCCAAATAAGCTGTTGGGAAAGGTCCCAATTCCACAGGACAGGTCCCAGTGTCCTGCAAGCAGCCGTCTACAGAATCCCACAACCTTCCAAGAGACCTGCTGGCTTTCAGGCTGTATGGAAGAGGGAATACACAGCAGGTCGGCATTCCCAGGGGAGACCCGGGTTTTAGGAAGTCAGGTCTGTTTCTAGTCCCAGTTTCTGCCTCTCACCAGTTCTTGGACCTCTCCCTCCTTATCTATGCAAGTGGAGCTCCAGGAAGGCAGCCGATGGGTAGAGGCATGGCTACTAAGCCTCAGGAGCAAAGATGCCCCTAGAAAGAGTGACAGAGGATGACAGGACACCAGGCTTGCCTGTGAAATGACCAAATTATGTGGGCCTAACCCTAGCTGGGGTCATTGCACCCGAGTGTCTCAAAAGCAGTGCTATGGGGACCAGGGCCTTCTTGACTCCTCCCCCTTTGCTGCTGTGGCCCCCATCCCCATGGCGAGGCACTGCATGACTGTTAGCCACATGTGGGGACTGGAGCACCAGCTTCTCCTCCCCCTAAATTTCTGGAGGAGAAGGAATTCTTGGTACTTTGAGGTACCTACTCAAAAGCCATGGACTCTGCTGCTGCCCGCAGTCTGCCAGCACACCGAGGCTCTTGAGTGGTGGTCCCCAGGCATAAGCACCACCCTAACAGCCCTTGGTGCCCTCACTATGCCAGGCACTGACCCATGCCCTATTAGGATGCCTCTAGGAAGAATCAGTTGTTCATGAGACAGGATGAGGTATCTGTCTCTTCCCTGTGTCCCTGGCCACCCTCCCATGTACCATAATCTCTGAAATTTCCTAGAAGGAAGGAGAAGTAGCGTGCCCCCCCCCCCAACCCTGGAGCAATACAGCATTTCCTAGAGATGTCGGTGCCAATAGGGAAGAGTAACAGACTGGCCACATACGGATTTTTGGCATGGGGTCTAGGCGGCTACACTGCTGTTACCGGAGTTGCTAGGGTCAGAGCTGGGCCCTGGAAACCCTGACAAGCTAGCTTAGCCACCTCTCCTCAATGCCAATTAAAGAGATAACAAAACAGTGAAAGGCAAAGCAAGATTTATTCAATGTGGGCACACTGGGAATGGGAACTTACTAAAGCCATTGACCCCAAACTCCATCTTCAGGATCCCGACACGAGGTTTAGTTTAAATAGAAGTCAAGAGACATGCAGAGCCACGCAGCCCCAGTCACCATGTGCTTCTGCCCATCACTGACCCTTCACTGTCTTAACTCTAGTCTCTTCTCTAGGTGGTTTGACAAACTGTCAGACTGCGTGAAATCTCTTCCTGGAGATAAGCGCCCTCTGGCCTTTTCTTTCTCCCAGGATGACAGTCCTGGGGAAATTCCATTTTGGGGGGACACATTGTCTCAAGTTTGATGGGAGGTCATGCAAATGTCTCTAATCTCTGTTCTTGTCAGGACTCTAGAAATGTACTGATTGACGAGAACCTCCAACACATTTACTAAAAGCCTCTGTGGGCCCACAGAAGAGCTCAGTCCTAGTTTGCTTCTATGCTGTGACAAAACTCAGACCAAACCAAGTCAAGGAGGAAAGGGCTCATGGCATCCTACTCTTCCAAGGCATAGTCTATCTTTGAGGGAAGTCAGGCAAGAACTCAGGGAAGGAACCTGGAGGCAGAAGCTGAAGCACAGACCACAGAGGATCAACTGCTTACTGGCTTGCACCTCTGGTCTGTGCTCAGCCTGTTTTCTTACACAATGCGGGACCACCCACCCAGGTGTGTCAGGTTGACAACTGAAGCTCCAGCACGAGCTCCTCCATCAAGCACACTCCAGTAAGTGCAAAGTTACGGAGGGGCAGGTGGGCAGCACTGGGGCATGAATGGCCCAGAGGAGGAGGGCAGGGTCACAGGAGCAAGTGACAAGGACTCTGAGGAGGCCCTGTGTCTCCTCACAGGGGTCTTTATGGCTCAAGGGACGGTTTCCCTCTACCTAGGCTTACTCCTCCCTCCCAAGGCTCATGGAGAATACAAGAGCCTCCACCCTCCAAGAGTTTGGTCCTCTCCTCTATGTACTGGTATAGAGGAAGGAGGGTCATTTTGCTCAGGCACCATCCACATCCACCATCTCCAATCTAGACACTACTCCTGAACTAGCAGAGGCAGAGGATTCTCCCTGTTGGAGAAGGTTTGGAGAAAGAGGGCCCCTTATTTACTACTGGTGGGAGTGCAAATTAATAAGCCATTCTGAAAGTCAGTTTGAAGGTTCCTCAAAAAAAACTAAAAACAGAATTACCATATAAGCCAGCTTTCACACCTGAGCTACCCTGAGAACTCTGTCCCTTACCATGGAGATATTTGTGTCCTCTTTGCTGCCCTGTTCAATACAGCAAGGAAATGAAACCAACCTTGTTCTCCATCGACAAACGCATAAATAAATCTGGTCATATATAAAATGGAATATTACTCGGTTCTGAAGAAAAATGAAATCACAAAATTCACAGGAAGATGAATGAACCTAGAATGTATAATATTAAAAGACATCAATCAATCTCATAAAGAAAACCCCATGTTCTCCCTTACAGGGGATCCTGCCTGGCCTATAGTGTGTGCACCTACATACGTAAAGAAATGCACATGTGACTATAACACTTAGGAGGGAAAAAACGGTAATAAAAGGGGAATAGATATGAGTTCAGGTACAAAGTACACTTCCAATAAATCTTTTGAATGCTCTCTCAAAATATAACACATTTCCAACCCAAAATAAGTCCTGAAATGGGCAGTGAGCACATGTGACTCCATGGGGGGCTGTTACCTTACTGAGAAATCTAAATTTTCAATTATATTTTTCATTGCTTGAATATTTCTCTGTACTGTAGTTTTTTGTAAATACTTGTAAACTTAGTATATTTTATTCTTTAAAGAAAATGAGCCAGCCAGGCGTGGTGGCACACGCCTTTTATCCCAGCACTGGGGAGGCAGAGGCAGGCGGATCTCTGAGTTCAAGGCCAGGCTGGTTTACATAATGAGTTCCAGGACAGCTGGGGCTACAGGGAGACCCTGTCTCAAAAAACCAAAAAAAAAAAAAAAGAGCCAGACATGAATTCCAAGGGGGACAGGGGTCTCCCAAAGCCTCAGAACTGTCTCCAAAGGGCTGCCATCCCAGGCTCCTTATGGCTGCTGCTCCAGCAAAGGGAAAGATGGGCACACCGCGCCCTCTACCGCAGGCTGAGGGGGTGCTGCAGCATCTAAACGTGGTCTGAGGATGCTAAATCTCGCCGACCAGAGTCCTCACAGGTTAGCCGGAAGGCTTTACCATTGACATCCCTGTGGGGGCGGCTCTTGAGCTTTTTTCCAGACCCATAGGTCTGAAATTTTTCCATAGAAGTGGCAGCCTCTCTGATCCACACTGCAGGAATTGCTCCTTCCCCAGATGGGGCAATCGCTCCTGCCATCACTGCCCATTCACTGGCACAGACATAACCAGCAACACCATCCCTGGCTTCCTCCAGGTGTCCCCTGAAGAGCCATAGGGGCCAGTGGGGCTTGTGCTGGGTGCCATAGGGAAACTACACAAATCTCCCCTATGCTCAGACCCCAGACTGCCCTTCTGGGAAGCCACTTCCAAGAATAGATCACAGTCCTGGGCTCAACAGGTTGCTGAGGGAGTCAGTGGCTTTTCCGCATCTGACACCAGTGAATCTCCCTGTGACCACAGGGTCACCGCCAAGCCAGCCCCCTTTCTCCTGCTGCAGAGGACACAGACCTCAATAGCCCAGGATCTAGCAAGCACCTGTGCTCTATGAGGCTGTGTCTTTTAGATCATACTTTGCCAAGTCGTCAGTAAATATGCAAATACCCCCAAGCACGGCATTTTGTCAATATCACTTTTTGTCCTAAGCAATCCCTGGGGCCAGGACATTGTAGGTTTGCTTCAGGTCAGGAGGGTGTCCTACACACCGGGTGGAAATATGAACTCATGTCTATGTGCCATAAAACCCAGATCTGCCCAGGTCTCTCAGTAAGTCAGGTCACTCCGCCCCCTCCCCTGGGGACATGCCTGAGGGTTGCAGTGTGTTCTGTGTGCCAAAGGACAGTCACGATTTAACTTCTGCTCATCCCAGAGGCTGGCACAAGCACAGGCCTCCCCACATGCCCCCAACACCCCTTTTCTATTTTACATCCCCGCATGTGCACCCTGACCCCAAGCAACTGCTGAAGACCGGAAACTAAAACCATCAGGTGGGGCCCAGTTTCCCAAAGGGTTATTTTGTTTATGCACCAAATTGAGATCATTGCCCTTTTTCCCAACACTGAGGTGGCTGAGGCTGCCGCACAGTGGGAGCTATGGGGGAGCAGGCAGATTTAGCAGCTGACACCGTCAGGAGATTCCAGACATCTCTGCTACCTAACAGGCCATGCACATGCCAGGCACTACACTTTACCAGAAAGAAAAGTCATTCACAGGTTAATCAAATGCAAGGATTTGGGAGACCCATGTCCCAAATCTGCCTACTGGGAATGGTTTTAGAGGTGTGTGTGGGATAAGGAAGCAGGTGATCTGAGGGGTGTGGCAGGCGAAGTGGGGCCGGAAGAGTGAAGTCATCGGCGGCCTGTGCATGTATAATC
>NW_008329516.1:8185-8490 GCF_000622305.1 Nannospalax galili
AAGAGGCTGTCAGATCCCCTGGAACTGGAGTTACAGACAGTTGTTAGCTGCCATGTAGGTGCTGGGATTCGAACCCAGGTCTTCTGCAAGAACAGCCAGTGTTCTTAACCACTGAGCCATCTCTCCAGCCCTATATTGTGGTTTCTTTTTTTATATATATTTTTAAATATTTTTATTTTTTTTAGAAGAAGCAGTTCATTACATCTTTAACATACTCAATAACAGTTTCCAGAGAAAAGATACATCTCTTTCAAAGGTGGCTGTAAAATTTTTAGGTTCACTGTTGAATTAATACAGTTATACAA
>NW_008329517.1:0-4397 GCF_000622305.1 Nannospalax galili
AAGGGAGAAACTGGAGATCTGGCTAGGCTTAAGAACTTTCTAAGCCCACCCTAGTGACATGCTTCCTCTAGCATAGCCACACCTCCTAAGGCCTCCTGAAACAGTGCCACCATCTGGGACTTGGAGCCTATGGGAGACATTTTCTTTCAAACCACCACATTCCACACCCTGCTCCCATAGGCTCATATAAAATGCAAAAAGCATTTAATCCAACTTTAAAAATCCCCATAGTCATTATCAATCTCAATACTATTCAAAAATCCGTAGTCCAAAATCTCTTGAGACTCAGGGAAATATCTTAACTGTAACCCTTGTGAAATCAAAAGACAAATTGCATACTCCCAACATAAAGTAGAACTGAATAAACATTACCATCCCAAAAGGACGTAATAGAAACATAGTAAGGAAATACCAGACCAACACAACACCGAAAACAAGCAGGGCAAACACAAATCCAGTAGTTCCATGTCGAACTTCTGGGACTTTACATCCAAAGGGCTTACTAAGATGGTTCAGCCTCTCCAGCTTTGCTGCGTGCAACCTACATCTCTCTCTTGGCCTGGTACCACTCCGTGTGTGTAGGTCTTCTTGGCAGATGCCTCACAGCTGTGGCATCACAAACATGTTCTTGGGGTCTCCATTGCCAACCAGACTTCACCTACACAGCTTCATGCAATTGTCTATAAGCACCTTCTCTATGCAGGGGAACCCATGCTTCATGCTCTTGGAAACCTCAGAGGAAGAACTCATGACCCCTCAGTCTTGCATCTTTCATGCCTCTAAAGCCAGCATCAGGTGAATGACACTGCCAAGTTTGACTACAATTTTGGGATGGACTCAGTCTGCTTTATCCCTTTTAGAAGCTTTTCTCTTCAGTAGTCCCTGAAGCACTTTCTTTCACAAGTTGGAGGCCTATCTGGGTGTGGTTTTGCCCTGGAGGCACTCTCTCCATTGTGCAAATCTCTAGGCCTCTCCCTAATCACTTTAATCTCTTTATCAAAGAAATTCTCTCCAGCACATGACTTCACTCCAAAGTTAATCTTCCTGGTGCTCTTTTCCTATCCATTCTGTACATTCTGTATTTCTTTCTGCCCCATTTTCTCTTTTTCACTGTAAATCTGTGTAATATTCACCTTTAATAGCCACACCACAATTTTGACATTAGGCTGTCTGGAAATTTCTTCTGCCAGAGAATTTAGTCCATTGCTTTTAAACTTATCCTCAGACAAGCTTTTTGGTTAAGGGCAGAATCCACTCAGACTCTTTGTAAAATATCCCAGGTCCTGCTTAAGTCCTTATTTCCCTCTGGAACTACATTGTTCTGAGCACTACATTCTTCCAGGCACTTACGAAAATGGCCTGTTAAGCTCTGCTTACAGCAAGCAACTGCTTTTCTAGCCCAAACTTCCAAAGTCTTCCACATTCTTCCAAAACCTCACATGGTCCGGTTCTTCACAGTCAACCCACCACAAATTCCTGATGCCAATGACTGTATTAGTACTTTTGTGTTGCTGCGATAGAATCACTGACCATAAAAGGAAGAATTTGTTTGAGCTTATGGTTCCAGGGGAATTATAGTCTGTCTTGGCAGGGAGGCATGGTGTCAGATGTGGCTGGAGGAGGAACAGAAACTAAGCTCTACATCTTCAAGACAGCATAGGAAGCAAGAGAGCAACTGGAGATCTAGGAAGGCTTAAGAACTCCCTATGCCCATCCCCAGTGATGTACTTCCTCCAGGAGAGCCACACCTTCTATGCCCTCCCAAAACAGTGCCACCATATGGGGACAAAATGTACAAATACTTGGAGCCTAATGGGGACATTTTCATACAAACCACGGCAGGGTCAAATAGGGAAAATCTTATGATAAGATGATAAGATAGATTCCTCATTCCCAATATAAAGATGAATGCATTATTTTAATAAAAAGAACAAGGCCTTTGTTCCAGAGAACAGTTTCAAGAAAAATCTTTTGTGAATATAGTTCTGGTAGGAATCTGAAGGAACAGCTTGGACCCCACTTTGATTTTTTAAAGTATTTTTATTGAGCTTTTGTACATTTCATACAAGAACAGTAAATATTCACCAAAGAAAGCTATAGAAACAGAGTAGAGCCAGCTGAAGTGAGAGGTCACATGTGCTATAAGTTGCAGACCTGGAGGGATAGTGTATGCTCAAGGATATAGCAAAGTAGATGGTTCCATCAGAAACCTCATATTTGAAATAGAGATTTAAACTTTTATTTTTTCCTGTTGGGTTCTAGTCTTGCTTTGACCCAATCCTAAATCTTTCCATGGAATCCCTCCTTCTTCCTTTTTGGAATAGGAATATTTACTCCTTGACATTGTATATATGAAATATGTAATGTATTTATTGATCTAACAGAGTCTCATGATTAAAAAGTTGCTTTGAAAATTTTCAAAATATTGGACCATAAATTTTTTATCAAATATTTATTTAATTTTTCATTCTACCCCCTTTTGTCTATAAATGGGTATGTAAATGTAATTTCAGATGCCCACAGAAATCAGAAGAGGGCATCTGTTGATCCCCTGAAATGGAGTTACAGGCAGCCCAACATCATGGGTGTTAAGAACCAAATTTGAGAGTTCTGCAAGAGCAATACCACTTTTATCCACTAAGTTATCTACCTACCCCTATGGACAATAGACTTCTGAGAATATTAGAACTAGTGTGTGTTGGGAACACTTACAGATGTACTAAATGTATTTTGCATTATGAAATGAATATGGCACTTTAAGAATCAACGGTGTAATGTTTTAAAAAAGTGTTTTGTTTGTCCAAATGTTGACAAAGATTGTAGCTGACATGGTTAATATTTATTGTCAGTTTGAGGGTGTTCAGAATCATTTTGGTAAAACAAGTTTGGGTGTGTCTATAAGGGCATCTCCAAAGATGCTTGACTGGGCTGGAAAGATGCAGCAAACAGCAGAAAAAAGAGTGTTAGCATTTGTCTTTTTCTGCTCTCTGATGGTCAGTGCAATGTGAACAGCCCTTCTGCATGATCCTGTGACCATGTCTTCTCTGCCATGATGAAATGTACCTTCACACTATTGTCAAAATCAGTAATTCAATTTTTGTGTGGGTTATTTTCAGGTATTTCATCACAGAAAGTCAAAGGTAACTAACACAGAAGTATAAGGCAAGAGTCATTAAGAAAAGTCCTCAGATTTTATATATTGTAACATTTGCTTACAATTATAACATTGCCTACAGATTTATGTTCAGTTTAACAAAGACAATACATAAGGAATTTATTTCTGAAAAACATTGGCATGTTCTTCATGATTTATTCCACTGTGTTTTCTTGGCAGTGAACAATCTGGTATTCATGAAGCAACAATTATTATACCAATAATTGTCTGAAGAGATAGCTACTTAATTAGGAAGGCTGTCCAGAAAGAATTTTTCCTTTGGAGAGTCCCAAGGTAGTAGCCAAGTGCTTTAAAAAGTTCTGTTAGAGACCAATGGTTCTATTACATCTCAAATGATATCAAATCAAGCTTTATGAAAAGGTAAATATTTTCCTTGTTCTTTATATTTACATTCTTCTATGTAAATAAATAATAAGAGTTTAGCACAGAACTTTGAGTCTTATCAGAAGCCTAAATATGTAACTGCATGTCATGAATATAGAATTTACAAAAGAGAGTTAGGTGTTCTATGCTACTTTCAGATGATCAGCTACTACACTAAACACTGACAGTTTATGAGGAAATTTCCCTGCCCAGGAGGACCTGTTGGAAAACCTTCCCACACATCTGATAACTTTCCCAGAAAGTTAAAGAAAATGAATTGCTTTAAGGTATGAAATTCAAATTGATAAAATTTCTATTGATAAAATGTTTACACTGATTAAAACAAAAATGTTTATAATCATATTTGAGGAAATCAAGGCAGAAACCAAAATCAATGTAATTAACATTGACTTTTTCACCATTCTTCCCCTTTTTTCCCTCCTTTCTCTACTTCTAAAGCCTGAGAGTTGGGGTGGACTCACTTGTCATTATAGTTCTCATCCCTCTACCACACATTCTCCCAGTTCACCACACACTGCTTTGCCCCTAATAATCCAAATGTGGTTCTCTTTTATTATACATTAAAATTGTGCTTTCAAAACTCTCTCCTCCAAAGATATTTATCTACTACATTTGTCCTATGCATTTTGTTGTGAACATCCTGCAGTTCTTAAACCTCATACACCCACGTGGCTAACCTCTAAATCAAGAGATTTTGTTGCTTAAAATGTTTCATCATCTGAGAGATTTTGTTGTTAGACTATTATATTATTTTCAAGTGTTTATCTGTTAACTCCTCCAGTGGAGAACACATTCTTCTCCAGAAATCTATACTTTTGTATATGTCATTTAGTTCAAT
>NW_008329517.1:6983-8546 GCF_000622305.1 Nannospalax galili
GGAAGAAAATGAAAAGTTACAAGATTAGGAGTGATAAGGATGAGACAGAGAGAGAAATACACAAGAATTTAGTTCAAATTTACAAGTATTTAGGGTAGTTTTCTGAAACATTTCAACTGAGTATTACTGTTTTTGTGCAACTCATTGAGACAGTGTCAATTCTTTGTTCATTTCTAATCACCTGACAGGCAGTGGAAAGAACCCACTATGTCCAATGTCACTGCAGTGACCACGTTCATCCTTGTTGGGTTCTCTGATGTCCAGGAGCTTCAGACTTTGTGTGGAGTGCTCTTCCTGGTTATGTATCTGGCAGCCCTAATGAGTAATCTCCTCATCATCACTCTCATCTCCCTGGACCTGAAGCTCCAAACACCCATGTACTTCTTCCTGAAGAATTTGTCCCTGATGGATGTCTTCTTTGTATCAGTCCCAATCCCCAATTTCATTGTCAATAGCCTAACTCATAACAGCTCCATATCCATCCTAGGATGTGCCCTCCAGATACTTTTAATGACTTCTTTCTCAGCGGGAGATGTATTTGTCCTGACTGCCATGTCCTATGACCGCTATGTAGCCATCTGCTGTCCCCTGCACTATGAGGCCATCATGAGTGATGGTGCCTGTGTGCTGATGGCAGTCTTTTTCTGGGCCACTGGGTTATTCCTTGGAGTAATATACACAGCCGACACATTTTCCCTGCCTCTCTGTGGCTCCAATGTAATCCCGCAGTTTTTCTGTGACATTCCTTCATTACTGAGGATTGTCTGCTCTGGTACAATGATGGTCATTTATACAAGCTTTGGAATTGGCCTGTGTCTAGGCCTGTCATGTATCATCTGTGTTGTGATCTCTTACTTTTACATTTTCTCCACTGTGCTGAAGATTCCTACCAGTAAAGGTCAGTCCAAAGCCTTTTCCACCTGCCTGCCTCACCTCATCGTTTTCACTATTTTCATTGTAACTGCTTGTTTTGTTTATCTGAAGCCATCATCTAATTCTCCAACAATTACAGACAGGCTGCTTGCTTTGATATACACTTTGCTGCCTCCAGCACTTAATCCTGTGATCTACAGCTTGAGGAATGCGGAATGCAAATGTGCTCTGAGGAGATTGCTACAAAATGTCTTTTCAAGGGGCTCTCTCCACTTAACACTGAAAAAGGCTTGATAGTCTCATTATGCCTCACAAATTGTAAAATGCCTTTAATCCCAGCACTCAGGAGGCAGAAGCAGGCGGATCTCTGTGAGTTCAATGCCATCCTGTCTACCTAGTGATTTGCAGGACAGCTGGGGCTACAGGTAGACTCTGTCTCAAAAAGCCCTAAAAAAGTTTTAGAATTTTTATCTTTAGAAATATGACAGCATAGTCTCACAGTATTAAGCACTCATGAGTTTAGCTGATATTTGATTTTGTCAAGTTCCCATTTAGAGTCACAACTCTTCTTATTTTCCTTCTTTTAAAAAGCCTTCCAAATTCAAAGCTATAAATGTCTAAAATGATTGTGTTTTTCCATTTACATTGCTATTAATTTTGAGTGCATGTGTGTCTTTATGTGTATTTGTG
>NW_008329517.1:8998-12330 GCF_000622305.1 Nannospalax galili
AGCAGAAATCACTTGGCCATCACTGATTTCTTTTGGTTAGTTCACTAGTGTCTTCAACACGGATATATTTCCTTAGCATGTCTTAACTTCTAGAGACTCTGTTTTATCAAAATAAGAGTTTGAGATTTATTTAAATAGTTAGAAAAAATCCAAAGTTTTCTATGATTTTCTATAATGCTATGCTCACTTTCAGTGATGTTAACCAAAATGTTTTTATTTAATTATTTTTTAATTTTATGTGTATGAGTGCATTGCCTCCCTGCATGTAGATAACCTGAGTTATGCAATGCCCACAAAGGTCAATGGAGGATGTCGGATCCCCTGGAACTAGAGTCATGGACTATTATTAGCTACCATGTGAGTGCTGGGATTTGAACCTGGATTATTTATAAGAGCAGGTAATGTTCTTAACTGCTGAGCCATCTCTCCAGCCCTAGAAATGTTTTATAATGAGTCTGACCAAAGGTTACTAGGAAAGGAGGCATGCATGGATTCAGTCACTGTCTGGCTTTGTCATTATCCTAGCCCATCTTTGCCTAGTACACAATGAGACAAATTATGGTCCTTCTCAATCAGTCAATATGAAAAAGATGGATATATGCTCTGGGGTCATTAAAGTCCACTACAAACCATCTGAGCAATATGAACTTCCCCAAGGCCTCCACCAAATTACCAATGCAACAACTCACACTGGTGACACTTCATCACTTAGTAAAAATTTTTGGAAAAATAAATCACACCATGCTGAACTCCTGATTTCTTTCACTATTTATACATAACTTTAGCTTATTCAACCTCAATACAGACTCAGTATCTGATTTACAACAAAATAGGATACATACAATCTCTATCATCCTGGAGATACCCCTTAATAACATCTGCTATCAAATGAAAGGAGCAAGCCCTCCTTTGCCAGCATGGTCTTCACATGCAAAGTAGCTGGCAATGCTGTTGGTTTTTATATCTCATATGATTTCACCTTTTAAAAATAAACTAGCATTTACTCACCCTTATTTCTGTCTATAAATTACCTCATTGGTAAAACCAAGAATTGGGGAAAGAATACGGTCTGAGTTCCCTGGCCGACCTCCTTTAGAACATCTTGGTGAATTAGCCAAGAAATTTAACTAAAATCTCTCTGCTGCTAGAGGTCTGATGAGAGCCATATTTGAAACTATATGATCACAGTCTATGTCTCTGTTCAACAAACTTTCCACTTGTTTCAATCCTTTTCTCTGGCCCTATCTGAAACTTACTTGTTGCATTATAGTCCCTTTTCTCTAAAGTCAGACCCAAATAGCTCCTTACTGCCTGCACAAGTCAGGCATGGAAGAAACCACCATTTATCTTGCATAACACCTGCTGAGACAAGAGAATGGGATGGAGCAGGAGGTTCTAGATGTGTGAAGAACAGTATACGAATGAAAGCAGTGACAGAAATATTGTAAATTCCCCTGTCCATGGCATATATGTAACAAAGTGTAGCATAGAAAAGTGTGTGGTATGTAAATGACATGTGGTGATTTGAATGAGACTGTCCCCCACAAGCTCCAAGCATTTGGACATTTTTCCCCAGTCAGTGGCACTGTTTTGGGAAGTCTTAGAAAGTGTGGTATTGCTGGAAGAAACATGTCACTGGGGGCAGACTTACAGACTTCTTATGCTTTGCTGGACTTCCAGTTACCTCTGTTTTCTGTACCTGCTGGAAACTGTGAATGTTGCTCCAGTCACCTCCTGCCACTATGCTGCCCCACCATTATGGATTGTAATCCCTCTGGAACCATAAGTTATATAAACTCTTCCTTCTATATGCTGCTTGGGTCAGTGTTTCTTTTGTCACAGCAACAGAAAAGCAATACAACATACAACGCACTCACAAGATTCCAGGCATAGGGCCACTGACCCTGTGACTTTTATCCAGCTTTGACCCATTTCCAACTTTATTAGCCCCACTTACAATTTATTATTATGTGTATGAATGTTATGTAAATTTCACCCGTGTTGTGCAATGCCCATGAATTACAGAGGAGGGAATGCAACCTGGGACTTGAATTATGGGCAGTTGTTAGCTTCCATGTGTGTGCTGGGATTTGAACCTGGGTCTTCTGCAAGAGCAATTAGTACTTTTAATGCTGGGCCATGTCTTCATCCCCTTCCCCACTTCCAATACTGTAAGTGCTTTTCTCTCTTTAAAAGGTATCCATGTGTCCTTGTTCCAATGTTTTCTTCCAAGAAAAAAGTTCCTGGAAATCTAAGCCGGTTCTTACCACATCCTGATTTATGGCTATAAGAGTTTGGCTAGCCACCATCCAGGTGGTATAATTAATGGCTTTAACCTCTTAAAAACTTTCTGCTCCATTTTTCTTCCTTTCTTTGCCTACCATTTCACTTTACTTGTAGAGCTTCTTAAGCGAACTCTAAGGAAATGACAAACAGTAGGCTGGGGGGCATCAGATGCAATCCATTTACTTCCCCTTTTTATACCTGACTGTGGGGTCATCAGGGATTGAAAGTACATGCTGACTTTCTCCTTGCCCTGCTGGATGTCAGGGCCACAAAGCACATGTGCCCACTTCATCTGGGCATCATTGGGGTCTTTCCTGAGGACACATGCCCGTTGTGCAAACTGCTATTTCAAGTTCTCCAAAAATACCTAGACTAGAAGTTGAAGAAACGGCTCAGTAGTTAAGAGCACAGACTGTTCTTTCAGAGGTCCTAGGTTCGATTCCCCACAACTACATGGTAGCTAACAACCATCTATAAATCCAGTTCCAGGGGAATTTGATACCCTTCTCTGACCACCACAGACATTTCATGACACAGATGCACTTACATTCACGCAAGCAATACACTCATACACAAAAAATAAAATATAATACATTTAAAAATTAGACTTATGCATGTACAAAGTCTCATCCCTCCACCCCAACATACCACAGAAGCATGTTGTAAGACTCCATAATACCTGTGTACTCCTTATAGGCCAAGCAGACAGCAGCAGTACTACTAAATGGTGGTTACAGCCACCAAAGATGCCAATTAAAGATGATGGTGGTCATGTGGGCAGCCGAGATGACGCTGAATGAGTATGGGCGGCCATCATAGTACTTACAAAGCAGTTAAGACCCACTTGGTAGCCCTGTACCTATAAAACTTTCAAACATTATGGTTACCCCAAACTTTCCCACTCTGTTGGTACTTTGTTTTCCCATATCTACTGTCTTATTCCTTTCTCTCTCCCTTTCTTCTTCTGCTAGACCTGCTGGGATGGTGGTTCAGGTACTGGACAGTAACAGGAGCAGTGGTGAAACATTCCTGCCCTTCTTCATACC
>NW_008329517.1:12701-14219 GCF_000622305.1 Nannospalax galili
TGTTCTAGCACTGGGTAGCACAGGGCACTAGTCAAGTGAGGGAAACAAGTTTTGATCCATCTCAGCACACTTAGTTAACTTTCATTTGTACTTCCTGACCTCTCTCCTGTATTACTATGTTTTGTTTATTTCTGCTTCTTCATGTTCTAACTATAAGCATCCTGGAAGAATTGAATACATGCTAAAGACACTTGTGTTATTCTCTGTGGATATCAGACAGTGAAAACTAAAAACTAGGAATTTCCCCAGAAATCTTTTATTCAGAGAATAAAAAGGCTGAAACCCGGTACCAGCCAGAGGGGAAATTTATTTCCTTGGAAAAGACTGACATTTTTTTCTGATGACTTTACAATACTTGGGATATATCTTGAAACTAAGGGTAGCACAGCTAGCTCCATCTTGAATTAGTGCAATGTTCTTTGCATTCTTTTCCTATGATAAACATCATGACCAAAAGCAACTTGGGGAGGAAGGGTGTACTTCGGCCTACACTTCCAAGATGGCCCACGCTAGACATCTGGAGAGCTGAGTCCACACAAAATGGCTCTCAGTGGCTGTCTGGAAACTCCAAAAGTAAACAGTGTTGTAATCAGTTATGTTACCAGTCTTGGCAAGAAGACATCTGTGAGCAATATCCTATAAAACAAAGGCCTTGGGAATAAGGACGCATGGTCCTACCTGGTGGCCAGCTGACTATTTGCCTGTGCACCAATGGAGAATAAAGCATGTTACAGTTGCCAGTGGCTTCATGAATCTTCTTTAATCTCCTGGCTCCCTGCATTCCTCTGTTTCTGGTCCATACTCAGTCTCCACATATACACCCATACCTGTGGTAGCTACGGCATTGTTAGTTGAATATTCCTGTAAGCCACCAAGCTTTGGGCAATCATTAGAATCCCTTATACTGCATCAGGTAAAATATGTTCTTGGATTTAAAAAGATACCCTCTTTAGGCAGAAGTAGGGTTGCAAAATATCATTCAGTCTTTCTAGGGAACTCATGAGTCACTGAAATTTTTGGAGATCCAAATACTTCCCTAATCAGGATGTCCATGGAAACTTATTTCTTGGTGCCTTTGTGTACTGATGATATCTCCTCCACCTGTGCCAAGTGACCTGAATTAAGAGACCAGGCCCTGGACAGTTTGGACAGGGCTATGGTTTACTGGTGAGAGTAGTTGTGGTTAAAATGGAGAAGTTATGCAAGATATGAAATGGTCAACAAAAGAAAAATATTTGCAACATTCTCAATATCTCCTTCATCTTCTCACAAAGGCTAACCTAATAACCCTAACAAGTTATTAATTTTGGGAGCAGTAAAAAAGTCCTAATGTATATACTGATTGAAAGCATACCTTCATGAAGCTGGAGAGATGGCTCAATGGTTAAGCACACATACTGCTCTTAGTGGGTATCCATATCAGGTACCTCACAACTATCTGTAACTCCAATCAGGAGATCTTATACCCTCTTCTTATATGTGCAGGCACCTTCAATTATGTGCACATATGCAGACAAA
>NW_008329518.1:0-907 GCF_000622305.1 Nannospalax galili
TATATATATCCTATAGATCAAGATTTGGGTCCCTCAGTGTCCTTCAGTGTGAACCCATGCACTGGGCCTACCAAGAGTCACAAACCTATAAGACATTGTCTTTCCACCTCTCTTCAGCCATGAATTACTATGTTGGGCCTGGAGAGATGACTCAGCAGTTAAGAGCACTGGCTTCTCTTGCAGAGGACTTGTGTGCAGTTTCCACAACCACATAACAACCATCTGTGACTCTGGTTCCAAGGGGTCTGATGCCCTCTTATGATCTCTGCGGGTATTGCACGACACAAGTGCACTTACACACATGCAGACAATAATTCATACACATACAATAAAAACAATAAAGAATTTATTTTTAAGTTTCTTAGGTTGGGATGGGTTTTGTGGCCTCCTTCTCCATGTCTATGATGGACTTTTTTGTTCGGTATGAGCCCACATAAGACTTGTGCATGCAGTCAACATTCCTGCTCTCTGGAAGACTGTTTCCTTGTGGTCATCAAACACCTCTAATTCTTACAATCTTTTTGTCTCCTCTTCCACATGATCCCTGAGTCTTGGGAAGCAGAGGTTTGAAATAGGTGTCCTATTCATGAATAAGCACTCTGCAGCCTCTTGTTCTCTGCACATTGCCTAATTTTTGGTCTCTCTGTTAATCACCATCTGCTGCATATGGAAACTTATGTAGTGAGAGTTAAGAGATCCATTCATTCTAAGTGCAAAGTTTGCATTGAAGATGGGTCACTTAAGATTAAGTGTCTCACACTTATTCTCCATATTGACCAGTTCTGGAATTCCATAGTAGTTGACGTCTATTGCAAAAAGAAGTTTCTTTCATGATGGGCAAGAAGTATATTTGTCTGTAAATATAAGGATGCATATTTAGAATAAAGTGAGAAATTATGTTGTCCTA
>NW_008329518.1:2512-4450 GCF_000622305.1 Nannospalax galili
ATCCATGCATCTTTGGGATGAAACCTACCTGATTATGGTAAATAATCTTTTTGATGTGATCTTGCATTCAGTTTGCAAGGGTTTTCTTGATAATTTTTGCATCGATATTCATCAGAGTAATTGGCCTTTTTGTTTGATATTTGGTTTTGGTATCAGGTTGATAGTGGTTTCATAAAAATGATTTGAAAGTCTTCCTTCCTCTTCTATCTTGCAGAGTTTGATGGGTATTGAAATTTGTTCTTTTTTGAAAATCTGGCAGAATTATTCACTGTATCTATGATGTCCTGGGATTTTCTTTTGAACTTGGGAGATTTGAAATATTGCTTATATATCACTTGCTTTTGTGGGTTTATTTAAATTATCTCATCTTGGATTAATTTTGTTAGGTCATGCAAATCTAGAAATTCATTCATTTCTATTAGATTTTCGAGTTAGTGGAATACAGGCCACCAAAGTAAGTTCTGGTTCTCTGAAAATCTTCAATATTTCTTGTAACTTTTCCCCTCTGCATCTATGATTTTACTGAGTCTTTTTTCAGTTAAATTGACTAAAGTTTTTCAATCTGGTTAATCTATTCAAAGAACTCATTCTTCATCCCATTGATTCTTTGTATTTTTTTTTCATTTCTATTTGATTGATTTTAGCCACAATTTTATTATCTCTTCTCATCTAGGTTTTTTGGGGGTGGGTTGTTCCTGCTTATCTAAGGCTTCCAAGTGCATGATTAAGTTGTTAGTATGCAACTTCTCAAGCTATTTGATGTAGACACCTAATGCTATAAACTTCCGTCTTAGAAATGCCTTTCCTGTGTCCTATAGATTTTGATATACTGTGCTTTCATTTTTATTCAGTTCTGAGAATTTTTAAATTTACTTTTTGATTTCTCCCTTGATCCAATTTTCATTCCGTAGTGTTTTTTAGATTCAACAGTTTGCATACTTTTTCCCATTTCTCTTTGTGTTGTGTCCAACTTTATTCCTTTGTGGTCAGATAGGATACAGGATATTATTTCAAACTTTTAAAATTTGTTGAAACTTGCTTTGTGTTCTGATATGTGGTTAATTTGGGAGAAAATTCCATGAAATGCTGAGAACAAAATGTATTCTTTGGTGTTTACGCAGAATGTTCTGTAAATGTCTGTTAGGTCCATTTGATTTATGATGTCACTTAACTTGCAAGTTTTTCTATGTAGTTTTTGTCTGGATAACCTGTATGTTGATGAGAATGGGATCTGGATGTCATCCCCTATCACTGCCTTTGAGTCATCATGTGATTTTAGATCTCATAGTGTTTCTTTTATGAAATTGTGTGTCCTGTGTTCGGGTGCATATGTTTAGGATTACATAGCCTCTCTGCGGATTTATCTTTAATGATTATGAAATGTCCTTTTCTATCCCTTCTGACTAGTTTTGGTTTGAAGTCTATTTTAACATAAACCAGAATAGCCACATCTGCTTCTTTCTTAGCTCCATTTTATTGGAATGCCTTTTTCCATCCTTTTATTCTTAAGGTGGTGTCTATTTTTAATGGTCAGTTGTATTTTTGGAGGCAGCAAAAGGATATGATCCATTTCTAATCCAGTCAATTAATCTGTATCTTGTTATTGAGAATTAAGACAGTTAACATTAAGAGTTATTTCTCACCAATATTTATTAAATCCTGTTATTTTGTTGTGGTGGTTTTGTTTTCTTTGTCCTCTTTTGATTAACTGCTCTGGAATTGTTTATTAGTCCTTGTGCTTTCTCGGATGTGTGCAATCTTCTCATTAGAGAAGACTCATTCCTCCCACTATCTATTGTAAAGCTTACTTTTTGGACATAAATTCCTGAAGTTTGTTTTTATCATGGAAAGATTTCCTTTCTCCTTCTATTACTGATCATTTTGCTGGGTGTAATAGCCTGGGTTGGTGTCTGCGACTTTTAAGAATTTGTAGAACAT
>NW_008329518.1:7634-9512 GCF_000622305.1 Nannospalax galili
GGAAGGAGAGAGAGGGAGACAAGAGGTTGCATGGGGAAGAGAAGGAGGGAGAAAAAAGGAGGGAGGGAGGAAAGAGAAGGAGGAAAGGAACAAGATCAAATCAGCCAAAATATGAAAAGTAGATGAATCTGGATAAAGGTATGTGGTACAATAAGATTTTAATTTTTATTAAACTAACATCTAAATGAAATAGCTAACAAACTATACACCCTTAATACACTGGATAAAAGTGTTCTTACTATAATTTTCCTTCCTGGGATGCTAAAGGACTAATATGAACACAATTGATCATTTGACAATAGTATTTTCCCTCTAAATTAATATACTGATTTTCTAGCTCATAATCCTGCTTTTCTAAAGTGAAATAAAACAACCAGCTGTTTAAGGGGATTGTGGATCACATTCTTTCTTCTGCTACTTCTTGACCATATCCTCCATTCCATGTTCTATAGCACTTTGTCTCTGAAGCCTAATTCAGCCAAAGGAATTTCCCATGTTGCTTGGTAAGACATATACTACCAGTTTTATCTAACTGCACTAAAAAGATCCATTTTCTTTCTCCACTTCTTTGGCAAGGGGTAAAGTGAGATCTCCAGGACTAGGTTAGATTTGGGCTGGTCCTGAGCACCCATTTGCCCTACCCAATCAAGTCACTATTCTCTGCTGTGGGACTAGGCTAGGACAAGCTGTTGTACAGCACCAGACAAGCCTGACAAGTGTACCTCTCACCATTCTTCCAGGAAGCTTTTTTTACAATACCTGGAGACTATTAAAAAGTTCCACAACTGGTCAAACATAGGGAATACATGTCTGTGAGATGTGCAGCCTTAAGAGACGCATATGCAATGCAACTTCTACACCTAAATCTCGGAGAGCATCACAGAACATGTGCGGAAAAATATCAATGCAGCTCTCAACTCTCACCAGAGACAACTTCTACTCTCGGAGAGCATCACAGAACATGTGCGGAAAAATATCAATGCAGCTCTCAACTCTCACCAGAGAAGTTTCCTCATTCAGCAGACATAAATTAACCCAGAGACCCACAACTGATCAAAGTGCAAAGTGCAAGAGACTTCATGGTACTTATCCTTTAGTAGGACACCTATATCAAACTTAGTCCACTCAAGGCTCAAGGATTAGGAAAATTGTAAGAGCAAGATGTGGTGAATGACCTCAAGGAAACAGTTTTCCAGATAGCTGGATAATTATTCATATGAATTCACAGCAATGCTGACAGCATGCACAAGACCCACATTTTCCGAAGCCAGACAAAATCACAGCATAGAAATGGGGATATATTTGAGAAATCCCAACCTTAGCTGAGTAACTTTTGACAGCCAGTAGTTGTTGGGAAAGGGAGAGCCAGTTTTCATTAAGGATGTGACACTAGGTAGGTTTGCCAAGCTGCAGTAGATTGAACCACACCAAAAGGCATTTGGGACACAAACTTGACTCAGTAGGCTTTAATGTATATGACAGAGTACATGAAATCAAGTGGGAGCATTAAGAGTGGTGCAGATAGGGGAAGTGCCTAATGTGATCAAAATAAATTTATGAACACTGCAAAAATCCGATAAAAAATAACTATTGATTTAAAAAGTGGCGAAGTGATATCTTGTCATTTGGGTATCTTTCTCCTTCAAATGATTGCAATATCAGATAGTCTTAATTGCCAACTCTACAGTATCAGTTGTCCAAATATTTTTGCCATGTGGTGTATGCTGTAATATACTTCAGCAACTTGGTTTCCTATAAAGTGATTTTGATCATGTCCCTTAGAACATCAAAAAATTCCCTTCTTGAGCTCCCATTACCCTCACAAATAGCATTACACTAGGAAATTAGGAATTCCCTCCTTTAGCACTTTTCCACTTT
>NW_008329518.1:10891-11893 GCF_000622305.1 Nannospalax galili
GTCCTTTCTGTTCAGACTCATGCTAGTTCTCACAAACTTCTGTTCTCAAGAATTCTCCAGGTTCAGACTGACCCTCTGACTCTGTGAGAAGAACTGAGAGCAGCTTGCATGTTTTAGTGCCTTGGCATCAAGATTTTCTTTGGTTAAAAAGGCTTCCACCTCAGGGGTCGGTCTCCTTGGGTTCCTGACAGGGGGACCTAATCTAGATTGATGATATATTATACCTGTAAAAACAGGTGTACTGTAATTAATCAGAAAAACAGTTAGAGAGCTGCTCAGGATGCTGCCCAGGGCTGTCCACAGTGATGCTTTGGACGTAAATCAGGTGTGCCCATACAATGTCGACATTGTGCCTTTTGCAGATCTGCATTGGGTCTCATTCCCAACATGTTTTGTTTCAATTCGGTTTGATGGTACCATTTAACAAATTTCTCTCAGTCTGAGCCTGGCATGGCTCTGTGTGGATAATGTGTAAAAAATGACAGTTTTAAAATTTGCCTTTCTATGGTCTGTCTCGACAACACAGTGCTTTTTGGCAAAAGTAGATTGTGAAGAATACTCTAAACTTGTGGCTTGTGGCAGGAGCTGCTTATGATGAGTCTTAGAGCAGCAGATAGTTCGTGACAGGAGCTACAACTTTATTTTGCTCTCTTCCAGGTTCCATGAGTTTACAATAAATGTCAAAAATAAAACATTAACACACTACAAAACTTACAAAATTAGGTTACTAATATTAGTTATAAATTATTTTTGCCTTGTTTGTCTCACTTTAAATGGTATGTTTGTGTCACCATGGTTACCTGTTGTCACCTTATTGTTCCATGGATGTGTTTTATGTCATC
This sequence comes from Nannospalax galili, assembly GCF_000622305.1. Lineage (NCBI taxonomy): Eukaryota > Metazoa > Chordata > Mammalia > Rodentia > Spalacidae > Nannospalax > Nannospalax galili. The sequence goes on from NW_008329518.1 coordinate 11,734, forward strand.
TCCATGGTTACCTCTTGTCACCTTATTTTTCCATGGATGTGTTTTAGACAACCCATGTTTGTGTTCCTCTTAAATGTTCTAAAACTAAGGTGTGTCCTCCCTCTCTTGTCATTTTGTTTCTTGTATGTTACCTTGGACACCTGCTTGGTACATACGTACC
>NW_008329518.1:12492-14438 GCF_000622305.1 Nannospalax galili
GCACAGTGCAATGTGGAAGTCAGCAGACAATCTTCAGGAGTAGTAGGTCCTCAGTACTTTCCTTATACTCCATGTTCTAGATTTCTGAATATCTAACTCAGCTGTCAAGCTTACACAGTAAGTGCCCTTATTCAATGAGATACCTCTTTAGCCACCTTTGGGATTTTATTTGCTTTAAAAATAATATTTGAATGGCGAGTCACATTTGTATTTCAAGCACTTGGGAAGTTAAGTCGGGTGTATTGTGAGTTCAAGGATAACCTGAACTATATAGTAAGACTCTGGAAGATAATGAAATAACAAAACAAAATTAAAACTGAATGTACATAAATTCCAAGCTTTTATATATTCTGGTCATGGTTAAGTGTGGAGAGCCGTAGGCCCCCACCCCAGGAAATAGCAAGACCTGATTCCTGGCAAAGCTGTTTTCCAGACATCAAGGCTGGCTTGGTTTGAGATTAACCAGATGACCATACTTGAAAGCCTCACACAAACATGTTGTTCTAACGCGGGCACTTACCGCTTGAGAGACTCCCTCATTTCTCATGGAACTGCCTAAGAAACTTTGGTATTACTTTGTAATCATGCAAGTGAAACCTCTTGATTTATAACTTGCTATAAAATTGTGGTGTTACTATGGAATTTACTCTGTGATCAATTGGTGTGGTGTTATTATGACAATTGTTCTGTTAATTGAATTGCTCTGCCTCAATGGATTTATCCCTGCCAACTTCCCCCTTTTCCCTCACTATAAAAACTTTGTGTAGATGTTCAATAAAAGAGACTTGATCAGAAAGCCTGGCTTGTCTCCATTCTTCGTGTCTCTTGTCCGTTTCAGTCCCCTGTCCTCTCTCCAGGTACCCACGTTGACTGTCTCTTGGGTCAGGACACCAACCTTAGCTGAGTAACTATTTACAGCCAGTAGTTGTAGGGAAAGGGAGAGCCAGTTTTCATTAAGGATGTGACATTAGATACGTTTACCAACCTGCAGTGGATTGAACCACACCAAAGGGCATTTCGGGACACAAACTTGACTCAGTAGGCTTTAATGTATATGAGAGAGTACATGAAATCAAGTGGGAGCATTAAGAGTGGTGCAGATAGGGGAAGTGTCCAAATGTGATCAAAATAAATTTATGAACACTGCAAAAATCAGATAAAAAATAACTCTTGAATGTAAAAAGTGGCAAACTGATATCTTGTCATTTGGGTATCTTACTCCTTCAAATTTTCAAATGACAGCAATATCAAGTTCTCGTAATTGACAACTCTACAGTATCAGTTGTCCAATATTTTTGCCATGTGGTGTATGCTCTAATGTACTTCTGCAACTTGATTTACTCGAAAGTGATTTTGATCATGTCCCTTAGAACATCAAAAAATTCCCTTCTTGAGATCCCATAACCCTCACAAATAGCATTACACTAGGAAACTAGGAATTCCCTCCTTTAGCACTTGTTAAGTCTGAAGCTAGTCTCTGTGTTTGGGAAAGTAAGTGCAAGTTTCCAAAAATATACAACTAATTTGAGACACAGATGTAAGACTCGGTGTGTGTGTGTGTGTGTTTGTACAGATGTGTGAATTCCCTTGTTGAGATTCCATAACCCTCACAAATAGCATTACACTAGGAAACTAGGAATTCCCTCCTTTAGCACTTGTTAAGTCTGAAGCTAGTCTCTGTGTTTGGGAAAGTAAGTGCAAGTTTCCAAAAATATACAACTAATTTGAGACACAGATGTAAGACTCGGTGTGTGTGTGTGTGTGTTTGTACAGATGTGTGAATGTGTAATGATTTTTCCTAATCTAGAATTTAAATATGATATTCTGTGGGTGAAATTTGTGAAAATATTTTTCCCTTATCTTTGGTCCTCTACACACCTCATTCTTTTTATATATCTTGGCTGAGACTGTGAAGATTCCTTGATTTCTACATACTGTATCTAAAA
>NW_008329519.1:0-543 GCF_000622305.1 Nannospalax galili
TACAAAATTAACCTACAAAAGTCTATAGCCTTTCTGTATACCAATGACAAGTAGTCAGAGAAAGAGCACAGGGAAACCCATTCACAATAGCCACAAAAAAAAATACCTTGGAATAAACCTGACCAAAGACATTAAAGAGCTCTACAAGGAAAATTTTAACTCTTTAAAGAAAGAGATTGAGGAATCAAAAGACCTCCCATGCTCATAGATTGGAAGAATTAATATTGTGAAAATGACCATCCTACCAAGAGTCATATATAGATTCAATGCAATGCCAATCAAAATCCCCATGACATTTTTCACAGAATTGGAAAAATCTATCCTAAGTTTCATATGGAAGCACAAGAGACCCTGGATAGCCAAAACAACCCTGATCACTAAGAGCAATGCTGGGGGGAATACTATACCAGATTTTAAGCTCTACTACAGAGCTATAGTCATAAAAACAATATGGTACTGGCATAAAAATAGACCCATAGACCAATGGGAAAAAATTGAAGACCCAAGTATGAGTAATTGCAATTTTAGCCATCTGATATTTGA
>NW_008329520.1:0-2052 GCF_000622305.1 Nannospalax galili
AAGTTTTCAGACTTTCTCCTTAGGTCTGGAATCTTCTAAGAATGCTTTTGAAAGCCTCAGGAACTTGGGTGTTGGACTGACCTGAGACCCTGGCCATGGCGGCGCCACACAGGGATGCAAAGGCAGATGGGACGGGAAGAAGCCCCAAGATTTCCCAGGGAGTGGATTGAGTAGCTGGGTTGTACCGGATGCAAAGGATCAGAGAGTGTAAAGGTAAGCCTCGGAGCCCAAGAAAGAGGCTGTCAGCCCCAGAAAGAGGCTGGTGGGTGTTGCAGGACCAGGGAAGTAGATGGAGGTGAGGGTGGGGCCAGGACCAGAAGCGGTGCTTCTGGGGCCCAAGAAAGGGACTGAGTTGGTCTGGGTGAGAAGGGTCAGGAAGCAGTATTGGTTCCCCAGGTGTCTGGGGCCCCAAGACTAGGAATGGCACAGGGCTCAAACTAGGAGTATAGAACGGCGGCCGGGATGGAAGGGTGAATGTGGCTTAGGGAGTCCCGGCGCGGAGGACTGCACTATAGACTTACCCCAAGAGGTCTGAGGATAGTAGTGCAGGCTAGTAGAGTTAGCCGGTGGTGCAGGCCCAGGGAAGCAGAGAGAGGTGAGAGCGGGGTCAGGACCAGAAGTGGTGCTCCCCAAGAGGCCAGAGGATAGTAGTGTTTTAAGAATTTTTATCTTGGATAGTATTAATACTCTGGCAAATACCAGCAGTCTTTTATGAAGCAGCTTCCCTTCCTTTCCAGGTCTAGAAGTTTGAATAGACTATGTTAGTGGTTTTCCCATCCCCTCATTACCTAGTCATCTTGAGGATATGGTCTAGTTTCAACTACAGGATCTATGGGGTGAAAATATTACTGCCAGAGACAGAAAATGGGCGTTGGTAGGCTTTGAAAGAGTTGAAATTTATTGTTTAACAATGGAAAAATTGTGCTGCAAAACTTTGTAGTAAGTTGTGTAGAATGTCTATGAAACAGGAATTGTTTCCTGTACTTAATAAAATGTGAAAAAAAAGTAGAATTGCTGAACATTCAGAAGAGAACAGACAGTTCCTGGGGTCAGAAACCTCAGAATATAGCTCCACAGCAAGAGGGAAATTTAAGAAAGGACCACATAGTTTATTGAAAAAAAGGACCACATTGAAAAATGACTTATTACAAAATGAATTATTGGGGAGGAAGTGCTTTGAGTTTTGACTAAGGGAAAAAAAAAAATCTCCAGAGGGGCAGAATGATCTAGAATTGCTTCTTGCAGTCAGTGTTCATTTGTTATCTTTGTGATTACAATTTTTCTGGGCCATCTTTTGCTGCAGTGTATTTTAGATTTTCATAGGTAATAGTAATATGCAAGGTAAGGTTTCTGTGTTTGCAGAAGTTTGGAAATGCTGAGCTCAATTCAAAGCTTTAATAGAGTGATGGTGCTCTGTGACTGTCTCAGAGGGGCATGATATATAATCTCCTAAAGAACACACTTTGAAAAATGCTGCTAGTTCAGGGATAGATAGAGCAGATGTGTTATTCTTGTAGATATAATTGATCCCCGGTACCATGAGGAGCTGTTTAGCATTAGGCAATATCCAGGTGTTGTATGAGTTATGTGCACCATCACTTAACCCCAAATTAAGGAAAATACAAGTTTGTTGGACTAAGCAAAATACAAGTTTGTTTGCTGATAAACTTAAGAGCACCCTATACATGCATACTCCTTTTACTCTGAAAATTAGAGTGGAAGTTGAAATAATTAGTATTGATGCAGTCGCAGTGGTTGGTTACAGTCGCAGTATAGTATCAGAATCTTTTTTTGTTTGTTTTTGGTTTGAGGCAAGGTCTTCCCCAACTGGCCTAGAACTTGCTATGTAAGCCAGGTTGGACTTGATTTCACAGAGATCTGCCCGTCTCTGCCTCCCATGTGCTGGGATTAAAGGCAGTTATCAGAATATTGAGAATGTACTTCCGAACCCACTGTTCTCAAGCTAGAAAAGGGCGGTAAGTTGAGGTAGTTGATCACTTTCTCTCTTCTCTGTGGTCTTCCTCATCTCCAAACCTGCAGGCTTTGCCACCT
>NW_008329520.1:5187-5748 GCF_000622305.1 Nannospalax galili
GAGCTGGTAATTATGTAGAAAAATGCACATTATTAATCTGTATTTAAGTTTGCAGAAGTATCACTTTTACAAAATGTGAGGTCAAGATCTACAAAGGCTGAGATCAAATGTTTTGCATAAGTATTTTGATGCGTCTTTGATTAGAAGTTTTGAAGAAACGATAGTGAAAAACACTGAATGAGTTAGTAGGTTTGTTTTGTTTTTGTTTTCCTAGTTACAGTTTTTTGAAATGTTTTCAGCTTCTTCTCTGGTCAACATGAGAGAGTGGAGATAATTGGTCTTCATTCAAAAATTTTATAATTTTGGGGGAATTAAAAAATAGATCTCATAGAAATGGAGAGCAAAATGGTGGTTACCAGAATCTGGGAAGGGTGAAGGTGGGTAAGGATGCAGAATGAAGTATTGATGCATTAAGTTAAACCTGGTAGTTAAATCCAGTTATATTGGGCTTCTTGTTTGCTCCTAGGTTTTATTAAACACTTTTTTTGTTTAAAAAATATCACTAAAACAACTATGTTACCACACCTGTAATTCTAGCAGTCTGGATGGTTGCTACAAGTT
>NW_008329521.1:0-2437 GCF_000622305.1 Nannospalax galili
AACTCTGTAATCGCCTCTATCTGTTGCAAAAAAACCTTCTCTGATGAGTGGTATATGGTATCCTTGTCTGTAAATATAAGGATAGATTTTTAGCATATGGTAAGAAATTTCATATGTCTAGAGATATGACAGAGATAGAGTTTACTCTAGGAAATATGACCTTTCCAGTCATGTGTATTTAGTTGTGTTTACAGTGCCACACATGAGTCACCTCCCAGTAAGAGAGAGTAGACTAGACACCAGTGGATGAACTTGTACCATGTGACATTTGGGTACAAATCCTTGACGGGACAGGACTCAACACATATGATAGAATGCATGAAATCTGGCGGAGGGTATGGGGGATGTGGATGGGGGTGTCCTAAATTTGATTCAGATGTGTTATATGAAATGCTAAAAAGTGGATAAAATGTTTTTCTAAAAGTGAACGAAGGGGCTGAGAACTCAGTGGTTAAGAGCGCTGGCTGCTCTTCCAGAGGACCCAGGTTTGGTTCCCAGAACCCACATGGCGACTAACAACTGTCTATAACTCCAGTTCCAGAGGATCTGATGCCCTCTTCTGAATTCCATGAGCATTGCATGACATAGGTACACTTACATACATGCAAGCAATATACTCACACACAGAAATTTAAAATAATAATTTTTTTAAAGTGGACAAAGAAAAAATGAAAAAAAAGATTGTAAAGTTATAGAGAAAGAAAATATATTCTTTAAATCACATGAATGTCATAACTCAAAGAGAATTTTTAAAGGTCAGGTTAAAAGGCAACAAAAATTAAAAAAACAATTTCAGCAACTTGGAGGTCAGTGGTGGTCATGATTTGGGCATTTTTTAAAAAAATGGTGGATAGCAAGGTTAAGGAGCTGAGCAAGTTATTTCAATAAACATGGTTGGATTCAAAGTCGGGACAGCTCCATATACTGTGTTGTAAAAGTTGCTATGAATATGGGATTTGACTTTAAAAGACCAACCCCCCAAAAAGTAGGGCTCAGGGCTGGAGATATGTCTTAGCAGTTAAGAACACTAGCTTTTCTTGCAGAGGACCTGGGTTGGAATCCAAGCATCCACATGGTGGTTAACAACTGTCCATAACTCCAGTCCCAGGGGATCTGATGCCCTCTTCTGACCTCCATGGGCATTGTATGACATAGGTGGACTTCCAGGCATGCAGGCAATACATGCATACACATAAAATAAAATATTTTAAAACATAGGGTACAAATTCCTGATAAGAGAGAGGTGAGAAGAACCTTTGCACGCTGCTGATGAAAATGTCGGGTCAGAAGACGGAAGAGCGATAAAGGAAACTGGGAGCCCCCAGCACTAAGGGAAGGATCAGCTGTGCATGGCGGCATCAAGTTTCCACCTTCATGATGGCAGGCATTGCAGTTTGGAGTCTGGTTAGAGGCAGAGCTTCCTTCCGATGTGGCAACGTACTTAAAGTAGGTCAGATAACTAAGTATCCTGTTGCCAACCTTGTTTTCCTCTCGTTACTGTGCATATTCTTCCAGGCTCAGGTGGAGCATAACTGTCTGCCTCTGTTGTGCAGAGCACAGACCTCCTAATTAGAAAGCTACGACTATGCCCCAACTCCCTCCCTTAACTTCTCCCAGACCCACCTGAACTCCCTATTCCTCCAACTTCATGTCTTTCTTTTTACGTTGATCCTAATTTGTGCTCTCCTGCTACTCCTGGGTATGGGCCATCCACTGGGACATCCACCAGAAGCCACAGCCTTAAAAAAAACTGACTCTCCCTCCCCAGAGGGCCATCAACTGTCCATAGCTCCTCAGTCAGTGGTGAGGACTCACAAACCCCTTCCTTCTCCAAACTTGAATATTGGCTGACCTGATTTGTGCAGGCAGCATATCTGCCGTGAGTGCCTGAATGTATCAGTCCTGTCACATCCAGAATACACTGGTCCTCTCTGACCTCTGACCCTTACAGTGTTCTGCAGCCCTCTATGGTAATGGTCCCTGAGCCTTGGGGATACAGATGTTCCTTGTGACTGCTCACTGACCGTCAGTCACTCTCCGCATCCCTTCCTGTTTGGCCTTTCTGCATTAAGCACCACACACTGCACAACTTCTCTGATGAGGTCTGAGAGATGCAGTCATCCTGGTTCAGCACTTTTTAATGATTTTTTTAATATTATTGGACTCATTCCCGTGTGGGTTCAGATTTGTCTTCGTCTACCATATGGGCAATCATAGAATCTGAAAACTAAATGTGATTAGGCACAGAAGTCAATCAATCTTTGTCAGACATGCAAATCAATGTTAAATAAGCCCATAGATACCAAGCTGAATATCACTGTCATATGAACAGTGATTTGAACACCTCCCTGTTTCCTCTTAGTCTGCAGAATTATCAGGATGAAAATGTTGAAAATACTCATGCTGTCGAAATCTATCGTGAAAGAAAAGGATTTTC
>NW_008329521.1:2998-3856 GCF_000622305.1 Nannospalax galili
GTGACTTGCTGGGGCTCTTTGTGATAACACTACCTGCAGGAGAAGCAGCTAACTTGAGCATGAAGCTTGAGGTTCTGTCTCCTACATGAACCGTCAATAGGATTCTCTCTCTCTCCCAAATCCTCTCTATCACGGAAACCTCAGGTATTCTGGGAGGTGATGACAGAAGAAGCTCCAGGACTTAGTTTGCACTATGTTGCACCTTCCCAATCCTGCCTGCTGTCTACTCCCCTCATTTGGCAATGTGAAGACTTGAAGAGAAACTGTGGGGACCTCTCAGCTGTTCCTTCCTTGGGCCTTCCTCAGGTGTGTTGACTGTAGGTAAGGCCAGAGGGGACATCGACAGTTGTGATGAGGAGAGACTGGAACAGAAGAGCGAGATCTAGAACCACAGTGAATAATGGGTAAGGAATTCTGATAGCTGCACCAGGGTCACAACTCTACTCTCCCAGATAAGAGCCTCACTGTCAGGCCCAGCAAGATGGTCACTGCTGGGAGTCGGTGGAGACTGGTTGTCATTCTGTCTGTCTCTCTGTCACTGTCTGTCTCTTACTGTACCTCTCTCAACTTACTCTCTCCCTTCCTTCCCCTTTCCTTTTCTCTTCTCTCCCCATCTCCCTCTCTGTCTGTATTTGAAGGAGAGGAATTCTTTCTTTCTTCCTATGTGGGGTCAATTATCCCAGTGTAGAGCGGTGTGTGCATGTGTGTGTGTGTGTGAGAGAGAGAGAGAGTGTGTGTGTGTGTGTGTTGTGCACATACAACAGGCAAAGAGACAGTCTTTCTGTTTTATATATTGACAGAGAACAGGCAGGCACTGCTAAGCCGATGGAGAAGACTGACTCTCATTTGTGTTTCTTA
>NW_008329521.1:5327-6211 GCF_000622305.1 Nannospalax galili
CTTTTTAGTCAGGGTATTTTGTTACAGCAGCAGAAAAGTAACTGATATACATACTAAAAACAAAGAAAGATACTTGAGACACTTTTGTGTTAACAGCATTTCTGGTCATTCTTATCTCAACTGCTTCACGTTGAATGCCCATTGTCTAACAATAAGAAATAAACAAAGGCAGCCTGATGGCGTTTTCAAGTGTTGGAATTATCAGATAGGGTTTTAAAATAAATATGATTTGTTCATACAAATATTAAGTAAAATGTGTTTTTCTTAAGAAGAATGACTAGAACAGGCACTAGAAAGTTCCTTGAGCCGAGTGACAATTAAGGAGAGTGATGAAAAGCTGGAGACATTGGAACCCAAGAGCTAGATCAGTGGAGAGAAGAGTACCTAAAACGCTGACGGGAAATTAGGGAGCGGAACACCAGCGCTCCACCAGCAAATGCTGGAATGAAAGTTCAAATGTGTAATGTACACTGTGTCGGAACCTGGGAGGAGAAGTCATGAGTCCGATGCAGAAAAAAATAGTGTAAGAAATACTGGATAAAAATTTTCCAAAGATGATCAAAGACAACCGAAGTGGAGATTGAAGTTTCAACATATTCCAAACAGAACCGTGCATCTAGCCTTCAGAAACTGCCAGTGTTTGAGTCCAGGAGGGAAAACGCTGTGCGCGCTCACATCCCTTTCACAGTGCTGCTGCGATGTAGTGAAACCTGCCTGGGTCTTGTTCCTTTAGCCACTTGTAGCTTTCTTATGTGTGTGACATGCCAGTGTTTTCAATATCGTATTAGATAATGAATAGCGGTTAGGAAATCTCTCTTCACACATTTAGTACAGATTACTTTTCCAATAGTCTTTTTTTAAAAGAAAATTATTCATTATTGTTA
>NW_008329521.1:6607-9796 GCF_000622305.1 Nannospalax galili
AAAATCTCATGATTTCATCTTTATTTACTGCTCAGTAGAACTCCGTTGTGTAAATGTACCACATTTTCATTATCCACTTGTCAGTAGAGTGACACTTAAGTTGCTTCCATCTCTTAGCTATTGTGAAAAGAGCAACAACAAACATGGTTGTACAAATGTCTGCAATAGAATGAGTCCCTTGGGTATATGTCAAGGAGTGGTATAACTGGGTCAAAAAGTAGGTTCATTTTTAGTGTTTTAACGGTTCTCCACACTGCTTTCCATAGGGATTGAATTAAGTTTGCAATCCCACCAGCAGTGGGTGAACGTTCCCCTTTCCTCACATCCTCTCCAACATTTGATATCATTTGTTCTTTTGATCTTGGCCAGTCTGACTGGAGTAAGATAAAATCTTAAAGTGCTTTTAATTTGCATTTCCCTTATTACTAGTGATGTTGAACACCCTTTAAGATGCTTCTTAGCCATCTTTATTTCTTCTTTTGGGAACTCTCTGTTCAGCCCCTTAGCCCATCTTTTAATTGGGCTACTTCCTGTCTTGATTCTTTGTTTTTGAGCTCGTTATATGTTCTGGATGTTTACCCTCTGTCATGTGTCACTGGTTGCTTCCCCAAATATTTTCCCTTTACCTCCCTTCTTGGGAGAATGGTGTCCACACCCTCTGAGGCCCCAGGGCTACCATGACATAGGACATCTTACTTGAATTTTGCATAGTACATATGACACTTGGGAGGGAGCAACCTACGTAGAGACAGCTTCTCATGCCCAGCTCGTACCCCGCCCACACTACCCTTCACCTTTCACATGGGTCTTCAGTGTCCCATCTTGTGTCCGTACCCATACCCCATGGACCAATGCCCTTCACCCCGGCGGCCCCACGCTTTTCTTTTTCCATTCCAATCTTGAGGCTGCTAACTGTCCATCTGGCCACTCTACATATCCTGGAGGCTAGGCTCGGCCCCTCTTCCAAGGGTGCTCCTCGTCCTGCTCCTGGCGGCTTACTCTTTTCAGAGGAATGAGTAATTTTCTGGCTACACAGGTGAAGATGGTTTCCCATTCTTGATCGTTTCTTTTGCTTTTTATTTTAATGAGGTCCCACTTATTGATTGTTGACCTTAATTCCTGAGCAACTGCTGTCCAATTTAGAAATCCTTTCCTACACCTATATCTTGTAGGTTACTGCCAATATTTTCTTCTAATACTTCCAGGGTTTCTAGTTTCACATTGAGGTCTTTCATCCATTTGAAGTTGACTTTTGTGCAAGATGAAAGACAAATTAATTTTTCCAGTACTCTGAATCCATAAGTAGTTGAATCTGATGGTGTGGGCCCTAGACATGGAGCTCTGGAAGCTCTATACACTGACCTGATGCTAGATGACCTTGTCCTGAGAGTGACCAGCCACGAATAGATGCCTTCCTCTAGCTTAGAGGGGCTTGCTCCAATCACCTCAAACTAATTGGATTATGAGAGTCTCTGTAGGAGGGAGGAGCAGCACTTACCCCTCCCACCTAGTCACTCAGCCTTAACTGAATGAGGGGAGGGACTAAGGATAGATACAGGAGAAGCCAGAAAGAAGGAAGGTGCTTCTCCACCTCGGACCCCTGGCAGTGTGCCTGGAAGCTGCCCCTGAAATGTAGAGGAAAAAAAAGCCCAACAGTGCTCATGCCTTGTAAGTACCCCTCTCACCACCATCATATGCTCTGTTAGCAAGCCCAGTAAATAGTCTTGTTCCCAAAAATGTAGTTTGGAGACTCTGTTTGTCGTAAGGATGGCAGCAGGAGCAGCCACACCGGGAACCTGGAAGCCAAGAGCGTGAGCCAACCAGCAGGAAATTTAACTTACACCTGAAATCCTCCCAAAGTTCTTGAGTTATATGTACCTGTGTTCTGGCTTTATTTCTGCATTTCTCTTTGTATGTAAATAATTTCTACACCCCCCCCAGGGATTCTTTACTTATGCTTCAACTCTAATGCCAATGCAGATAACATTCCCCCACTGAACTCCCCATGCACGCTCCCTTAGACATAACCATTCAGATAAAGGTTGAAGAGCAATTTAAAAAAATGAATGCAGAAAAGAGCAAATAACAAAAAACCCACAAAAGTATGTGGAATAGCTGAGTTTTCATCATAAACTATTCAACCAGAAAGTACTGACATGACTTTGAAGTATATAATTCAAATTACTGTGAATTCAGAATGATGTATCTAGAGGTAACACACACACAAGCACATGCACACACACACGCACACACACACACACACGCACATGCACACACACACACACACGCACATGCACACACACACGCACACACACACACGCACATGCACACACACACACACACACACACACGCACATGCACACACACACACACATACACACACACACACACTTTTTCAACAAAACAAATAAAGGCAAAAGTCTGAGGTGTGGTGACACATCCCTGTAATCCCAGAACATGGGAGATAGAAGCAGGAGGTTCAAGAGTTCAAAGTTATCTTTATTTACATAGGGAATTTGAGGCCAGCCTGGGCTACATGAGATGCTGTATCTAAACCTAAGGAATGAGACCTTCCCAGACAGCTTGAGAGTGGCTGTTCTGGCCTCTGTCTGGCTAGACCCTGAGAACCCAGAAGACTGCCTGAGAGTACCTGGATCTCAAAGTATACTACAGAGCTATAGTCATAAAAACAGCATGGTACTGGCACAAAAATATACACATAGATGAATGGACATCATTGAAGACCCAAACCTGAGTACAGCAATTTCAGTCACCTGATATTTGACAAAGGTGCCAAGAACACACAATGGTGGAAAAACAGCATCTTCAACAAATGGTGATGGCAAAACTGGATCTCCACCTGCAGAAGAATGAAACTAGATCCTTATCTTTTACCTTGCACCAAAGTCAACTCCAAATGGATCAAAGACCTAAATGTGAAAAAAAAGGTAAGAGCTGGAGGACGGGGTGGCGTGCTAACTGGAAATGTCCTCTGACCACCATGCCAGGAAGCTGCAGTCACACTTCCTTCTCACACTCATCAAGGAGTGGAGCGGGGAGTCAGTTACCCCTCCTACCCAATCAGACAACTTTAGCTGCATGTGGCAGGCGGAGGGAGCAAAGGATATATAAGCCAAGAACACCAAGAAGCACCTCTCTCACCATTTTTTGCAGCTGTCAGGAGGTCAC
>NW_008329521.1:9983-17071 GCF_000622305.1 Nannospalax galili
TAGCCCCTAATTATAAAGTTTCATTTAATCGTTTCAGTTATTGTCTGAAAGCTGGTTGTGTTTAGTAAAATCAGAGGCTATTTTACATGTTGATTTTTTTTTAAGATTAGTGATATCCAAGTAAGAAATCCATGCTGCTGGGAATGGAGGCAGAGGCACTCATCCATTCTGGGGCCCAGGAGGGCCACTACTGGATTCTGAAGTTTCTTGATGGGCGCTCTCGGATTAGGGTGGCACTGAGGAGTATGCTTCATTCTGATGGGACAGTGAGGGAGACTCTTGGATTCAGAAGACACAGTTAGCGGCAGTGTTGGGTTCTGGGGGCTAGTGAGGGGCACTGATGGAATCTGGGGCACGACAGCGGTCTCAGCTCCTGGTGTTCCAGGTCTTACGGGGCAGTAAGCCTGTACTTGACAGTGTGATGTGTTGCCAGCTTTGTTTGGGTATTGTGTTTATGTTTTATGATGGGACAGTGAGGGAGACTCTTGGATTCAGAAGACACAGTTAGCAGCAGTGTTGGGTTCTGGGGGCTAGTGAGGGGCACTGATGGATTCTGGGGCACGACAGCGGTCTCAGCTCCTGGTGCTCCAGGTCTTACAGGGGCAATAAGCCTGTAGTTGACAGTGTGATGTGTTGCCAGCTTTGTTTGGGTATTGTGTTTATGTTTTAGCATTCCATCGTATGTAACAAATGTCGATCTCTGTGTTCATGAGCTACCTACAGTATACAGTGAAACTGAACATGTTATACTTTGCCCAGTTGCAGGCTTACGTATGTGCTCTAAGCACTATGGGAAGGCTAAGCTCAGCTGATTCTTGATAGATCAGACATGTAAACGCACTTCCACTTCATGGCACTTTCATTTTACAATGTCTAATTAGCACATGGGTTCACTGTAACTTGTGCAGCATCTGTATAATATATTATTATTGTCATTAATTATTCAAACAGATAATTGATTCCTGAAAGCAAAATGAATAACCAAAACATAAAATACTGCAACTATAAGGAGGTGCACTTTTCTATAGTTCATTAGAAGTTTTAATGTTTATATAACTGCATGTACATATTTATAGAACTGTCCTAGAAGATGTGTTTGGTCTATGTAAATTTTCTCATAGTAATTATGCCTAAAGTTCTACTCTAATCCTCCAATAACAATGTTGTTTCTTATGTGAACCTCTGACAGTCATATAATCAACAAGTGCTCACTATGTTAAGTTCAAATGATGTGTTATATAGTGTCAGAAACCAAAAATTTTAAGCCTGCATCTATGCATTGCCATCCTTCATAGTGTCTTCTAAAACTATTCTATTTATTTTTATTCTATGTATATGACTCAATGTTGCCTACATGTTATGTAAGTACACCAGGGTCATGTAATGCCCATGGAGGTCAGAAGAGGGCGTCGGATCCCCTGCAACTGGAATTACAGATCATGTGGGTTCTGGGAATCAAACTCAAGTCCTCTGCTAGAGCAGTCAGTGCTCCTAACTGCTGAACCATCTCTCTAGTCCCCTTCATAATGTTTTTATCTTAGTAAAAACATTTGACTGCAATGTACTTGTCTAAGAGGTTGTGTGGAGAGCACTGTTGACTTAAAGTGATGAACTATAACCTTGCTTAGGTGTCAAGAGAAGAAAAACAAAATCAGTTAGAGGAGATTTCCATCAAACGACTGATTTCTTACTTGAGTAAGCATTCACATTTTGTACAGAACTGTTTCCCAGTCTTCCTTAACCCCCGACTTTTAATACATGAACATTACTCTGAGGTATATATTTATAGTATGCATAAGAAAAAAATGGTACATTTTACATACCACAAATAAAAAATAATATTCTAATCTTATATGTTCTCTATCAAATCCCTAATCCCAGAAACTGAGAGGTTGAGTCTGGAGGATCAGGAATTCAAAACATTCTTGGATTCCTAGAGAGTCCAAGGCTACCTTCGGTTGCAGGAGACCCTGTCTCAAACAGCCAGAACATTCGTCTTGCAGCTCCAGGTCATCACGTTGTGTTTCCTCTGGCAGCCACTGCTGTCCCTGAGTCCTCGCCCACCACTCCAGCCCGTGAGCAGCTCCATCACTCCAGCCTTGCACATGGGATTCCATTGTAAAGAATCTTCTGGTCACTTTGCTACAATAAATAAAAGCTGAGCTCATATTATTTCACTCTACTTGCTGATTGGCAGTCTTTGAAGTGTTATTTTAGTCTTTACAAGTAAGCTAAGTAGTAAAAATTTATAATCTCACAAATCTCAAACATTTAAACACTATGGTCTTCTAGAAAATTAGCAACAAGTCTGCTGAATCCTGCTTGGTCTTGTGTTTGCTAGTAAACCTTGGTGCAACCCGCCCTCAAGGTGCTGAATAGGAAAAACTGGAAAACCTTCTCTGCTTCCTCAGCAAACAGCCCTTCGGCTCTTAATGTGGCAAGCCCTGCCTGTGTACATGAGCATTAAAGCTATGGCAAGCTGAATCCTAACTCCCCAGACATATCTATGTCCCTCAGAAACTGTGACTGTGTACTAACATGGAAAAATCACTTTACAGCTATGATTAATCATAAACTTAAGTTTTTAAAGCTCTGCTATAGCTGTAAACCATATAGTTAACTGAAGACAATCTTGCACTGTGATTGGTTTCTATAGCTGAATGAGTCCTTATTATTTAAAGTAGCTCTTTGGATGTTTCTAGAACTTGGTAGGTAGCTTCTTTTTACAGCCTTTATTGGTTCTTCCCAATGGTCCTAAATGCAGCCACATAGGGGGAATGCACATTTCCTCTCAGTTTGCTGTACTTCCTCTTTGAGGGTGGTGGAGGACTCTCCAAGGAGCCCTGTTTCCTGTATGTTGTGGAGCCTGCCTTCGGGAAGCAGCTGTCATGAACACTGCCCTCGATGAATGAGCTTTTCAGCAATGCATTGGCCTTTGAGTCAGCTGTGCTCCTGGAAGCAGCCCCTCACCCGTGCTCCTGGAAGCAGCCCCTCACCCGTGCTCCTGGAAGCAAGCCCCTCACTCATGCTCCTGGAAGCAGCCCCTCACCCGTGCTCCTGGAAGCAGCCCCTCACCCGTGCTCCTGGAAGCAGCCCCTCACTCATGCTCCTGGAAGCAGCCCCTCACTCAGTAAGCTCATTAGTTCACTAAATCGGACTTGGGTTAAAGCGATTCTTTTGCCTGTGTATCTGGGGCGTTTAGAGATTTGCTCATGTCTCCCTAGGTAAAATCACAGAGTGACTTCAGTCATACTTCAGGATTTCCGCTGATTTGCAGTTAATAGGTTGGAAGCACTGCAGCCATCTAAACTTGGAGCCGGCTTGGAGAAGCCTCATCGAGATAGCCACACCCAGGAGTGGGCAGCCTGGGATGCAGAAGCTCACAGGATGGCCTTTTCTGATCACCCTTGATGTATCTGTCCTCACTCCATGGCTCTTGACGTCTCTCAGAGAGAGCCAGGGTGTGCGAAGACCAGACAAGCCCTTGATGCTCCTTATGACCTGGCTTCAGAGTTCATGTGTCGCTTTAATTTTTAAATCACCAGAAGCAGTCGACGTGAAGGAGCGCAACGCAGAGGGGCGCTGATGTTACACAGAAGACAAAACCTTAGACATTTAGCAACTTAGCAACAAACTGCGTATTTGAAAAAAAATCAGTGGTCATCTCTTGACCTGATCTTTGTGTTTTGTTCTCCATCACTGTAAAGACTCAGATCTTCAGTAGGATGTTTAAAATATAATTATAACTTACGATATGTTTTGATCATATTTAGAGTCCCCTCCCTGTGTGCACCATCTTATAGCATCCCGCCAGATTTCCTGCACTCTGTCGTGGTAGTTATCAGATGCCAATAGTTCTTCAGTCAAGGTTGGGGCTTCTTACCAACTTCTCCACTTCTGTGTGGGAATTTTGTCTAGTTTGAGCCTGTATGGGACTTGTGCATGCTGTTACCACTGTTGTAATTTCATATCAGTAACTTTCCAGCAGTTGGGGAAATGGGGAATTTCTGTTTCCCTGAGGTCAACAACCTCTTCTGACTCTTACAGTCTTTCCGCGCTCTCTTCCACAGTGGTCCCTGACCTGAGTCTTGGGTGACAGAGGAAAACAATATATTATTTAGAAATATATTATTTTCTGGATTGGTCATTGTTATGGTTCATAGGCTTTACAGATTGATGGAATCACTGATCGGTTTTCTCCCTTGGCAGACTGAATAGTATCTTGTGATACTATGGGAGCTAATGTTCAGGGAGGAGGCCTCCAGATCAGCTCCAGCTCAACTGCTCCAAGTCCTGTGTCTGAAGTATGACCTGACCTCAGCAGCAGGGTCTTATCATCAAGTTTTGGGAGACAATCAGGGCACTGATGTCATCTGCCTCTTTACTCCTTCCATGGCACTGCTTCCAAGAACGTGTTTTTAACAGCATTGAATTACGGTCCACTCTCTAAATAGGCTGTCACTCCTGGTCTCCTAATCTCCATTCTGGTTACTCTGTCTGTGAAGAGCTCTGGACACTTCCCTCCATAAGCTTCCCCTCTAAACACTTCTTATGCATAAACCAGTTGCTCTGAGGTGGCTCTCACCTCTCAAGTATTACTAGTTGTCACCTGTTCTCTGTCCTCTGTGACTCTTTGTACCATGCTCTGATTGAGGCTACTTCATGTGTCTTGTAACTTTGTGTTTAGATTTTGACCTCATCCACTGTAGATTCAACTTTGGATTAAAAAGTCTTATTTTATCTCTAATTCCTAGTATGAATCTCACTAAACGCCCATTGTTATAACAACTTCAGAGAAAAGGAAGGGTTGCAGGATTCAAACTTCATCATGCAGGACAAAAAAATGATGGGACAAACATTTAATATTTTATGAAAAAATGATTGAATATTTGTAGAAAAATCATGATACTATTCTTTTCCTAACACCCCTTTTATTCTTGATTTCCTGTGTGTATCTAATATTTTCAGAATATGTTATATGACAGTTTCCTGTATTGTGGTGATAATCTCTAATGGTGGTGATGGACATCTATCTTTAAATAGCATCATAATAAATGAAAATCAATTTCTTTGAACACTTTTCGGTTGACTTAGGCTTTGGATTGGCATTAGACAAAGTAGGCAATTTTGACCTCATTTTCAAGTGACTGGAGAAGCCATCAAAGCTAAGCAAAAACTGACAAAAAAAATAAAAACAAACAAAAAAACTAAACACAGTTTCCATGTATCACGGCCCAGTCTGAGTCATGGTGAAGAATTAGCTGCTTGCTGTGCTTCCTTCTGCCCTTCTGGTGGAGTCGGATGTTTTACCTGCATAGTTTTTACATCTCTCACTCACCGAACTATTTGTTTTGTTTTGATTTTCTCAATGTATATTTTTATTGAATTTTTGTGCATTTAATGCAATATGTTTTAGTCATATTTAGATCCCCTCCCCCATCTGCACCCTTTATATCCAGGTTTCATGCATTCTGTCATATATGTTAAAGCTTATTGAGTCAAGTTTGTGTACCCGGGTGCCCCTTGTTGAGTTCATCCACTGGAGCCTGTTCAGCCTGTCTACCATCACTGCCTTAAAGAGACTAACTCTCCCTCAGTTGCTAATAGTCCTTTGGCTGAAGTCGTGGCCTCCTGCCCATTTCCTCAGTTCTACGCTGGGTTTTTGTCTGACTGAATTGCACGGTCTTGTGCACGCTGACACCATTGCTGTAAGTTCATGAGTAAGGTCCCGAGGCCTGCAAGGCTCTGTATCCTTGTGCTCATGCACCAGCCCTGGCTCTACAGTCTTCCTACCTCCTCCTCTGCAGTGGTTCCTGAGCCGTGGGTGGTTGAGGTTTAGTAGATGAGTCCTGTCTCCCTCCAGGATTTCTGAGGCTGCGAGCGGGAGGTTGCAGAGTTTCTTTTTGAAGGTGAGGCTATTGGAGGAAGTGGAGCCCGTGAAGGTTTAAACAGAAGTTATCCCATCCTCACCTTGGCCCACTCCACATTCTGAATGTAGAATCCAAGTAACTAGTTACAGCAGTCTACTGGGAGCAGATCCTAGTTGTATGCCCACATCTCTTTTCTTAAATGACATGTGTGTTCACGTGTAGTCATGTTTGCATGGGTCTTTAGCATGCTGACACCATTGCTGTAAGTTCATATGAGCATGGCCCCAAGGCCTACAGGCTCTATTTCCTTATGATCATGCACCAACCATGGCAAGAACAAGCTAAATAGGGAGAGACATAGCGGATTACATGGAAGGAAAATGGAATGTGTGCTTGTTAACTGGGGGGAACCTGGGACCTCAGGGTCTTATCTACTATGCTGCTGTTGAGTAGACAGTTGCTTGCCACTGTTTCCAGTAGTGAACATTCTGGGGGTCTGAAGTCAGCACAAGGTACAAACAAACAAGGTTATAGCTCTGCTCTTCCCCTTCAGATTGTTTGATGTCATCAAAGATGACTGACTAATCTTTATTTAAAAACACATCTTCGGGGCTGGAGAGATGGCTCAGCAGTTAAGAGCGCTGACTGCTCTTGCGGAGGACCCAGGTTCTGTTCCAACACCTACGTGGCAACAACCATCCATAACTCCAGTTCCAGGGGATCTGATGGCCTGTTCTGACCTCTGTAGGCACTGCATGACACAGGTGTGCTTACATACATGCAGGGAATACACTCATATACATAAAATAAAAATCATGAAATGTTTTTAGAAACTGAAAACTGCAGTTTACATTTGTGAAGCATCTATTTTCCTCTCCCTATCCTTCTGCCTTGATCAATAAACATAGGAAGAGATATTAAATTCATATTCATGCGTTGCTAAGTCATGTCAGGGAACTGTATTACACTTGTTATGACAGCTTTCTTTAAAATCTGTGGATGTGACCAACTTTCCAGATGCTCTTTCCCTGTTTTTACCTTTTCCTGAGCTTCCACTGAGTCACTTTGTCTCCCTGGGCAGTGTCACGAATCCTCAGATTTATGGCATAGAAAACCCTCATACGCTGCCAACAATCTCTATTTTGATAGGAGGAAGGTCCTGGGTGTTGAGACAGGGCTAGTTTTCAGCACGGTCTCTTCCACCAAGACCGAAGCCAA
>NW_008329521.1:19125-20111 GCF_000622305.1 Nannospalax galili
ATGTGTGTATACAACTGGTTCTGTTTCCCTGCAGAGCTCTGACTTTCACACGGAGCTTTAATGGATTTGCCTTTGCAGATATGTGTCTGTGTCAAAGAAGCTGTCAAACTAACCCACAAATAGTTGTTCAAGGCATTACTGAATCCTCAGATTTATGGCATAGAAAACCCTCATACGCTGCCAACAATCTCTATTTTGATAGGAAGAAGGTCCTGGGTGTTGAGACAGGGCTAGTTTTCAGCACGGTCTCTTCCACCAAGACTGAAGCCAACAATTTATTTTTCTAACCCTTAATATCCCCTGTTAACTGTATATGAGATTGTTTCCTTCACAGGCTGTCAAACACTCAAGTGTTTTGAACACTTTTTAATTCTACCAATGGCTAAAAAATGGAAAGAAAGGACAATATTTCATAAATATCAGAAATTTTGCTGTGTGCATAGCTTAGTTGTAGAGTGCTTATCAACCATGTACAAGAATGTGGTTCCAATCCTAACATTGCTATGATAATTACATTAAAATTAGTCATTACTTTCCTTCTTTTGAAACCCTACCTCTCAAAGGAATTGTTTGATTCACACTAAGCTTTTCCTAATAGGAGACACTTCCCTAACCCTACCCTGTACTTCCTTCTCAAGCTCCCCACGCTTGATTTAATGCTGTAAGAGCTAATACAAGTTGAGCTTTAATTTTCCTGTATTTTCAATTTGCTTATAATTTAATCACATATAATGTTTTAGTGGTCGATGTTTAGTGATGACTAGCACAGTTTCTTAACCAAACACTTAAATTACAACAAATGAGCCAATCCATTAGTTCAATCATTTTTGTTCCTCTCTGGTTGAACATTATTAGATGCTGAAATCCCCCTTAAAGCACTAAGAATTCTGTGTCCTAACAGAATTCCAGACTAAACTCTAGAGGATCAAGACAATGGTCAGTATAGGTTTTCATGTATCTCCAAAAATTATAACTTTTGATAAATC
>NW_008329521.1:21801-22187 GCF_000622305.1 Nannospalax galili
TCTCTCCACTGCTCTGTCCATTGCTCCCCCAAAAGTTCAGATCTGGTACCTGGACATACAATATTCTCTGACATGTGACTAAAGTTTGCTTACAAAGACCAAATGTTTTTATCTTTAGGCATGCTTTGTAGATTTCTTTTTTCTCCAATGAATTTCTTGTGGAGACATCTGCTGCAAGTTTGCTAGCAAGAGTAAATTCTACGGTAGTTGTGTCTTAAATGTGAGCCCTTCAGGGAAAATTTCCAGATTATTTAAAAAATGTTTACTGACTATTCTCATGTTAATTGTACAAATTTAGGTAAAAGAGCTTTATAATTTGGTATATAATATAGAATGATAAGATTAGGACAATTAGAAATACAACCTCTAAAATAGTCTTAGTATTT
>NW_008329521.1:22569-38241 GCF_000622305.1 Nannospalax galili
ATAACTTTTGATAAATCTAAAGAGATAAAGATTCGTAAAGTCTCACTGAAGAATAACTTTTCAAAGCCAGGGAGAAGGCTTAAAAATGTTCACATGGTTATATTTTTTACAGGATTATCAGGTATTAACATACACAGCAAAACACAGCTCTCACTTTAAAAGTATTAGAGACAGTGATGTCGCACCTACTGTGCATGACTATGGCTTGGGAACACAGACTCAGGTTGTACCAAATAACGTGTTCCTGTATGGAAGACGGTACGTGAATTATTATAGTCATGATCAAAAGAAGATTATAATAAAGCCCTTTTTAAATACACTGGTGAGGAAACCATATAAGCCTTTTAAATAAACAGGGAAATCCCTATTGCAGTTCTCAAAAGCTCTCTGATGTGTTCTCAGCTTTCTGATAGTTACTCTTAACTTATGAGTTCATGAAGTCTGAGTCTGTTATACAACATCCCAAAGATCAGACACAGAGGTGGGCATGTGTCCCTCTTCAAGGGGAGTAACAGTAAAGTGGACTCTGAATCTGCAACATTCTATTTTCCCATAATCACAAAGTTCTCATCAGTCAGTCAAGCTTGTAGAATCTTCAACATAAGTGTGGCTTTTGTCTGGAAACTCCAGGTCACAGCTCCCCTGCCAGGCAAGCATCATACATTGTGCATGTGGAGACCACATGTTTTACATCCCTTGGAAGGTTCTTTCCTAGGTGTAGATGTGGTAGAGTAGGCCGACAAGCAGCCTTCAAGAGAAGGGTCTGATTACCCTTTATTTTTCAGTCCTTTGTATCTCATACAGCAAAGAATAGAACTATTACTGAAGTTAAAGGTGCCAAGAATGCCTTTAACTTCATATGACCTGACGGAGAGACTATGGCAGGTGCAGGACGCAGGTTCTTAACAACCGGAAGGTGCACTGTGTGTCTCTACATCCCTTGGAAGGTTCTTTCCTAGGTGTAGATGTGGTGGAGTAGGCCGACAAGCAGCCTTCAGGAGAAGGGTCTGATTACCCTTTATTTTTCAGTCCTTTGTATCTGATACAGCAAAGAATAGAACTATTACTGAAGTTATAGGTGCCAAGAATGCCTTTAACTTCATATGACCTGACGGAGAGACTGTGGCAGGTGCAGGACGCAGGTTCTTAACAACCGGAAGGTGCACTGTGTGTCTCATCACCCTCCTGAGCAACACCGACTCAGTCTTCCGAAGAGTAACAGCCACCACAGTTCATGAACGAGTTCATATAATGTTTAGAATATTTGAAATAATATATCCTCATTTTAGCTTTTCTCCTCACCAGTGTAATTCCACAGCTGTGATGTTACTTATGTGCAGTGGACAATTCGTCTTTGTAAATTTCAATTTCTTTTTGAATTTAGCCATTCTAAAGAAATACAGGTTTTGGATGCCATTTCTCAGAACCAGTTATCTGTTTGTTACTCTGTAATAGCTTTTTGAAGATGGTAATAATTGATCATTTTATTTATGAATCAAACTGTTTCTCCTTCTTTCCAACTTGAGCTTCCTTCCTTCGTTTTTCTTGCGTGCTGTTCTAACAAGAACCATATCAAGCCGTCTTTGTCTTGTTCCTCATCACAAGAGACAACCAACCTGTTACTTATCCTTGAATTTGCTGACATATCTGGTAGGTCTTAGGATTCACCACCTCCTACAATCACTAGATAAAATCTCATGCAAATAATAACTTATTTAACGTGTGTGTATACAACTGGTTCTGTTTCCCTGCAGAGCTCTGACTTTCACATGGAGCTTTAATGGATTTGCCTTTGCAGATATGTGTCCGTGTCAAAGAAGCTGTCAAACTAACCCACAAATAGTTGTTCAAGGCATTACTACCTCTCTTTTTTGTCTACAGTCTGTACTGATCTTGTCTTTCTCATTTCTCTCCACTGCTCTGTCCATTGCTCCCCCAAAGGTTCAGATCTGGTACCTGGACATAGAATATTCTCTGACATATGACTACAGTTTGCTTACAAAGACCAAATGTTTTTATCTTTAGGCATGCTTTGTAGATTCCTTTTTTCTCAAAGGAATTTCTTGTGGAGATATCTGCTGCAAGTTTGCTAGCAAGAGTAAATTCCACGGTAGTTGTGTCTTAAATGTCAGCCCTTCAGGGAAAACTTCCAGATTATTTAAAAAATGTTTACTAACTATTCTCATGTTAATTGTACAAATTTAGGTAAAAGAGCTTTATAATTTGGTATATAATATAGAATGATAAGATTAGGACAATTAGAAATACAACCTCTAAAATAGTCTTAGTATTTAACACAAACTATACTTAGGAAGTATACTGTTCTTCAAGGTGTGCACACATTGCGTACAGCCAGATTCATTTTGTGGGTCATTGAATAATTTTTCCTTTAATAAGTGGTAGAGTTTTATACTAGCTTTATAACCCATTTTACTTATTTGAGCCACAACTCTTACATAATTTAATTTTATTCTGCTTTTTTCCCTTTTTTTAAGACTTCATCTTCCTGTGCCCTCAGTTGCCCTGGAACTCACTGTGTAGACCAGTCTGGCCTCAAACTCACAGAGATCTGCATGCCTTTGCCTCCCAAGTTCTGGGATTAAAAATGTGCACCACCACAACTGGTCTTAATTTTATTCTTCTGTAATCAAAAGTTTCTAAGAACAAGAAGTCTTTCCAAGTTTAGTATGTAACCAAATATGACTATCTTCATATCACTAGAAAAAAAGTGAAGTGGATCACATCCATGGAGAGGACAATTGGGAAAAACATAAAAAATGTTAGAGAAGGAGGTGGTGTTAGCAAGCGCACAGATTGATCCTGCCCTGAAGTTCTGGTATGTGGTCTGCATACGCACAGTGGACAGTGACCACGACCTCTGCTGCAGCCGTCAGCCTGGGCATCGCCTGTTCTCAGCATTGTGTAAGTACAAATCTTTGTTTAGCTAACCCTCCTACTACAATACTGAAATAGTCTACTCCTGCATGACTCAGTTTCCAGTCCCAAGAAATATGTTTAGATCTCTTCAATATTCCTTTTTTTGTCTTACTGATTCACTCTTGCCTTTTCAATTTGTCTATTAAAATCTGAGTGATCCCTAGTTTAGTCACTGTATATTCTCTGTGAGGTAAAAAGAAAACAACTCCTGTAATGTTATCTTATTACCTGTAACAGTTACTGGCAACTTTAATTTTCCGGGAGAAATTAAATTATGTAACCCCATACACTCATAGTAATGAAAGATGTTTACCAAATTGTTATGATGTATTTATCACAAATTTATTTAACAGAAAACTTATCTCCTAAATCGATACATAGGAAGATAAATGAATTGATGGAAAAGTCATTAACAAACCCTTCCTAAATTTTTATATTCACTACAAAATTATGTGGTATTTTCAGCCATTGCCACATAAAAACGTGATAGTTTGAGAATGATTTGAATCAGAAAAACAGAGGCTTGCAAATAGAATTTCAACTCCACTAAGAAAGTAGTTAAGGAATCATGATTCACTATCTAAAATTTTCCACAAGTGAAATGTCTAACGAAGGGTACTGAAAATTCTAGATCATTGCCAAGGCCATGCTTGAACTAATTATTTTTACCCTAGTGAAAAATCTTTCTTAAATGAGAAATTTTCTTGTTATGTAGCCTTTAGCTATACACATGGACTTCTGTAGAGATAATGTATGTATAATTTGTTAGTAGGTTGTTGGACTAATATGGTTCCTTTTGATTTTTTAAAACTAGCTATTATTTAACTCTCCTCGCTCTCTATCACTGTCTAACGCTTCCACCAAGGTTTCCCCCACTTAAAGTGCCCCCATTTTCTCCATTTCTCCCTTGTTAATATCTGTCACCTGTGGTCCCACCTCTCTTGAGCTCTTTCTTTCCTTTATCCTCAAGTTTCCTTGTATAACCCTCCCTCACCTCTAAAATTTAAATAACATCTTTTTATCCATTTCTCCCTTAGTAACACCTTGCTCCTATTGTTCTTCTCTCTCAGATTCCTTCTTTCCCTTTACCTCCCTGGTTCCTTTTCATTGTCCTGGTTCCTGAAGTTATGTCTGGATACATACTCACTTATCAGAGTCTGATCCTAGGATCCACATATGAGGGAGAACATATGTCATTGGTTTATCTGAGTCTGTGTTACTTCATTTAGTATAACAGTTTCTAGTTCCATCCATTTACCTTCAAATTTCATGATTTCAATTTTCTTTACCGATGAGAACTCCACTGTGTAAATGTACCATATTTTAATTATCCACTCATCAGCTGAGGGACACTTAGGTTCCTTCCATCTCTCAGCTATTATGAAAAAAGCAGCAACAAACATGGTTGTACCAGTGTCTCTGCAATAGGATGAGTTATTTGGGTATATGCCAAGGAGTGGTAAAACTGGTAGGTTCATTTTTAGTTTTTTAAGAGTTCTCCACACTGCTTTCCATAGGGGTTGAACCAGTTTGCTGCCCCACCAGCAGTGGATGAGTGTTCCCCTTTCCCCACATCCTCTCCAACATTTGGTATCATTTGTTTTTATTTGTTCCCTTGGTCTTAGCCAGTTCAACTGGGGTAAGATAAAATCTTAAAGTAGTTTTCATTTGCATTTCCATAATTACTAACAATGTTGAACAGCTTTTTAGATTCTTCTTAGCCATCTTTATTTCTTCTTTTGAGCACTCTCTGCTCAGCTCCTTAGCCCATCTTTTAATTGGGTTACTTGCTTTCTTGGTTTTTTTTTTTTTTTTTTTTTGAGTTCTTTATCTATCCTGATGTTAAACCTCTGTCAGATGCACTGCTGGTGAAGATTTTCTCCCATTCTGTGGGTTTTCTCTCCACTTCCTTCTTTGGTTGCTTCTTTTGATGAACAGAAGGAGGGGGAATCATAAAAATAGACACGAACTTGTACATTGATCTTAACCATCTCTTAAAGGCCTCTTATTATTTCATCATGTAAGAGACTGTGGCAAGTTTAATTTAGAAATCTAGAATTTATTTCATCAAAAGTTATAAATATTTTTAAAACAGAAAGCAAGATAAACTTGATTATACCAAAAATCAAAAATTTAAGGCAATGGCAGTGTTAATTTCAGTCCCCATTCCTGCTTTCAAGGACAGTGCTAATTAAATGTATTGCTGTGGTAGGGGGTTCATATAAATAAAAGGTGGACTGAGTGAACTCAGGAAAGTGAGGTGTAAAGTGGTAAAGCGTTCGGGAACCCTTTGGAATTTCTGTTTTGATAGTCACCTGACCTGACATTTATAAAAAAATCAACAGTGGTGAAACTCTTAGAGATTTGCACATGGTCTACATGATGTGATGAGCCACAGAGGTAAATCTCTTTTGAAACACTAATAACTTAATTCTTGGAGTGTTCTGCATATCAAAGAGGTTTTGCTAAATGCCAAATTTTAATGAATTCTTAGTTGAAGCTCCTTTTCTCATTTGAATGAGGAGGTACCAATAGTACCATTAGCCCTCAGCTTTGAAGGCGTGCATGAAGAAGAAGGAAACAAAGTCCAAGGGAGAGGGCTGTCCTCTTGCTGTGCCTGTGCTCTTAGAGGACAAACTCTTCTGATACTGCTCTGTCACCTAAGACTGGCGACCAGTGTCATGTCTACCTCCCAGGACTGTTTTATCATTACATTAACCCTGAAAGATAGCACAGATTAGGTGACAGCCTACAGAGTGAGTAAGAGGCATGTCCTTCTTGAGCTTCCAATGTGTCAGAAGAGAAAAAATAAACAAATCAAAACTGATGATTTGTATATGTGTACCTGTGTTTGTAGAATAAATACATATGTGTGCAATAGATATATAGATACAGATAATAGAGAGATATGGACATGCATAGTATGCAGGGTTTTGCTATATAGGAGATGACCTGGAATTCACTATGTGACATAAACTGGATTCAGACTCTCAGCCCTGCTACAGTCTCATGAGTGTGGGAATTTAAGGGCACTGTTGCTCCAGACTTCAAAACTGAGCAGTTAAGCATTGTTGATGCAGTGTGTTGCATCTCGTGAAAGGTAAAAAATGAGAATATTTCACCACATCTCAGAGAAAGGAAGTATCTGGTAAGAAATAACTTATACAGCACTACCAACTATGACCATCTCAGAGCAAGGAAATATCTCAGAAAAAAAATATAAAACTACCAACTATGACTACATGCATTAAAAAACACAGCATGTAAGAAATACTTATGAATACAGAAACTTATCATAACTTTCATCTGGCTAAGAAACTTCAAAAGGAAAGCAGGTCTTGGGACAGTAACTGATGATGGCACATTGAGGACACAAGTGGGTCACTCAAGCTGAGGCAGCTGCACTGTGGAGTCACCATAGCATACACTGTCATAGCATAACTGTGCTTCTCTCTCTGATGACTGGACTGAGTTACTAGACCGATGAAGGTCTGCCCCTCTGTGCACCAGGTGACCAGCACTCGATGACCAGGACTTAATATATATCTAATGGGGGAGGAACAGAAAGCATTGTGGCAGCCTCTGAATGCACAGTACTGTTGATGGAAAGGGAACATTTCTAACCACTCACCTCATAACCACAACTGCTGTGAGATCAGTCCAAGTGAAGTCTCAATTATGACTAGACTAGAAATCCTTCAGAGTTCTGAAGCTTGTCTAAATGTTGGGACCTTCAAAATTGCATCATATGCTCAGGTTATATCTGCTGCAACATATACTCCTTCCTGATTTCAACAATATTCCTTTTGAAAATCAAATGGAGAAGCCAGGCATGGTGGCACACGCCTGTAGTCCCAGCACTTGGGAGGCAGAGGCAGGTGGATCTCTGTGAGTTCAAGGCCAGCCTAGTCTACACAGTGAGTTCCAGGACAGCTGGGGCTTACAGGGAGACACTGCTTCAAAAGGAGAAAAAAAAAAATCAAATGGAGAACATTTTAATAAGTTTTTTAATGTGTTTTTTAATAATGGGAAATTAATTATGTGGATTAAAATATATCAGACTTTCATTTTGGGTCCCGGATTGGCATTTTGAGTAAACGACTCCTGTGTGGGTTAGGTGTGTTAATGTGGATTTGATTGTCCTGATTCCTCAGCAGTTTCTGTAACTATAGCAGATCATCATCATCTCTCGATTCTCCCTCCCACTTCATCCAGGGGGCTCTTCTTTTCTCAACACTTAGTCACTGTAACACCTCATGGAGTTGCAAGAGCAGCCCCCATAAGATCCAAGCTCATGCTGAAGTGCTGCTGCCCTTCCACGGTCACGGCTCCACCCGTCCGTCTGCTGCCCACCCTGTCCCCGTCTCAGTTCTCACTGTCCCCCTTCAGCTTAAGGTCCGGGTCTCTGCCCTCCTCAGGCTTATGACATTTCCTGCTTTATTGCTTTATCCTAAGCATGATCACAGAATTTGACTTTTAATCACCCACAATAACAGCTAAGCCCACAAGGGCAATTGTGCTGAGTGAGGCATCAGGATGGGTTTAGATATGAGTAAGGCAAGACTGCAGGTGAGCGGCTCTCGGTGGCTCTCGGTGGCTCTCGGTGGCTCTGCCGGAGCCATCTGACCAGCCTCACGCCCCTGCTGAGAAAAGAAGTTTGTATTTTCTCACTTCCTGTAGCAATGCAAGTTACAGTGTACACAGAATCCCCTCCCCCGTCCTGCCCAATGTCTGTTTTATCTTTCAACTGTTTATACTCAAGAATTTCATGCGATGTATATGGATCATATTCAGCGCCCCACCCCACCTTCCTAATGCCTACCTCACGCATATTTAATTTTGTCTTAAATTTTTAGAATTTCATACATTTATGCAATGAGGTATGCCAACTATCCCCTCATTCCCCATCCAACTCCCTACACATCACGCTCCCTCCCAACTTCATGTCTGTCTTTCTTTTTTGAGAACCCACCACATCTAGGTAGTGCTGCTCATAGGCCATGGGTGTGGGGCCCCCACTGGAACATCCTCTGCCAGTACCCAACTACCCTCGTGCCTGGCGCCCTGCCTGACTCCTCAGACCACTCTTCTCAGCACTAATGTCTTGACTGGATGCTGATCACTTTTTAGAAGCCAAGACTGTCACCCCTAACAGGAACTGGTACTTTCGAAGAAGTCAGCATGGTGCCTGCTGGGGTTTTCCATGCAGACTGGCGGACTGGCCATTGTGGACATGACCTGAGGCTGAGAGGAACAGGTCAGACCTGCTTGAGGCTGGTTTTTTGTTTTAGTGTTTAGAGGACTGCAGATTCTTTCTGCATTTTTCTCTCTGGGTCCTCATCTCACAATCACTTGATAATCCACCTCCCTGTTAGGACTTGACTTGCCTTCACACTCTACTCTGAGGTATTTACTCAGCAGATGGAAACCATGGGTAACAAGAGCTCCTAGGCAAAGCTAAGCACAGTGTAGCTTTGGCTAGTTAACTCATCCTAGTAAATAAACCTTTACCTCTCTGTACAGTTCTTGCAATCTATAGCCAACTTATCATCCCGTTCGTTCTTTGAGATGTATTGATTACCACTGTCTTTACTAAAGAGAAAAGTGTCATTAACCCTTTGCATTTCAGTGACTCGTGATAAAATCAGTTCTATCATTGTTCTGCTTCTGCCTAATGTCTCTCCTAGGAGTGGGGCTTGGGACATTTTTGGTATTGTACTGAGTACAGCACTAAGGGACCAGGATGATACAGTATTAGATCCCATTGTGGGAGAACTTCTACCAGAATGGATGGGGTTTCATCCACCAATCTCCCAGGTATCTCTGATGTAGGGAAAGAGCTACCAGTATACCAGCAGCCGGGCAAGTAACAAAGGGAGAAAATGTTAAAAACTCCTTAGCGCCTTGAAGGACTCTTAGCTGCTTAGACAGCCGAAGCTCTGATTAGCTCACATTACTACTTATATTTCTTCTCATTTTCTATGAGCATGGTGGGAAGGTTTCCTGCTTTACTTTAAGTGGGTCATTTGCATGAGTGTCCTTGGTCTAAGGAGACACAGAGCCTCTGGGACCCTTGAGGCAAGAGAGCTTGGTAACGGCAAAAGTGTCAGATATTTTGACAGCCACTACCTGCAGAATCAAGTCTGACTGTTCACATCCCAGGGCTAATGCGCCATCCCCGCAGCTCAATCACCCAGATGTGCCTTAAGCGTCTCCAGCTTTCCTGCAGTATGGTTTTATATTACCAGACCTTGATGCTCCCTCTGTTCAGCCACCAGTCTCCCTTGTGGACTGTAGTGGATTATATCTCCATAACTTTCTGTCTCCTAAAGCCATTTAACAGCTGTCCTACCCACAGCCCTGGCATATTATGAAATTCAATAAAGATAATAGACTTTGAAAGTGAGCTTCAGACATTTAATGCTGAGCAAACCTGAGGAACTGTATGATCCCTAGAGGAATTCTGTGCATTTTGAGGAAAGCCCATTTGAGAGAGAACGGAGGTAAGGACAAAAGTGTTTGCTGCTGAAACTGAGTTGCAGAACATGACTGACTGAGGGGCACTTGAACTCTGGGCAGCTTCCCTATACAACTGAAATATGTCATTCACTCCTTGAGCAAGAGGAAAATTTCTAGAATTCTTGTGAGAAATTCCAGTGGGATTTCCTCATGGCTTCCCATAGGAGAGTGATCAGCAGGGTCAGCACCAAAGACAGACCCTAGAGGAGGCTAGAGTGATCAGCAGGGTTAGCGCCAAAGATAGATCCTAGAGGAGGCTAGAGTGCCAGTTCCCCAGAGACAAGAGTGGAAGGGACAGGCCAGGCAAGAGGGAGCTTTCCTCTGAAGGTCCCCAAGAGTGGGATTATTTCCACGCTCACCATGAAGACACAGGTACGTACTATAGAACACAATGCCAAGGTCTGACTAGCATTTACATACTAGGATTATAATAGATTTTGTTCTGATTTACATGTATGTGCATGTTCCTGTGTGTCGGTTTGCTTACATGCATTCAGGTGTTCCTGAAGACAGGGAGAAAGTCTCAGATTCCCTGGAGCTGGAGTTACAGGTGGTTTGAGCAGTGCAAAGCGGCACGGGAACTGAACTGAAGTCCTCTGCAGGAGCCAATCCTTTTCATTATGGAGCGTCGCTCCAGCCTCTGAATTTTAGTATTTTAATCATGAAGACAAGAAAAACCAATCCAAAATTGATGGATTATATCATCGATCCCAGAAGGAAAATCAAATGATTGCTCTTTTAACATGTGGTCTATAATTACCTGATTTTCTCTGAGAAAAAGCCAAGTCTAATCGAAATGAGAAATAAAGTATCTAAAACAAAATCCAAAATCTGTGCATGTGATTTTCTACCTCAGACTCAGTTTCCTCGTGAACTCGCAGAAGTCAGTCTACAAGTTTTATTTTAAATATCAGACAGGAACAGTCGATCAGTCAGTCCATGGGAGGATGGGAGGGCTGGCTGTCAACTGAGTTGGTGAATGAATAGGAATTGCTTTTTAAATTAGTATTTTGTTTAATTGACACAGAATTTAATTGTTCTCACATACACATGTACCCTATGCAAAGACAAATCAGAGTAATTAACATGTTTTCACCTGTTTTTTATTTTTTATTTTTTGTGCAGGAACTTTCAAAATCTACTGCTTTAGGTACTTAGAAATGCACAGAATCATCTTAATGACTGTGGTTGCCACACTGGACAATTGAAAATTCAAGTTCCTCCTCCCTAACTACAACACTATACTCACTGAAGTCCCCCGTCCCCACCTCCAAGCTGGCCTACCAGAAGAAAATGCAAGGAAAACCTTCATGAAATTGGTGCGGAACTCAAAATCACAGGCAGGAACTGCAAAAAAATGGACAAATAGGATTATAACTAGCTAAAAATTTGACATAGCCCAGGGGACATCAGGGAATATTTGATACAGAAGATACCTTATAAATTGGAGAAACTCTGTTCAACCTATGTATCTGACACAGAGTCAACATGTAGACTACATGCAGAACATAATTCAATAGAAAAAAATCTCAAAAAGTCCAGTTAGAAAGCAAATGACCTGAGTGGCCACTGCTGTCCAGAAGACACATTATCTCATACCCAATCCTTTAGCCCATAGGGAAATTCAATAAAAATCTCAGGGTGGGGTATGGGGTCCCACCCCAAGCAGAACGGCTACCAGTAAAATGATGAAAAGTAAAGCAGGCTGCAGGCAAAGCAAAGGGAAAGGGGCATTTTAAACTGTTAGTGTCAAGGTTAGTTAGTAAAACCATCACAGAAAACAGCATGGAGGTAACCTCAGAAAATTATTAATGTCTTAATGTCTATATTGTAAGTAATTCACTTAAAAATTATTTATTTGCATGTGTGTATGTCTGCATGTGTGTATGCAAATATATCTGTGCACAGATGTGTGCACACCTGTGCATCAAGCATGTGGCAATGAGAAGACAGTTTTGGAAACCTCTGCCATCACTCTCTCCCTGTTTCTCTCAGGCACAGCTTTTCCCTGAACCTGGATTGCACTTTCTAGACTAGGTGGAAGCCAGCAAGCCCCCAGCTACTCCCGTCTCCATTCCCCTGAGAGTTGGGGTTTCAGGCTTTTGTTTTTAATGTGGGTACTGTGATCTGAACTCTGGTCTTCACGATTGCAAAGCAAACACTGTTAGCACTGGTTCATACATCCGGCCTCATTTTCTAGCAATTTTTATATTGTCTACACACTCAGGGGAAAGGGAATCAGGATGTCAACATGATGTCTGTCTTCACAGTACTATTCACAACAGACAAGGTATGCAACTTGTGGACTGAGAAGCACAGAAGGAAATCTTGCACAATAACATTTATAAAGACAGAATGAAACTGGTTCGTTTTCAGCAACATGAATGGACGCGGACATCATTATGATCAATGAAATACGCCGGGGAGAGGATCAGGCAGTGCCGGACTTCACTCGCATCCGGGATCTGAGGAAAAACCAAACAAAACCAAATGGACCTCACAGAAGCTGAGAGTGTGATGGTGGTTATCAGCGCCTACAGCGAGAGGATTTGGCTGAGGGGTGGGGACAGATTCACTCATGGGTACTAGTCCATAGTCGTTCAGTGGTTCTGGTGTGGTGTTGCACAGTGTGGTTATTATACTTTGTAGGACTTTATTATTAAATGTTGCAAAATGCATGAGGAATGGATTTTGAGAATTTTCACCATGAACAAATGATAAATGTTTGAGATCATAGATGAATTCAACCAAACTTGAACATTATAGAACACACATCTGTACCAGAGCATCGTATTTGTTGACCCATTAATGTGCACAGCCTTCATGTTTATAATGTATCAGTTAAGCACCTGTTGTTAAAAATTAATTTAAATATCTAATCTCAAAATGTCCTTAGGAACACCAATATAAAATCTGTTCAAAGATGTTAGAAAAATGCAATTTTATATTTTGTTTAGCTCATTTTCTTTCAAGTATGAAAATTATAAAAAAAATATTTTCAGACAAAGAACTCTGAGATAGTCTATTACCAGAAACTCTTCTTTGATAAGGATAGGTTTGGACCTACAAGACGGAAAGCAATTCAATACGAAAACTTTTAAGTGAAACCCAGATGAGATTATAACATCCAGGCAGATTTAAGTGTGGTGTATTTTATACTGGAATGATACCCAGCAGTGTTTCTGGCCCTCCATGCTTTGAAGAACTTAGTTACCTTCCCCTAAGAGATGGCCCCAAATTCTCCTCATTCTGAACCGAGGCACTCCTGTAACAACTGTAACAAACAGAATATTAACCTGAAATGATAAACCATATCTTCTGATTTTAGGCTGTATAAGATGACGTGGTCTCTGTGTGACATGGAGACCAGATGGAAAGGCGAGATAAAATTAGTAGTGTTTAAGAAGGCTGGCTGTGCCTGTCCTTAACCTTGAGTTTGAGTTGCCAAGCCTGAGGAATTGGCAGGATATTGTGAGAGAATTTAGAGAATTCCTTCCCAGACTCTGTTGACTGAAACTTCCTGGGAGAATTTAAGTAAGACCTTCCTGCTCAACCAGCCAATTCCCAGAGCCAAGAAAGGTGTGATTCAGCGAGAGTTTGCTTTGAGCCAGTAATTTCTGTGGTGTTCTGCACTGCAGACCGGACACCTGTGCACAGTTGGGAACCTGGTGGCAGTTCGGCCATAACAATTGTAGACACAGGGCCGTGACAGAAATGCAAGTACGTGGAAGCAACATGGGACAAAGAAGAAATTCAGAAGGTCCGAAAAAGTTATCAGCAAAAGCCTTGACGGACCTGCCCACCAACACACATACCCAGGACAATGCTTTGAAAGGATGAAGGAAATGTACCCCTTTGCTACATCGACAAAACAAACTGAAAATAGAAAAACTGCTTAATAACCTGAGTTACATAAAGAGTTTTCAGGAACATTCTTGAAAATGTTTATTATCTTGTCTACAGTAGAACAGAAACAAGCTGATTAGATAACTGATGAACGTAAAGGTATCAGAATCTTAAGAGATTAAAGAAGATTCTGATTATCATCCACATGATGAAATGTTGAAGGACCTGAAGTGAAACAGAATGCAGGGGGTTATCATGGAAAATGGCTCCAGCACTGTATTTGAGAACAGTACCATATCATTTCTGTATCATCTTTGAAAAGCTTGTTCTTGTGAAAACCACAGAGCTGATTCCATCTAAAGACATCAATGCTGGATACTATGCTAGACAGCTTCAGTCATCAACCTGACTCATATAGGACGAGGGGACCTCCGTTGGAACCTCCTCTGTCCAGTTGGCCCATGGGCACATCTCAGAAGCATTTATTAAAATTTTCTTGATTGCTGAGTCACGAAGGAGGGCCCAGCCTACTGCAGGTAGTGTTACTCCTTGGCAGGTGTCCTGGGTTACATCAAAAAGCAGGCTGAGCACTGGCCTAGGGAGCAAGCCAGTAAGCAGCATTCCTTCATGGTCTGTGCTTCAGCTCCTGCCTCCAGGTTCCTGCCCTGGGTTCACTGTACAGCTGATTGTGCGAGAAAGTGGAGGTCAAATTAACCTTTTTTGCCAAGTAATTTTGGTCAATGTTTTATCACAGTGATAGAAAGTACCTAGGACAGATGCTGAGTCTTCATATCTTTTCCCTTAAAAAATAGGCCTAAGAACGTTAAGGAAGTTTTTTCTCAAGGGAATTTTTATGAAGACTCATTTAATAGAGACTTGTGAGGCTAGTTTTGCTAAATGGAGGGAAGTACTCGATTTTTAAGCTCACAAAATTTTAAAAGCTTGTATTGGTAATACACTACCGACAAAGGCCAAAATGTAATTATTAAAAACATTGTAAAATGTTTTATATCTGAGAAATATTATGGACAGAAGCAGTATCTGCTGCACAAATTTCCATTTTATTATGGAAAAGAGACAATTGTGTAGAAACACCCAGAATCCTCAAAATGAAGCCACCGCCTTCAAAGATCCTTTCCCAGTAGGGAGACTGAAGTCTAATCAGAGAAATCCCAAATGCTATGTTTTGGAATTGCTACAAATCAGTGACTTCTGGTGCCTGCAGTTTTTCACCATTTTAAATAAAATTGTCTGCAATTTCTGTGACTGCCCCCTCCAGTGCACAGGAAGTCTGTGTAAGGGAAGAAGAGAACCAGTTTCTGGTTCACCATTCTTTAAATCACTCAGCAATCCTGAAGATCTTCCTGAACAAGTCTCACCCACAGGAGAGGGCATTCCCTGAGAGCCCAACCTCAAGTCTGACCCTCCTGGAAACTGCCCACAGGGTCTCATCAGTACTGTTTCATTTTATCCTGGAAGAAACGCGGTTTTAGTGAGAGGCTCAATTATTGTACAAGAATTGCCATAGAAGTGTAGTCCTTATTTTCTCTGTTTACATTATGCAGTGATCATGCAGACCCTGCTTATTGATCTTTCTGACTGAATATCAATAAATTGTGGCCTACACAGCATGTCTGATATCCAAGAGTGGCTGAGGAATCCAGGTTGGGGGCTCTTGGGATGCATGTATACACCTGACATCATGGAGTCTGCCCCGTGTAGGCTGACATACTAGAGATGCCAGAGAGCAGAGCCCTGTGAGCCTTGCTGTCCTGACTCAGCTCCTTCATACTCTTCCTCTTTGGCCCTTGATATGTAAGTGACTTCATCAACTCCAGACCCAGACCTTTGGACAACATGTGAATGGGAAATCATAAAAATCATCTGAGTAGCCATGTAGTATGAAGATAACCTAAGTGCTTCAGTGTCTGAGCTCAGACAGCAGGCGTGTGTAGCCAGAGCACTGATGCCACTGGCTTTGGGAAGGAGAATTCTCTACTAACTGCATATTCTGTATTGTTACATAAGAAAGAAAAGATTTCTATGTTAACAGTAAGAACTGAGAAAATAAAATTTAAGTGAGACGTGTATTGAATGTATATGAATAAAAGTCAAATAATGCCACAATTTCAAGATTCTGATTACTTTTCAGGCAGCTGCATTCAATCAGAGAGAATCTCACTGAACACTTTAAGTGTTGTTCAGCTTAAAATGTTCAGTTCAGGGGCTGGAGAGATGGCTCAGCGGTTAAGAGCACTGACTGCTCCTGCAGAGGACCTAGGTTCAGTACCCAGCACCCACAAGCTGGCTACAAACGGTTCTTAACTTCAGTTCCAGGGGAATCCGAAGCCCTCTTCTGACCTCCGCGGC
>NW_008329521.1:38265-40792 GCF_000622305.1 Nannospalax galili
GAGTCCGGAGTGTATGCAACAGCAAAGAGCCTTTATTCAGGCTTAAGCTCGGGCCCTCAGATTTCACCAATGCAGAGGATCATACTGAGAGCCCCGATCTTTTACAGGGAAGTTTCACAGAAGCCCACATGCACTAAGCATCCTTTAAAATGATTGGATGGTCCTATGCTCTGAGTACGGGGAGGATTCTTATTGGTAGGGGCTGTCTTTAGGGCATCGGAATGCACTGACTGTTATCTGTGGGGCCAGAAGTTTCTGTTTTTACCTTATAAGGCTGCTCTATGCCAGGGCTTGCTTGATCTATAGCTTTTCCGGATGGGGGTGGTAACTGAAGATTACAATGTGCCTGGGCATGCCCAGACTTGACTGAAACACCTAGTCAAAATGGAGTTAGTACCACCTGAAGCCAAGCAGATTAGAGAAGCAGAAAGCAGCAGTTAGACGAGGCAGGGTCCCACAGTTTGTATGTGCACCATTCTAAAGTCCAAAAAAAGAAAAATCTAGAAAATTCATCAAAACAACAATCTCAATAAAACGAATAATTGCTATGGTGTCACTGGGTTTACGGAGCATGGAAAGAAAACTCTCAGTAAAAGAGCACTCCACACACCATGACATCAAGACCGGACGTCCACTGGGTTCTCCAGGGGTCCTGGTTCCTCCAAGGGGCAGGGCCTGCTGCAAAGAATTGACTGTGGAGAGTTGGGGGGGGGCTTGTGGCACCGCCTTTGGCCAGAAGCTTGAGCAGCCAGGAAGGGGCCGGCAGGTGTGGAGAAAAAAAATGGCCTCGGCATCTCACAGGCATCTCGAAAGGGGGCGTTTACTAACCCCAAACAAGACTGCGGGCCCAAGGTGTGGGCGAAAAGCTAGCAGTGTGTGGCAGGAGCGCTCCAGTATGGCGGGCTCTGAGAGCTGGGTGGCCAGAGCTGATTTGTTGTAAGTCACTCCCCTCCCCCCCACATGATAATAATAAATGTACATAAAGATATGTTATATGGTTTGCCTGATAGCATAAGAGACCCAGAGAAAACTCTGGCGACATCCACACATCCAGCGTCGGTGATTTAAGACAAAGTTACTACAGATTATCAGTGTAATGCTTACAATCTGTCAAAAAGGCAAACAGATTTGAAAGCTGAGCTGGGGACTGTAGGGGGAACAGGGGATGGGTTTTTATTAACTGCTGTGCAATTTAAGTCTTTAATACACATTTTTATTATTTTCATAAAATTCTGTAAAAACAAATATTAAAATTTAAGCAAAAAGTGAGTGTACATGGAAGGGAAAAAATGAAGGTTTAGATAAAATATGATGCATGAGTTCTACCATAGCAAAATCTATGATTTGAGAAAGACCAGGATATCTCTGACAATCTACTCTGATTGACAAGGAGCTCTGGATAATTTCAACATCTATCTAGACACTATAAATATACAGTACATCTATAATATTATCCGGTATTGTCTTTCAATTTATTTTATCTTCAGAAATTGGAACTACAAAAACAATGAAATTCTAAGGATCTGTCAAAACTGTGTTGCCTGATAAAATGACAAAGCTAATTTAAGAAACTCTCTTTTTTATTTAGGATTTTCAAAATACATTCTACGCTTGAGTGTATTAATTTTTATATAGCAATTGATTACCCAAACAGTGACACTCACTGCAGTATATTTTGGGTTTTAGAAACATCACTTTTTGGGTTCCTATTGTAAATGGCAATGATTTGGTTGGTGAGAGAGGCCATGAGTCTCTGCCTGAGATGAAGAAATGTGAGCTCTACCCTAGGAAGGTGGGCATCCTCCCCCACCTAAGGTAGGGAATCCTGCCTGTGGCTTTTTCTTTGAGAGTCTGAGGTGCTCCAGCATGCTGCTTTTGACCTTGCTCTCTGAGAGCCACACCAAGCTGTGCTCCACAAAACTGGAAGGTCATTAATTTGTGCTGTTTTTAGGGAGGGAGTTTGAGCTACTTCTTTCCAGAAGCAAAACAAAACTGAAACAGTATCTATAATTGAGATCGTGTCCTGGCAAGGACAATGATATGACATTATAATCAGGAGAAATAAGATGATAAAAAACCATCCTGCCTAACAGCAGCCTGCTAATGACATTTCACAGAGCGTCTCACCTGGAAACTGATTATGGTCTTTACACATGATTACCTCAAAAAATTTGACAGTAAACACATTGCCATAGACTGCTTTGCTTTCTATTTGTAGTGACTTGACATTAAGCTTGTATTCCCTCAGTCTAAAGAAG
Organism: Nannospalax galili; assembly: GCF_000622305.1. Classification (NCBI taxonomy): domain Eukaryota; kingdom Metazoa; phylum Chordata; class Mammalia; order Rodentia; family Spalacidae; genus Nannospalax; species Nannospalax galili. Next base: position 40,524 of record NW_008329521.1, read on the forward strand.
AATCAAGACCAAGCTTATCCACGGAAATTCATAAAGTGAAGTAGGATGTCCATTCCAGACATGATGGACAGGAGCTGCCCCTACTGAAGCATTGGTCCCATTCTTCTTTAGAGTAGTGCAAGGCTTTATGTGTAGATAGATAGATAGGTGATAGATCAATTATAGATAGATGCTAGATGATAGGTAGATGATAGATAAGTAAATTGTAGATAGATGATGATAGATTGATAGATAGATGATAGATAGATGATTGATAGATAGATAGATAG
>NW_008329521.1:41267-69037 GCF_000622305.1 Nannospalax galili
TGTTTAGAGTAGTGCAAGGCTTTATGTGTAGATAGATAGATAGGTGATAGATCAATTATAGATAGATGCTAGATGATAGGTAGATGATAGATAAGTAAATTGTAGATAGATGATGATAGATTGATAGATAGATGATAGATAGATGATTGATAGAATAGATAGATGATTGATAGATAGATAGATAGATAGATAGATAGATCTCTCTATATATTGAGACAGGGTCTCCCTGTAGCTCCTACTGGCCTAGAACTTGTAATGTAGACCATTCTGGTCTTGATATCATAGAGTTATGCTTGTCTCTGCCTCCCCAGTGCTGGGATTAAAGGCATGCACCATCACGCCAGGCACACGGATAATATTTTTAAGACATTTAGTCATAGGCAGAAGTAAGGCACCGAAGGATGGTGGTACCTGAAGCCCGAGGCTAAGACTGACCTGCCTGCTGCTTATGCTCAGACTGTCAACTCTCCTAATTCACACAGTTCATATGGAAGCCAGTCTCCCTGAGGCACATCTTAGGTCAGGACTTAGAGAAAAGCATTGTGGTGATTGTTGACTGATAGGAGTCTTAAAGAATCAAGGTTTAGCGTTTCTGAGGAGAAACATACTTTTCTTCAATGTGGACAAAGTTTTCAAGAAATAAACCTTGCGTTGGGAGAAAGCTCTACAGTACTGAATAGATTATTTATAAGCATCTGTACATTACCTGTGAAATTCTGACACCATTATGTTATCAAGTGATTTCTTATGCTAAGACACAGAGCATTACCTTTAAATAGAAGAGCAATTGGTAATTGAAAATTTTGTATAGTGATGGTGGGACTGGAGAGGTGGCTCAGCTGTTAAGAACCCTGGCTTGTCTTACAGAAAACCTGGGGTAGACTCCCAGCACCCATATGGCAGCTGACAACCATCTGCAACTCCAGTTTCAGTAGAATCTGTTACCTTTTTCTGTCCTCCTTGGACATTGCATGACACAGGTGTATTTACATACATGCAGGCAATACATCCATACACATATAAATAAAACAAATAAAGTATTTAAAAAAATAAAAAGTATAAAGAAACAGAATTAACAAATATTGTCAAGACTTTCCTATTTATTTAAACACCACTTTTGTAATGTACAAAAGAAATATTGAAATTATAGCTAAGGACTAGTTTTTAGTATCAGAAATTTTTCTAAGGAAAATACAGTGACTGGGTCCACGAGAGGAGGTTTTATGTGAAATTAATTTCAAGCACTGAAAGAAATGAACAGAAGTCATGGGAGAAACTGCTGGTTGGGCTCTCTGATAGGATATCTAATCCCAAGTAGAGAGCCCTAAACAGATGCACAGGCAGTCACTACTACATGAACTCTGTGTACCTTAAATGTGTATGTGTACATATGTATACATGTATGTTAACAGAAATAATGAAAGGACGGCACAAGAAATTGAGAGGGGCAGGGCGGAAATGATGTGAACACTGTTCCCAAGCATGAAATTCTCAAGAATAAAAATATATAAAATAAATGTTTTTCTTCTTCACATACCATTGTTCTGAAATTGATTTCATTTTAGAGAATCCAGGTTTATGTCAGCTTTTATAAGTACAGCCTCTGATTGACATAAATTCCTGGGAGACCCCCTAACGGACACGACTCCCCTGTAGCCAGGGCCTTGGTAATTAGGGGTAATTAAGGCAGTGGTGCAGTTCCCTAATCCCCGCTATTCCACATCCTCTTGCCAGCTGGTCACAAATGCAAGGACAGAAATGGAATTTCCAAACCCACCAGGATCCAATTAAAATAAATGCAGTGGATTTGCATGGTCTGACATGGAAAATTACATGAAACATATCAAATTAAAAAACTTTTTGCACAGAGATATTTATTTATAAAAATAAAAGCAGTGCCTGTGTGGATGTCTGTGGAGTTTAGAGTCAGGTCTGCAAACATGGGGCCTCCTCCGCAAAGCCACAAAGGTGACAGTGATGAAGTGGGCTATTTGTAAGCGCCTAGCTCAAAAGGACGAGTGTGCCCTGTGACAGCGCAGTCATAACTTAAAGTCAAGATTTCACTTGATTTTAGTGCGGTATAGATCCGGTTCAAATACAGCACCGTTGACTCACAGTGTAGATTGCCATGCAATGCAAGGTGCAGCATTGGTATGGACGTGCTCCCCTTTGGACAGAAGTGTTCGTAATAGGCTCACATCTGTTTCACTCCAGGGGAACAACCCCACTAGTGATAATTCTGAAGATTAATTATAAGCAGTCCTTCTAGAGAAAGAGTGATGTCCCTAAGAGCTGCTGGAAATACAAGCATGCTCACAGTTTGTTACAGTCATGATAGTTAGCGATCATGAAAGAGTTCTTAGGAGGAATCTTCTGCCCATATACATTGATAGCATTTTTCCTTATAAATGATCAATAACAAAATTGATATTTTTATAAAAAATGGAGCATGTCCATGTTGCCACCATCTAATGAAGATTTTGCTTTTTAAAGTTATTTGATTTATTTTTTAAAAAATATTTTGTTTAGGGCTGGACAGATAGCTCAGCAGTTAAGAACAGTTGCTGTTCTTGCAGGAGGCACGGGTTCGAATCCCAGCACCCACATGGTGGCTAACAATCACCATATATCCAGTTTCAGGGGAGTCCAATGCTTTCTTCTGACCTCCGTGGGCATTACATGACACGGGTGCACTTACATACATGCAGGCAATACATTCATACAAATAAAGTAAAATAAAATAAATAAAAATTTTTAAAAATATTTTGCTCATTATTTTAATGTGTATGACTGTATTGGCTACATGTGTGGAAGTGTACCTGTGTCATGTAATGCCTGCAGAGGTCAAGAGGGAATTGGATCCCTGACCAGAAGTTATAGACCATTGCTAGCTGCCATGTGGGTTTGGGAGTCAAGCCAGGGTCTCTGCAAGAGCAGCCAGTGCTTTTTCCTCTCGAGTCGCTCCTCCAGGCACTCTCTCTTTTCTGTTGTTGTTCTTTTTGTTTGCTTCCTTTTTGTTGTTGTTTTAGTTTTGAGACAGGGTCTCCCTGTAGCCCCAATGAACACTCCCTGAAGACCGGACTGTCCTCTCACAGTCCCTAATCTGCTTCTGCCTGCGAGTGCTGGGATTACAGCTGTGTGCCACTCTACCTAGACTCATTTGCTTTTTTAACCACACTGAGACAAATTTGTGCTGCCTGTATACACTTGGGTGTGGGTCCATCCCCTGGAGCACTGTCTGTCTACCTCTATACTTAGAGAGCAGGGACACTGGTCCAACCCCTGGAGCACCATCTGTCTACCTCTAAGAGAACCCAGACCCCTCTCCCAGCAGCTTTCAATTGCCAATAATTCCTCAGTTTTAGCTGGGGCTTCTTGCCCCACCTCCCAGTCCCCGACCTCTGTGTCAGGATATTGTCTGCCTTGAGCTTGTCAGACAACATGCTGTCACAACTGCTTTGGATTTGTGGTAGCCACTTCCCCTTTGTGTCCTGAAAGCATCGTTTTGCTGTTTGTCCACTGCCTGTCTCCTACAAACTTTCCTCCCCATCTTGTTTGATGATCCCTGAGCCAGCAGACCATAGAGAGGAAGTATGTGTACATCGATGTGTGACGTAGTACAGGGTGTCTTCCTGAGGCAGCAGCATTTTTACTAGAATAATATTCCTTTGTTTATGAATCCATACTTACCTACCTTTAAATACAGCTCTAAATTATTGTGTCTAAATAAAAATAATTTAAATGGCTAACCATTGTTAACTTCGCTAAAAAATTTTCAATGGAAAATAAACGAGTTGATATTAATTCATTACTGTCATTCATTTCGAAAAATCCACTCAGTAGCTGTGACACATCCACTGTTGATTACCAAGTTTAACGTGGCAGGTGACCGAATGCAGCCACAGCTTCTGTCTCCTAACTGCCGTCAGCTTACGTGCTTGCGTCTGGGGTTCAGCATCTAATGAAATATTTGGTTGTTACACTGTGTTAAATTCAACTGAAGAGACTAGAATTAAATATGTCATAGCAACTGCCTTAGTCTGTTTTGGCTGCTGGTGACAAACTATCATAAATCAGGCAGCTAATGAAACATAGGACTATGATTCTTACGGGTCTGGAGGAGGAAGGATTCTGAGTTCGATAAGACCAGTTTCTGGATTCCAGAGGGCTCTGTCTAGCTGGGTCCTCAGAAGGTGGAAGTGTCACAGCAAAGTCTCTTGGCCTCTTTGACAAGGGTACTAACTTCAGAGCCCCTGTCAACACTACTGCCAACTCAATGTGGCGATCAGTTTTCAGCATACCAATATTCAGGGAAGATGAACATGCAAACCATATCACCTCCTGGTTTTCACTGTGTGAAAACCCAAAGAATCCATAATGCACGTAAAGCACAAATGGGAATTACCCAGAGTCTGAGCATCGAATCTTCGAAAGTCAGGCTGCTGATGCCAGCTCCTGCTGGCCGACCTTCGGGTGGTTTGAATCATCACCAGCTATACCAGCTGGTCCTCATGGCCTTGACAAGGCTTCGTTCAAGCAGAGTCCAATCTAAACAGTACCCAGGATCATCAGACTGCAGAGTTTATATCACGATAGATTTAGGGTTTGAAGCAGGGAAAAAGAAGCAAATTTTCCCTCAACACGAGATGAAATTGAAAAGAAGCTAATAGATATTGAAATATTATTTTACATTGTCTACCTGAGTATCCACTGTGGAGACACAACGTTGGTAAAGCAACACTTGTGGAAGCTGAAGAGACGGAAAGAATAAAATGTTCTTTAACAACTGACTGCAAGTGATGCTGTTGTTGAAGACGGCCCGAGCACTCAGGGTACATTATCACTTAGTAAAGACAGCAGCCGTTGTCTGCAGTGACCTTTGTACTGAGAGCCAACTTGACAGGATGCAGAATCACTGAGGAGACAGACCTCTGGGTGTGTCTATGGAAGAGTTTCTAGATTGCGTTCATGGAGATGAGCAGCCCCAAACTAACTGTGTGGAGTGGCATCCCATGGTCTGAGGGCCTGAAACAGGTGAAGACGAGGAAGCAATCTCAGGATTCCTCTCTCTGCTCTGAAGCGCGACTAGCCACTTCTGCCACCAGGACTCCCCTGCCATGCTAGACTGTCCCCCAAACCACAAGCAAATGCTTCCTTGCTTAATAAGTTACTTCTGTCAGGTATTTTGTCATAGGAATGAAAACGTAATACTCATGGTGTGGTGAGGGACCTGTGACAAAAGGCAGATTTTTCATCTGCGTGATTCAACCTCTGTAGAAGTTTCTGCATTCAACACTGAGGGCACAGTGGGAAGCTGGATGCTCAGTCCAGGCAGATGAGGCCTCAGTATGCTGGGGTCCAGCCCTGTCCGTAGCTGGGGTCCAGCCCTGTCCGTAGCTGGGGTCCAGCCCTGTCCGTAGCTGGGGTCCACCCCTGTCTGTAGCTGGGGTCCACCCCTGTCTGTAGCTGGGGTCCAGCCCTGTCTGTAGCTGGGGTCCACCCCTGTCTGTAGCTGGGGTCCAGCCCTGTCCGTAGCTGGGGTCCACCCCTGTCTGTAGCTGGGGTCCAGCCCTGTCTGTAGCTGGGGTCCACCCCTGTCTGTAGCTGGGGTCCAGCCCTGTCCGTAGCTGGGGTCCACCCCTGTCTGTAGCTGGGGTCCAGCCCTGTCTGTAGCTGGGGTCCACCCCTGTCTGTAGCTGGGGTCCAGCCCTGTCCGTAGCTGGGGTCCACCCCTGTCTGTAGCTGGGGTGCGGACATTTGTTCCCACACACAGCGGATACCTTTCAGGTCGGCCAACCCTGATCCTAACTCATCTGTCATTATGATTCCACATCCTGCCTTTGCATATGTATTGTGAGTGAAAGCGGCCCCTGAGGAGAATAACATTGAGAAAAAACACAGATAAGTCAGCTTTATTGCTCAGTAGATTTGAGTTATGAATTGTCTATATGCTGTGTTTCCTAATATCAGGAGAACGTAAGGTGTCCTTGGAGTCTGCAGAAGCTGATGTGCATTTAGAAAATTTGTAAATCATGCCATTTTGCAAAATCCTGTGTAACATATTTCAGGCTGACAATCAGCATTCAAATGTTACAAAAGAAAATGCCCATAGTGAACTGAAGAGTGGACTTCTGGCCTGTTTGGCTGATATATTTTATGTTCCCATGTAATGAGGAACTATGTTTAGACAAAGAAACAATATGTAAAATAATGGGAATAAATTGTGCTTTTAGAATTAAAACACAGATGATCACTCTGCAGAGGGTGACAAGCTTGTTCTGTTTAGCCTCCTAAGGTCTGACATTACAGTCCCTCGCCACCCAATTTCTTCATGTGTTCAGTAAACTTTAGGAAGGCTGCCTTCTTCCCAGATGACTTAGCAGGAGGGCGAAAGAAATTTTCTTCTCGGCATGTGCAATTTACGATTCAATTTAAACTAATAATGGCGTTTGAAATGTAAAATTAGAATTGTGACCCTTTAAAAGTAAAGATATATGATGCTCTGGGATGTAGTGGAGAAATGTGATTTCTCTGTGGAAACAGGGGAATCAAGGTGGTACGCATGAAATCCCTGAATGAAATATTAACACCAGATCCGTGCGAGTGAAAGAAAGGGAAAATCAGCGTGGAGAAGCAGGGTGTGACATCAGCACAGCCCGCACAGAGACACTGAGGGGCATCTAGCAAGGATTCTAACGTCCACTGTCACTCAGTGAGTGAGGTAGCCAGGGTCAAGGTGTATGATTCAGAATATCAGTCTAGCTTTTTAGTTTCTAGGGCACGTTTTGTGACCTTGACAGCTCCAAAAATCCTTATGTTCGATTTCTTAATTTCAGTCACAGCAAAAGTATGCATTCTATCACAAAGAGCAAAATGCATCAAGCAGAAGTATGTGACTGGCACCACACACATGAGCTTTCTCAGAAAAGTGTATACAATCACAGTGTGTTCTACTGCGGTTTAAGATTTGAGGTCCTTTTCCTCATTTACAAACATTAAACAAAAACTCACAGCAAACATTTTTCTTGCTTACTTCTGTGCACTTTCGGGTAATCTAAGAAGGGTAAGTAGATGATCTACAAGTTACACAGCGAGCTCTGTATGAGTTACATGTTGGTCTGCGCAGTGAAGTGGGACACTCCCACAAGTGAGCGTCTCAACATGGCTGCATACTAGATCTTGGTGGGCATCTTCTCAGTACTAAAACCCAGCTAGTCAACCAGCCAAGCTACACTCTAAGCTTCACGTTGCATTTCTCCAGATTTTGCTTCCTGTCTTACCATCAAAGAAACGAGGACATTCAAGCCCCTCGTGACCCAGCTTCCTTTCCTGCCTTTACTGCTGTTCCCTCAGCTACTGAGCAAAGCTATGATGTAGAATCCTCAACAGACACAGGGAAACCCGGGACACCCTTCCATCATGCTTACCTGGCACGCAAGCTTGTCATGTTAGGGAGTCCAGGTCTACGGAGTGAACCGTCTTTCCAAATAGTTTTAGGTAGAAATTAATATGAATTAAATTAATGTATGCATCTACACTTCATGTGACCACTAGAAACACAGTTTAGGAGGAAAGCTTTAAGATCTCTCGCTTGCAAATGTGCTGATTTTCCTGTGTTTCTGGCTTTAGTGAGATGTTTTCCTCCACGTTTAAGTTTATATACAATCATGTTTTGAAGTTTCCATTACATCTATAACCAATCCTGGAGAGGATGTGGAGAAAGAAATCTTATCCAGTGCTGGTGGGAGTGGAAACTGCATCCCTTTTGGAAATCAGTGCGGAGAGTCCTCAGAAAAGCTTGACATGATCTACCATTTGGTCCAACCATACCACTCGGGCATATACCCCAAGGACTCTACACCTCATTATGGAAATACCTCATCATTTATGTTCATTGCTGCCCTTATAATAATAGCCAGAAATTGGAAACAACCCAGATGTCCATCTACTGACGTATGGGTAATGAAGGTGTGGTACATATACACAATGAGATAGTATTCGGGTCTCAAGAAAAAGTGAAATCATGAAATTCTCAGCAGAAAGGATGGAGCTGTGAAAAATCACCCTGAGTGAGGTATCCAGACCCAGAAAGACAAACGTCACATGTTCTCTCTCATAGCTGGATACTAGCTTTGACATATTGGATATGCATGCTTCACTTTTAAAATCTTGAGCGGTTAAGAAACTAATGAACAGCCCTATGGGTGGGGACAGGCTTCCTGGGATGAGTGATGGAGTATAATGACATGAAGGGGGAGAAGACAATGATGGAGCAGGAAGTGTTAAAGGGCATGAGGAATGGTGGGTAGCACAAAGGAAGGAGTCTGTGGAGCAGTTATTAACACCAAAGGCCTTTAGAAAAGACTCCATCTATAGGAGATAATTAAATATATACATATCCATTGTAAAAAGATATTAAAAAATTTACACTATAATGGATGGACATTGCCCCTACCAGACACCTTTGGCTAGCAAATTAAAAGTCCAATGCCAAGAATAGACCCCCTCTTTTGAATCTGTTGACCAGGGATCCCCTAGACATTCAGACAAATACTGGCTGCTTTCCCTGCTCTTGGTTACCCACCAGAATCTCACTGTAAGGCACTATTACTGAAATCACTACATACATCAACCGTACAATGAATAAGAAGTCAACCTTGTGCTGACTTCAAAGTCTTATCTCTACTGCCTGGCTTACACAGTGCCAAAAGGTGCTGTGCAGACTATCTGAAGAAAAAAGTAAGCACGAACATTACCTAGTTATAAGTCCTGCAAGCTACACAACGACTGACTTGGCAAGATGTGCCCACCAGTGCAATAGTGGCACAAATATTGTGGGAGGAACTAAGTGCTTTCTAACTGGTTTTAAAGTAGAGTCATAGGATGGAGACCATATATAACAGTGCTATCAGGCCCGAGGCTAGACAAGTCAGGGGAGTGGTGGGGGGGTTCTAATGCAACTATTCTGATAGATCTATATAGTACTGAACTGATTTCTAATGACATTGTTATACCCATCAATTAATCCCTCTCTCAACTCCCAACTGAGAAGCTTCCTCATGCAGGAGTTGGTGATTAACATAGAGAACCACAGCTCACTAGTGTGCAGTGACTAAGAGGCTGCAGAATGCCTATTCCTGAATAGGACACCTGTATCAAACTCCTGCCTCCCAAGGCTCAGAAATCATTGTAGAAGAAGGGCCAGAAAGACTGTGAGTCAGAGGTGGTAGATGACTACTCAAGTGAACTCTCTGCAATGGTGACAGTATGCACAAATCCCACCTTAGGTCAAACCTGAAAAAATCCCTGCACAGACATGGTACAGTGGGAAGAAACCTCAGTCCTATCTTAGGAACTACTGGCAAACAATGGCTGTTGGGAAGGCGTGATTCAGCCTCATTTAGGGTGAGACACTTTGTAGATTGACCAGGCTCCAGTGGATGAACCCACTACAAAGGGCGTTTGGGGACACAGCCTCTCTCTCTCTCTCTCTCTCTCTCTCTCTCTCTCTCTCTCTCTCTCATTATATATATGTCAGAAGTTTGGTGGAGGAATAGTAAAGGTTAAGGGATACAGATATGGGAGGGGATCTGTGTTATCTGTTTCAGTTACTTTTCTGTTACTGTGATAGAAACACTGACCAAAGCAATTTATGGAAGGAAGACTATTTGTGCTTTACGGTTCCAAAGGGGCAAGAGTCCATCATGGCGGGAATGCACGGTGGCAGAGGTAACTGGAGGAGGAGTGGAAGCTAAGCTCTCGCATCTTCAAGCAGGCACAGGAAGCAAGAGAGCAACTGGAGATCTGGCAAGGCTTAAGAGCTCTGTAAGCCCACCCCCAGTGATGGGCTTCCTCCAGGATAGCCACACCATCTAAAACCTCCCAAAACAGCACCACCACTGAGGACAAAATTTCCAAATACCTGGAGCCTATGGGGAACATTTTTATTCAAACCACCAAAGAATCTAAATACGATCAAAATACGTATGTATGAAATCCACAAACTTTCAATGAAAATATTCATTAAGAAAACGAGGAACCTAGAGCCCTAGTTTCCAGCTGCTACAAGAAGTTGTTTCTTATGGAGACATATGTATTGTCCACCCACTCCTTACAGGGCACTAAGAACAAACCAATGCACAACCCCACCAAAATCCAACTTGGGAGTTCAGTTGTTTATTGGACTTACTTACAGAGCATGGTGAGGTCTTAACATACAGGAAGACTGTTGCCTTCAGAGTGCTGAGAAGGCTCACTTCAGCATGGATGCTGACTTCCACATGGCTGCATAGATGGACCCTGACTTCCATGCTTGATATAATCTAGCACCTCACTAGACCCTGAGGACACATGCAGTTAGGGCGGAATTATATACAAATGGCCAGAAGGTACAGAAGGGCGCAGCCTGAGTCTCTAATGAGCGTCTTACGGACCTCCCATGACTCTGTCTATGAGAGAGCATCAACAGTCAACAGGCCTGATCTAGGGGGCTTCTCAAATAGACACAGCTACTCTGATAAAGATGATGGCTGTTCTGCTCAGAGGGCAGCACTCTACAACAGCAATACAAATTTGTGGGGTTTTTTGCACCGTTCGGTCTTCTGTGGAAATGTTCTTCATTTTAAAATGAAGTTGAAATTGATGATAAGAAATAGGAGTCTGGAAGGCATATTCCACATGATCAGAGAGGCAGGAAATAGACAAAGACCTAAGAAAAATAAAAATAAGCATCATTTCCCACATTTTAAATTTATCTTGGACAAATAATCTTGCATTATTGCAAATTTGAATATTGGAGTGAGAAGCAATAACTCTGAGTTCCTGTCAAAATGACTGTTATTATGTGTAGTTCATAAAAGTGTGACATCCATGTAACAGAATAGAGGGAAGAATAGACTATTCAACATTTTTGGATCATCAATTCTATTAATTTCAATGGCTAGATCTAGAAATTGGATTGTCAAAGTTAAGGCTCAGATACAGTCTGTGCAATGTTTGATACAGGGGATGTATTAGACAATAATTTAAGAAAAATAAAAGTGCAGAAATGAAATAATTGCTGTACAATGTGTGAATAGGTGATTGGTGAATTCAGAATAATAAACAAAATGATAGAAAAATTGCCCTACGTAGATGGATTTTTTTTATTTCCCTATTTATTGTGGGCTCCAAAGATGGCCTTATATGTGCCACATTTAACAATCGTATTTTTCTGTGAACTTACAGGAATTTTAACAACTTTATTATCCATTGTGTGAGTTAAAGTTGTTTTATTTTCTTCTAAGAAGTTTATGATGATTTGGGTATGAAATGTTGCCTACAGGCCCATGTGTCGAGCACTGTGTTGTGAATTGGTGGTGGTAGTTAGGAAGAGGGAGACAGTGTTAGGAGGTGGGGTTCGCTGGAGGAAGTGGTCCCCGCTGGTGTGTCCTTGGAGGATGTCCATTCCGTGTTGCTCTCCACTTCCTGGTTGCCGTGAGACTTGCTCTGTGCCATTACGCAGCTCTATCATGACACACCACCTCACTCACACCCAAAGAAACTGAAGCAGCCCGCCCTGGACTGAAAGGTTCAAATACAGAGGCAAATACATACATCTCTACGTTTTCTCTCTCAAATGTTTGTTACAGTAAGAAAACATCTGCCTAGTATGGTGATAGTTGACTAAAAGTCTGTCTACATTAGCATAATTTCTCTTCTCTGGTAGGTTTTTGGAAAAGCAAAGGAATAGTCACCTTAATGTTAATTTTAAGTATAAATAAAAACACAAAAATTCCAGATACTAGTGGGGTTTTCTGGGAAGAGAGTCTGAACTGAACAGTTATCTGGCTCTGACTGTCCTGTGGGTTTTTCTCTAGGAGACTGTTAAACACCAGCCCATTGCGGAATCCCCATTCCCTAGGCTTGTCCCTGATGCTCTACCTTTGAAAAAAGCACCTGAGCACGGAGGCAGGTGGCTGTTGGCCCGTGTTTCCCTCTGTGCTTGACTGTGAATGAGCTGTGATCAGCTGTCTCAGGGTCCGGTCACTGTAACTTGTCTGTGGTGACGGACTGGAACTCTTTTCTCCCTTAAGTGTCTTTTCATCAGTGTATCTGTCACAGCAACACAAATAAAACCAGGACAGACATCACACCACACGACGCTTCATGCATAGCACCATCTAATCTTTCATCAGGTTATACACACTGCTCCTTAACTAGTTGTCAAATCTTACGTTTAGAACTTTCACAATCTTTTATCCAAACTTTGTGGTTTGTTAGCTATACCCACTCTGCTAAGAGCACAGCAATATGTCAGAATTCTATATTATAGTAATTTTCCCCTCCCTCTCTGCCAAACACTCTGGGAACAACCACCCTACTCATGACTTCTGTGAGACCAGCCTTTTAGAGTTTACATATGAGGGAGATCATGAGACGCTCTCTGACCCTAACCAATTTCACATAACAAGATCCCAGTTCCATTAATGTTGTTAAAAGGACAGCACTTTTTTCTTCATGGCTGCATGCTATTCCATTGTGTACACATACCAGGATATTTTTGTACACTTCTTACTATATGGACACATGAGTTGATTACATTGTTGGGCTACTGCAAATAGTGCTCCAGTAAATGGGAGCACAGACATCCCTTAGAGAGTAACCATTACCTTTGGATAAGTTCCCAGTACTTAGAAAGTTGGATCAGTTTGTAATGCTCCTTAGACCTATCATCCAAGTTACCCACCCAGAGCCTCATGCTTTGATCATCCCAGCTCTACACCAGTTCACGTTCCGTTTCCTTCAGAAGCCAGTGCACAGTGCACTATGGTTGTGCTATTCTTAGTAGTGGACGTGGTTTCTTTTTCTCCACATCCTCACCAGAGCTCTTCAGTTTAAATCTTTTAGGTGGCACCTGTCCTGAGGGCAGCTGACATATCCTTGCAGTTTGTGTTTGTGGCTCCCTGGGGATTAGTGACATTGAACATTTATTTTCATGTACCTATTTGCCAATTTTATAGCATTTGGAGAAACATGTACTTATGCTTACTACTAGATTCTCAGTTGGATTATTACTGCTCTGATTTTCTTGCTCCTGGGATTTGGAATTCATTATTAATCCCAGATACCAGCCCAGATGTAGAGCTTTAAGGTGGCTTCTCTTAACCTGGAGGCCGTGCCCATGTATTCCGTAGTCTGGAAGGCCCTGAGGAACTTCCTCCGCTGTTTCATTTCACAAGTTTCGTGTTCTGGCTCCATTTCAGCTTTTCTTTCATTTTCAGTTAATTTGTAACTTGTGAGAGATATGGATTTAATTTCTTTCTTCTACATGTAGGTATCCAAATTTCCAAGTACAATTCATTTAAATTTTTCTTTCTTAAATATGTATCCTTAGTACATTTGTTGACAGTAGCCTGTCGAGATCCATGTTTTCCTTCTCTCTCTCTCTCTCTGTCTCTCTCTCTCTGTCTCTGTCTCTCTCTCTCTCTCTTCTCTCTCACTCTCTCTCTCTCTCTCTCTCTCTCTCTCTCTCTCTCCCTCTCCCGCCCCATTGGTGGTTATGTCTTGATCCTTGAATTAGTCTTATGACGGCTATTTATTTTGTTTTTTCCTTTTTTGTTCCTGAGACAGAGTCATCCAATAGCCCCGATGGCCTGGAACTTGCTATGTAGATGGAGCGGGCCTCAGTCTTACAGAAATCCACCTGCCTCTGCCTCTTGAATGCTGGGACTAAAGGCGTGTGCCACCACACCCAGCACTTACACTGGTTTTGATTACTATTTTTTAGTACCTATTAATTTGCTTTTTTTTTCCTCTGTAAATTTTTTGGGGCACTTTGAATTTTTCTGTTTTCATATAAATTTGATGTTTTTCCTAGTTCTGAGACGCTCACTGACATATTGCAGGGTTCCACTGAGTCTGTGTATTATTTTGTGCAGTACAAACATGTTAAGAATTCTGAGCCATGAACATTGGATGCATTTTCACTTTTTTACTTTCTTCAAATTCCTTCACAAATATTTCATAATTTTTACTTCAGTATAAAGATTAAAACTTTAATCTCTTTTGTTACATTTATACCAAAGCATTTACTATATTATAATTTTGTAATTATTATGACAGTATTGCTTCCTTAACCAAATTCTAGATAATTCTTATTCGTGTATAATAAAAGTAATACTTTTCTTTTGGCTTTGTGTCCTGCAACTTTGCTGAAGTCACTTAGTCCCCATGTCACCTCTTTCTCAGTACCAACGCACTTTTTGCTTCTTGACTGATTGTCCTGACAGAGATTTCCAGCACTCTATTCACTTAAAGTGCTTAGAGTAAGCAACAGTTTCTTGGGTCTGATCTTAGAAAGCTTTCAGTTTCCATCTAATCACTAAGTGCTAGATATTAGCCTTAAATGGATGGCATTTAGTGTCCTGAGGTGTGCACACCCTACACCCTATACCTAATTTCCCTGGGGTTTCTGTGATGAAGGGATTCCCTTTCATCACTTGCAGAGGAGCTCACAGGCTGCTGATCCTTCATTCTGTTTACACACCACATTTATTCTTTTGTTCCTGTTGAATTATACTTGAATAACTTTAAAAAATTGTTATTTTTATTTTATGTGTATGCGTGTATTGCCTGCATGTAGGTAAGTGCACCTGTGTCATGCAATGCCTGTGAAGGTCAGAAGAGGATGTCAGATCCCCTGGGACTGGAGTTACAGACAGTTGTTAGCTGCCATGTGGGTGCTGGGATTCAAACCCGGGTCTTCTGCCAGAACAACCAGTGTTCTTAACTGCTGAGCCATCTCTCCAGCCTCTTTGAATAACTTTTATGAACCCTACTTATTGTATTAAACAATCTTTTAACATACTGCTATATTTGTTTTGCTGAAATGTTGCTGAGGAGTTTTGCAATTATCTTCATGAAGATATTGGCCTGTTGCTTCCTTTGTTTCGTGAACTTGCACAGATTTGTTTTCAGCATAATTCTGACCTCTTTTCTGCTATTATTTTATTTAATAGGAAAAGATTGATCACTATTATTGATTAATATTTGCTCAAATAAATGCGGTCTTCTTTTTATTTTTGGTAAATTGAATCACTAGTTTTTTGATTCTGTTAATGTCTACTTCCTTTTTCCTACCAATTCGTCAAATATCCAGCACCATACTGACGAAGTTGGTGGATTAAAGTTAGTAGCAAACATAATGAAGGCTAGTTAATAATTTTGTTACAGTTGATAAAGTTGAAATTATAAAAAACTTTAAAAGAATGTCATGAATACTATTGCTATCATATACATACAAAATTTGTACAAAAGGCTCTATCACCGCCTACATGCTAATCAATTATCAGGCTCTTCTTTCTAAAACTTTCAGAAGACCTTAAGAAAAGCAAACTTAAATTTACTTTTGAAAACATGAGGACGAAGGCTTATTCCACCTGTGAATGTTTCTTCTAACAATTCATTCGTAAAACAATTAATGGATGTTCTATTTTTTAAAAAGTACAAAGAAGGGGGTGGTGAGATGGCTCAGCAGTTAAAACCACCAGTTGCTCTTGCAGGAGACAGGGGTTAAATTCCCAGCACCCACATGGCAACTGACAACCATCTGTAACTCCAGTTCCAGGAGAATCCAATGCCCTCTGACCTCCACAGGCATTTCATGATATGAATGCATTTACATACATGCTGCAAAACATTCATACACATAAAAAATAAATAGGAATAAAAATATATTTTTAAAATTACAAAGAAATAAACATGGCTAAATGCTTTGTAACGTGTCTCAATACTTGACAATTTTTAACAATATTTCTTTAATATATCACAGAGCGATGTGTTAAAAATATGCTGTGGTTCCCACCATGAGCTTGGTGACTGCACTTGTAGAACTTACTGAGGAAGAGGACAGGTCCAAGGGCAAATTCTGCACATGAAGTAAGTAACCACAATGTGATACGTAAATGTTTGGTATCAGTCTCTGTGACTTGGAACATCTTCTAGAATATGCTTTTAAAATGTTAAAATGCTTGAACATTGCCTTTATTAGAAACACTATTTTAAAAAGTTTTATTATAAAATTTATAGCAAAATAAAAACTAGTTTCTAATAACAATACTGGTATCTTATTTGACATATCCAAAATCTCTTTGTCAAGTCACATTTTCAATTTTATGCCGGGCATGGTAGCGCATGCCTTTAATCCCAGCACTTGGGAGGCAGAGGCAGGTGGATCTTTGTGAGTTCGAGGCCAGCCTCTACACAGTGAGTTCCAGGACAGCTGGGGCTACAGGGAGACCCTGTCTCAAAAAGACAAAAAAAAATTTTTTTTTAGCATTTCACTGCAAAGAGCATCACCCCTGAATGAAGCCTATGCCTGGCAGGCTCAGCGAAATTCATTAGTAAGTGAGAAATGCTGTTTTTATCATGCTGCATTACTAATTAATAGAATATTTTATTTTCTCTAAAAGAAAAAAGTTCCTGAGAAAGGGACTGATCAACTTTTACACTGGACAAAAGCAGGTCTTATTTTGTACTGAGTAGTTTTGTAAGTGCTCAGAAAACTGTATCTCAATTTTCACACATGCTGGGAGATTGGTACTAAAATTGAAATAAAATCTATGGAAGATTTACTTATTATACAGCAAGTTTGAGACCTCTGTACGATCCAGTCTTTGTGTCCATATCTTATGATCTCTTAAGAGATGATGGACCACCCGGTGATATTTATGGAACAGTGTGAGCCACTGTGCATGGGACTGGGAGGCCTCATCTCTGGGCCTCTGTGCTCTGACTTAAGAGATGATGGACCACCCGGTGATATTTATGGAGCAGTGTGAGCCACTGTGCATGGGACTGGGAGGCCTCATCTCTGGGCCTCTGTGCTCTGACTTGGCTACACCACCTCTTCTGAAAAGTAGGTGGAATCTACAGAGTCCCCTTGACTTACGATAAAGTTATATTTCAAAAAACTCATGATAAGTTAAAAATAAATCTGAAGTTGAAAGTGCAGTGTCTGAAATAGGCCCAGTGGTAGAGCACATGCTTAGCACACCTAGGCATAAACACTATGTTTAACTCAGACTATCTTGAAACCATACAATTCGTCTTCACTGTGCCTTTGTGTTTACTTTTCTGTTATAAGTGTTACTTTCCTCTAATATACCTCTGCAGTTCATGTTTCCACCTAGAAGAATTCTTTCTCATTCTAGAAGCCTCCTTAATAATGCCCCTGCTTACCTCAGCATGGCCACATCCTTCTCTGTGTTTAATGCTAACTCAGCAGTTAGGCAAGTGCTCACATCAAAGCATCTGGGACCTACATGCACTTGCAGCTCCTGTATGGGATACTGCTCTACCACAGCTCTTCAAGGAGTGAGTGCTAAGCATTACAAAAAGGGAAAATACTGAAGGGAAATTGGGTCTGTACATTTGCACTTTTTGCATATTTCAGCACACTGCCTAACACAAAACATAATGAGTTTTAGACAAATTAAGAGAAATAAAACCTTTTTTCTTTTTTTGATTGAATTTTTGCAAATTCCATGCAATATATTTTTAATCATAATTAGATTCCCTCCTCTAGCTACACTCTCCTTAACCTGGCCAGATTTCATGTATTCTATTATGTATTTCATATATATGAACTCATACATACATGTGCTCTGTCATATATATGTGTATATATATGCATATATATAAATGTGTTAAAGTGTGTAGAGATAAATTTGTGCCCCCAAATGCCCTTCGATTTTGGGTCCTTCTGCTGGAGGCTGGTTAATTAGCTTGTTTCACACTCTTAAAGAAAACTGACTTCTGGCCTCACCCGCTATGGTGTCTCATAGTCCCTTGGCTAGGGCTGGGATTCCTTACCCGTCTCCCCACATCTATGCTGGCATTTTGTCTGATTTGAATTTACGTTGGTCTTGGGCATGCTGTCACCATTGCTGTGAGTTCATAAGTATAAGTGTTCCGCTGTCTGGAAAACTAACTCCATTTCGCTGTGGTCCTCCATCACCTCTGGCTCTGATAGTCTTCCCACTCCATCCTCAGCAATGAACCCTGAGCCATGGGTAACAGAGATTTGATGTAAGAGTACTATTCAGGAGAAGCACTCTGCAGTCTCTTATTCTCTACACTTTGACTATCTGTGGTTCTCCCTTGTGGATGTGACCTTGAGTCTCATTCCCAGGCCAGGCCTGTTATCAGTGTCAGCGTGGGTTCCATTCTATGAAGCAGATTTAAATCCAGTCACAAAGTTGTCGGTTAATCCCATGCCACTGTTGTACCAGAGGGCATTTCTTGCCAAGCATGTAGCTTTCAGGATGCACCCTTGGGCAAGGTTGATGATTACTTTTATCTCCAGTAGCATGCATAGCACCATCCATCACAATGAAAGCTAGTCAGTAGAGATGAAGCTTCGAAGTCAATGCCCGCTTTATATTCTACAGCTCATGTATGTAATGTCATCAGCAGTAGAGCCTGTCCAAGATCTGGCGGGCATCCAAGAGCAGGGAAAATGACCAGCATTGTGCATTTCTGGCCAAGCATGTAGCTTTCAGGATGCAGCCTTGGGCAAGGTTGATGATTACTTTTATCTCCAGTAGCACGCATAGCACCACCCATCACAATGAAAGCTGGTCAGTAGAGATGAAGCTTCGAAGTCAATGCCCGCTTTATACTCTACAGCTCATGTATGTAATGTCATCAGCAGTAGGGCCTGTCCAAGATCTGGCGGGCATCCAAGAGCAGGGAAAATGACCAGCATTGCTTGAGGGTCTACGGGACCCCTGGGCAATGACTTCAAAAGGGAATGTGCATTCCTGGCAATGGGTTTTTATTTATTTTGCCATGGTGTTTAGTAGGGCAATATGCCTCAGCTGTAGGATAATTCTTTTTAATTTATTTGACATCATATTTGTGTAGACTTTATGATGCTGCTGTGCTGGTAGGTTTCCGCGTGACTTTTTCTAAAGGCCTTTAGTGTTAGGTCCCCCTTCCCATGCTCCCTCGTGGGTTTTTATCTATTTTGCCATGGTGTTTAGTAGGGCAATATGCCCCAGCTGTAGGATAATTCTTTTTAATTAATTTGACATCATATTTGTGTAGACTTTATGATGCTGCTGTGCTGGTAGGTTTCCGCGTGACTTTTTCTAAAGGCCTTTAGTGTTAGGTCCCCCTTCCCATGCTCCCTCCTCCCCTCCTAAGCTTCGCCTGTGTAACCCTCCCTCCTCCGTTACTGCTCTTCCCTTCGTGTCACTGTATTGCTGTGAATTCATAAGTATAAGTGTTCCGCTGTCTGGAAAACTAACTCCATTTCACTGTGGTCCTCCATCACCTCTGGCTCTGACAATCTTCCCACTCCATCCTCGGCAATGAGCCCTGAGCCGTGGGTAACAGAGATTTAATGTAGGAGTACTATTCAGGAGAAGCACTCTGCAGTCTCTTATTCTCTACACTTTGACTATCTGTGGTTCTCCCTTGTGGATGTGACCTTGAGTCTCATTCCCAGGCCAGGCCTGTTATCAGTGTCAGCGTGGGTTCCATTCTATGAAGCAGATTTAAATCCAGTCACAAAGTTGTCGGTTAATCCCATGCCACTGTTGTACCAGAGTGCATTTCTGGCCAAGCATGTAGCTTTCAGGATGCAGCCTTGGGCAAGGTTGATGATTACTTTTATCTCCAGTAGCACGCATAGCACCACCCATCACAATGAAAGCTGGTCAGTAGAGATGAAGCTTCGAAGTCAATGCCCGCTTTATACTCTACAGCTCATGTATGTAATGTCATCAGCAGTAGGGCCTGTCCAAGATCTGGCGGGCATCCAAGAGCAGGGAAAATGACCAGCATTGCTTGAGGGTCTACGGGACCCCTGGGCAATGACTTCAAAAGGGAATGTGCATTCCTGGCAGTGGGTTTTTATCTATTTTGCCATGGTGTTTAGTAGGGCAATATGCCCCAGCTGTAGGATAATTCTTTTTAATTAATTTGACATCATATTTGTGTAGACTTTATGATGCTGCTGTGCTGGTAGGTTTCCGCGTGACTTTTTCTAAAGGCCTTTAGTGTTAGGTCCCCCTTCCCATGCTCCCTCCTCCCCTCCTAAGCTTCGCCTGTGTAACCCTCCCTCCTCCGTTACTGCTCTTCCCCTCCTGTCACTGTGCTCTATTACCCCTCCTATGCAGCCTAACCCCCACAGGATGTCCTGGTTTTCTAACCTCAATGGAATTTCCAACTGAAACACACAGATGAAAGGAGTCAAAGCTAGCATCCAATTATGAGAGAGAACACATGATACTTGTCTTTCTGGGTCTGGATTACCTCACTTTGGATGATTGTTTAGGGTTCCATTCATTTAGCAGCAAATTTCTTAATTTTGTTTATCTTGACAGCTTAATAATACTCCATTTTGCATATAT
Source organism: Nannospalax galili (assembly GCF_000622305.1). Classification (NCBI taxonomy): domain Eukaryota; kingdom Metazoa; phylum Chordata; class Mammalia; order Rodentia; family Spalacidae; genus Nannospalax; species Nannospalax galili. The sequence goes on from NW_008329521.1 coordinate 61,667, forward strand.
ACCAAGCTTTCATTGTCCGTTCATCCCTTAATGAACCTCTAGGTTGTTTCTACTTCCTGGGTATTGTGAATAGAGCAGCAATGAACATGGATGAACAGGTTTCTCTGTAGTAGGATATAGGGTCCTGCCCTGTGGGTCTGTTCCTGAGAGTGGCTGGATCAGGTGGGAGATCAATTTCTAGCTTTTCGTGGATTCTACACACTGATTTCCATAGGGGCTGCATCAGTTAACCTTCCCATAAGCAGTGGAAAAGAGACCCCTTCCCCACATCCTCCTAAGCACTTGAAGTTTTGTTTTTGAATCTTAGGCATTTTTACTGATGTAAGATTAAATCGCAAAATGGTTTTAATTTGCATTTCCCTGATGGTTAAAGATGTTGAGGCTATTTCTGTGCATTTTTCAATTATTTATGTTCCATCTTTTGTGAACACCTTGTTCAATTCCTTGTCCTAATTTTTAATTAGTTTGTTTGTTTTTCAATGTTTAGTTTTTTTGAGTTCTTTGTGTATTCTAAATATTAACCCATATAGCTGGTAAAGGAGTTTTCCCATTCTGTCAGCTGGCTCTTCACTTGAATGATGGTATTCTTTTCTATACAGAAGTTTCCTAGATGCCTGAGCTCCCATTTGTAAATGTTTGGTTTAATATCTGTACCATTTTAGTCCTGTTGAGAAAGTCCTTCCCTACGCCTGTGAGTTCCAGGGCTTCTCTGTCAGATTCAAGGGCTCAGGTCTTATGTTAAGGTCCTTGCTCCATGTGGAGTTGAGTTTCATTCCTTGTGAGTGGTAGGGATTTAGACTCACCTGTTTTCACATAGCTATCCAGTTTAACCAGTGCCAATTGCTGAAAAAGTCTTTTGTTCAATATGTGTTTTTAGCCTCCTTGTAAATAATTAGGTGACTCAGTTTATGGATTTAAATCTGAGGTCTCCAGTCTACTGCACTGGCCAGTGCGTGTTTTTATGCTAGTTCCATGCTGTAAAAATATACAGCTCTGTAGTATAATTTGAAATTAAGGGTAATGGTGCCTTCCGCATTTCTCTTCTTGTTTGGGATTCTTTTGGATGTCCTGGTTTTTTCTGTGCATGTGTTTCCATATGAAATTTGAGATATTTTTTTCAATTTCTGTGAAGGACTTTGTGGGAATTTTATTGGGGGTTTCATTGAATCTATAGATTGCTTTAGACAGGATAGCTGTTTTCACAATATTAATCCTACCAGTCCATGAGTGTGGGAGGTCATTCCATCTTCTGGTATCTTTGTCAGTATCTTAAAGTTTTTATTATACAAGTTTTTCACTTCCTTGGTTAGATTTATTCAAAAAATATTTTATGTTTTGGGGAGCTGTCACAAATGCAATCATTTCCCTGATTTCTTCCTCAGATGTTCATCAGTTTCGCATACAATGACTTTGTAATTTTATATCCTGCTACTTTGTTGAATGTGTTTATCAGCTCTAGGAGTTTTCTGATGGAATCTTTAGCATCCTTTATGTATAAAATAATATAACTCTACAAATATAAATCAAGATATTTTGACTTCACCCCTTCAAAGTTGTATCTTTGTTTGTTTCCTTCATTTGACTTATTACTGTAGCTTTTTCAATTTCTATATTGAACTGGAATGAACAGAGTGGGCATCCTTGTTTTGTTCCTGATTTTAGTGAGAATGTTTTCAGCTTTTCCATGTTTAGTATGGTGTTGGCTGTAGGCTGGTTGTGCATTGTCTTTATTCTGATACCCCCCCATATTCCTTTGTTCCCCATGACTTTTATGATGACTGGATGTTAGATTTTGTCAGTCATTTTCTGCATCTAATGAGATGATCATGTGGCTTCTGTCCTTGAGTCTATTTATGTGATTGATTACATTTATTGATATAGGTACGGTGAACCATCCCTGCACCTCTGGAATGATGCCAATTTTATCATGCTAAATAAAGTTTTTGATGTGCTCTTGAATTCAGTTTGCAACTTTTTTTTTTTTTTTTAGAAATTCTTGATGCAGGTGGAAAAACTGACGTAACACATTTTTAGCTTGGGTTTCCGGTGGTTTAGGTGGTAGGGAGGGAGGACTTACACAGAAACCAGGCAGCTCCGGCACCGCTTGGCGCCCTTCCGATCGCCAGGGCTGGAAATGCCCCAGATCGCTTCCACGTTTGCAGGACGTCCCCGCATTCGCCCTGCGGCCACACAGACTTCCTTTTCCCATTCCTGTCCTGCTGCCATGCTGAGTCTGCCAGCAACTCGGCTCCACCCTTCTTCCCAGGGTGCCCTGCCCTCGCCCATGCTTTTTGGAGGAATAAGTGGTTTCCCGGCTCCAAGGTTCCAGGACTAACTCCTCAAGGTCCAGGAAGGGCAGGTGGACTGGTGATCCACCAGGTGAGCACGCTGACCTGCAGGTCTGGCTGGGGAGCTGGCAGGTCTGGGGCATGTGCAGACCCAAGAGCCTCTGTGAAGCCTTAGAGCAGAAATGATGGGCGTGAGGCCGTCTCAGATAGGGAACTTACCAGTCAGGCTGGGCAGCTCACAGGTATGGACTTGCACAGATCCAAGGAACATGAGCAGTCCTCAATCAAATATTTTTAACAAAAGATTCCATTTATTTATGTATCTATGTGAGCATTTGTGCACAAGTGTATGTATAAGCCCCGTATGTACCCAGGTGCTCATAAATGCTAGAAGAGGCATCCTGTTCCTCAGAACAGGAATTACAGGGGATTATGAGCTGCCTGATGTGGATGCTGGGAACCAAGCCCAATCCTCTTCAAGAACAGCAAGTGTTCGTAAATTTGAGCCATATCCTCACCACGCTCCTCCAAAATATTAAATTTTTGAGGATGCACTGAGTGGTCTGATCACATTGTTCTGCATGAAGTGGTGGTGTGGAGACTTATGGGAAGATTAGGACATGGGTTTTTTTCTTGAAAGAAATTGCTGTGGAGAGGTTTTCCATTCTCTTCAAAATATTAGAGGCCCCCTGTTAACTTATCTTTGTAAAGACTCATAAAGGTCTTGGATGCACTTTTGATTTTTACTGTGAATTGATTAAAACTATATTAAGTGACAGTGATAAAATTCTTTACCTCTTCATCTGCCATATAAAAAACTGTCTATTGCAGAGGCGTATTTCCTTTAGGAGACAGTGATGGAAACATCTACCTTAACGCAGCCCTTCAAATCGGTTTCTGGAATTGGATTCTGTATTTTATGTGGTTCCTTGTTAATAGTACATACAATATATTGAGATGGTCCACAAGCTCAAGAAAATAGATTTGACCTTAGAAATCTAAAGCAATCAAGTTTTGTAAGTATGGGGAGATAAAAGACCTTCTACATCCCAGAACCACTGCCTGGACAAGTGCATCGACAGAACACAGTGTCAGAAGGAACAAATGGCCATCACAGAATGTTAAGTTTAGACTCCCCAAGTACTCAACATTGCTTTCATCCTTTATTTGCCAGGACCGCATATCCTTGTTATTTCAACCGAGAACCTTGGACAACTTCGATATCTATGTTTTATGGAGGTATGGCTGGAGGAAAACCCAGACAATATTATACTCATCAAGAATGAGAATCACATGAGCTTTGGTAATTTACTAGATTAGCTACATTTATATGTACAAACTCCCTGTATTGACCTTCACACAGTGGAAACACCCTTCAACTCACCTGTGATGTGGATCTCAACAATTATTTTATAATAAGCATTAAAGTATAAATATGATCATAGATCCTACATTTTTAGACTTATTCCGTAGCACATAAATAATAAACTACCTACCTGCAGCAATTACAATCACCCCCCTCCCCTCCCCACACACAGGTGTCTGGAGAAGTATAACTCGATTGAAATGGTGCAAAGCAACCACATTCCTGGAACCATGACTGTAATTTCCACAATCCTCCCATCAACCGAGGTTACCTGTTGCAAATTGTAAAGTCATTAATTGCATTTAATAGTTTCAAAAATTAAAGGGGACCATATAAAATAATTTATCTTCCACTTGAATTTTTAGCCCCATACAAAAACGTTAAGTTGTAATAACAGAACTCAAATGTCGTGAGGGGCCAATTACTCAGTCACTTTTATGTAGCCCATTCCATCAGTGCCTCTGGCTGTAAAAATATGTGTACTTCTCCAGAGCTTCCTGTCACTGGGATAAGATCTTGGGTTGTACAGGATGCTAGACCTCTGCCTGCCAATCTACTCCCCAGGGCTACACTTAGCACCACTATTCAATTGTTCCTTAAGCATTTTAGACACATCTCCTGTCTGGTTTTCTTTGAATAAATATCACTTTAATTGCATAGTTCTTGAAGGGAATTTGTCTGTAAAGATTCTGTTTCCTCAAAGATATACTTATCACTGGCAGGAATATAAAGGATATAGGTATTTACAGAATGGGCTGTGTGTATGTGTATGTGTGTGTGTGTGTGTGTGTGTGTGTGTGTGTGTGTGTGCGTCCTAGCTCCCTGTGTGATGAGAGGAGGAGGCACTTCAGGCACGAGGTTGAACTTTCATCATGGAAGTAGGGTTCCTGTAGCAATAATCCTGAGAGGGTTGACTTCTCTCCTGGTCATGTGGGAGATCATGAGCGGACAGCTGTACCTGAACTTGAACGCGTGTCCTCCCCAGAGGCCAGGGCTGCTGCTGCCACCACCTTGGAGTTCCAGGACTGAAGAGCTATAAGAATGTTTGCTGTCTAAGCCATTCTAACTACAGTATTTGGTTACGTCATCAAATGCCCCCTTCGACAGGGTTTACACAGCGGACTGCCCGCGGCTCGGCTGGTGTTTGATAATTCAGCGGTGAACGGTGGCAGGTACTCTCTAACACTGCGACAGTGCCACCTGAACCCGTGGCGCTTCTCTGTCCCGCTGAGGACCACTGCCCTCTCTACATTCCAGAAGGATCCTGCAGTTGTAAACACTTGACCTAGATGGGGCTCTTTTCTTTATCCATTCACTTTGCTTAACCATAGCAAGGAGGGAAATAACATTTCTGACTATTCTGACATTTTTTTTCTAGACACTTTCCCCATTTCCAATTCTCTTTTGTTGAATCACTTACACACTTAAGAGACCATGAAAACTGTGAATAGATGAAATAACCTGAATTAAGTTTTCCTATTCAAGTTATTTACCTTATTGCCTCAGGGCTAGAACTCTATAATAGCAAATTTAGGACTATTTGTCTCCAAGGACTCAATCCAACAGCAGTCACCTCCCCTGGCTCTGCCCCACACTGGAAATGGTGCAGCGGCCAAATCCTGCAGAGACCGCTTTCTCTCACTTACCCCTGAAGGTTGAGTCTCTTCTTAAGGGAAATTCAGCTCAGACTTCATTTTCAGAAGTGTCTACAGTTTGTTTTGGATTGGTTTAGCATCTAAAATAATCGTGGACTGCCACTTTATGAGTGAAATAAGCAAATGCTTCAAATGAAGAACGAGGTGGATACTTGCTCAGGAGTCAGGAGGTTGGTAAAAATGTGCAGAGAACAGCCAGAAGTCGAATACTCTTCACGGAAACTCCGTGGGCCTTCCTGTCTGTCCATGTCAGCTTCTTGATATCTGACCTTGGGGGACTTAAACACAACCCTGGGGCCTGGTTTTCTTAACTTTGGCATTGATTAGAACTGTTACTATAAGTCAGAGTTCTCATCAGTAGTGAACATTTTGGGGTAATAATAAATTGTAGACTGGTGATAGACTTATCTGGAAAAAAGAATTAGCAAAATCTTGGTCAAGTGTGCTTGTCACGTGATGTGATCTTATATGAGCATATCTTTACATGTCACTTCTCTATATGTCAAATTATCTCCCCATGGGTGTGTGTGTGTGTGTGTGTGTGTGTGTGTGTGTGTGTGTGTGTTTGGTGAACCATCCCTGCACCTATGGAATGATGCCAGTTTTATCATGTTCAATAAACTTTTTGATGTGCTCTTGAATTCAGTTTGCAGCTATTTTTTTTTAGAAATTTTGGATCTAAGTTTGTAAGAGAAGTTGGCAAATAATTTTCTTTTATGTTGTTTGGTCATTTAAAGTAATAATGGCTTCATAAAAAGAATTGAAAGAGTCCTATCCTTTTCTATTTTATGGAATAATTTGAGGAATTTTTAATCAGCTCTTATTTGAAACTCTGGTAATACCCTCCCCTGAATCCATCTGGTCCTGGACTTATTTAGTTGGGAGACTTTTAGGTCCTATATCAATCTCATTGATTGTTATGGGACTGTTTAAGTTATTTATATCATTTAAATTTAAATTTGGTGGCCTATACATATTTAGAAATTTACCTATTTCTTTAAAATTTTCTAATTTAGTGAAACACACATTTTTAAAGAATGTTCTTATGGTTTTCTGAATCTCTGCAGCTTCTGTTGTAGTGTTTCCCATTTCATCTTTGAGTTTGTTAAACTGGGTCCTCTCTTTTGGCTAGCTTTACTGAAAGTTTGTCACTCTTGTTAATCTTTCCAAGTAACTGACTCTTCATCTCATTGATTCTTGGTACTGTCTTCTTCACATCAATTTTATTAACTTCACCCTTTATTTACTTCTTCCCATCTACTCTCTATATGTCTTGTTTTTTCTTTGTTATGCAAGGCTTTCAGATGCATCATTAATTTATGTATGTAAGATGTCTCTAATTTTCTGGTGTTGGCACTTAATGTTATAAAATTATCTCTTAGGACTGCCTTCGCTGTGTCCCACAGATTTTATTGTGCTGTATTTTCATTTAAATTCAATTCAGGGAATTTTTAAACTTCCTTTTTGGTTTCCCCGTTGAACCAATTTTTATTCAGTAGTGTGTTGTTTTAATTGAATTCTATTCTCATGTCTTGAATTTCTTTATTTCATTTAACTGCATTTTCATGGTCCTCCATAGTTTAATTATATTCTCATTGAACATATTTATAGCTGCTATTTTGATAACATTATCTTATGTATAAGCTAAATAGCCATCCTCAAGGACATTACAATGCGGTGCTAATTTCTGGAGGAGACTATTTTGTCATTCACATTGTTGGTGTTTTTCCTCTAAGAGTCAGGCATCCAGATTTGTGTTGGTGGTGGTATTTCTTGGCTAGGCAGATGATCTTCTATTTGTTGAGTTTGTGTCTTTGCTTACTGTTTCTCCAACTTGCCAGGTTATGGCCCAGCTTAGTACTTGGTATTCAGTCTTGTAACCACTTTATGTTAGAAAGGATTGTAAGAAGTGGCATCAGGGCAGCTAAGCATAGGTGCAAATTTTGAGTTAGAGGTCCGCGCCACTAAATTTTCTTCTTCCCGCTCTGTTTGCCCCGCCCTCACTCTCTCGTGCTCTTGATGCAGGTGGACAAACTGACGTAACACATTTTTAGCTTGGGTT
>NW_008329521.1:71391-79143 GCF_000622305.1 Nannospalax galili
TGTGTATGTGTATGTGTGTGTGTGTGTGTGTGTGTGTGTGTGTGTGTGTGCGTCCTAGCTCCCTGTGTGATGAGAGGAGGAGGCACTTCAGGCACGAGGTTGAACTTTCATCATGGAAGTAGGGTTCCTGTAGCAATAATCCTGAGAGGGTTGACTTCTCTCCTGGTCATGTGGGAGATCATGAGCGGACAGCTGTACCTGAACTTGAACGCGTGTCCTCCCCAGAGGCCAGGGCTGCTGCTGCCACCACCTTGGAGTTCCAGGACTGCAGAGCTATAAGAATGTTTGCTGTCTAAGCCATTCTAACTACAGTATTTGGTTACGTCATCAAATGCCCCCTTCGACAGGGTTTACACAGCGGACTGCCCGCGGCTCGGCTGGTGTTTGATAATTCAGCGGTGAACGGTGGCAGGTACTCTCTAACACTGCGACAGTGCCACCTGAACCCGTGGCGCTTCTCTGTCCCGCTGAGGACCACTGCCCTCTCTACATTCCAGAACGATCCTGCAGTTGTAAACACTTGACCTAGATGGGGCTCTTTTCTTTATCCATTCACTTTGCTTAACCATAGCAAGGAGGGAAATAACATTTCTGACTATTCTGACATTTTTTTTCTAGACACTTTCCCCATTTCCAATTCTCTTTTGTTGAATCACTTACATACTTAAGAGGCCATGAAAACTGTGAATAGATGAAATAACCTGAATTAAGTTTTCCTATTCAAGTTATTTACCTTATTGCCTCAGGGCTAGAACTCTATAATAGCAAATTTAGGACTATTTGTCTCCAAGGACTCAATCCAGCAGCAGTCACCTCCCCTGGCTCTGCCCCACACTGGAAATGGTGCAGCGGCCAAATCCTGCAGAGACCGCTTTCTCTCACTTACCCCTGAAGGTTGAGTCTCTTCTTAAGGGAAATTCAGCTCAGACTTCATTTTCAGAAGTGTCTACAGTTTGTTTTGGATTGGTTTAGCATCTAAAATAATCGTGGACTGCCACTTTATGAGTGAAATAAGCAAATGCTTCAAATGAAGAACGAGGTGGATACTTGCTCAGGAGTCAGGAGGTTGGTAAAAATGTGCAGAGAACAGCCAGAAGTCGAATACTCTTCACGGAAACTCCGTGGGCCTTCCTGTCTGTCCATGTCAGCTTCTTGATATCTGACCTTGGGGGACTTAAACACAACCCTGGGGCCTGGTTTTCTTAACTTTGGCATTGATTAGAACTGTTACTATAAGTCAGAGTTCTCATCAGTAGTGAACATTTTGGGGTAATAATAAATTGTAGACTGGTGATAGACTTATCTGGAAAAAAGAATTAGCAAAATCTTGGTCAAGTGTGCTTGTCACGTGATGTGATCTTATATGAGCATATCTTTACATGTCACTTCTCTATATGTCAAATTATCTCCCCATGGGTGTGTGTGTGTGTGTGTGTGTGTGTGTGTGTGTGTGTGTGTGTTTGAAGTTAGGCTGTTAAATGGAAGCAGAGCTGTGCATACAGTGAAACAATAAATAGACTTACACTGTATATTTGTGAGTTTGAAATGCACACACACACACACACACACACACACACACACACACATTGACCTATATAAAACAACACAGCTAAAAAGCATATATTTGTCTATAAATTTAAGAGGCTGTTAAATGGAAGCAGAGCTGTGCATACAGTGAAACAATAAATAGACTTACACTGTATATTTGTGAGTTTGAAATGCACACACACACACACACACACACACACATTGACCTATATAAAACAACACAGCTAAAAAGCAAATATTTGTCTATAAATTTAAGGAAAAGTAAAATATAATTTTATGACCTAATAAAATATTTTTATTCATCATTTTCCTTCCAAACACAAATTATTATCTTTACTATATGCCACTATGATAGTGTCTAGCAACCAGGGGAAATGGAAGAAGTTGTGTATGGATTTTTGGTATTACTTTTATTTATTTGGGGGAATTTTAGGCATGTATACAATGAAACATGATCATATGTATATCTGTTTCCTCCTCCACGTCTCCTGTATTCTTCAACCATGCCCCCCATACATGTCTACTTTTATAACCCCCTAAGTCTATTTAGCGCTTTGCATGTGTGTACTGGTGTGGCCTATCCACTGAAATATGGGAAGCCTACAGTGGCCACATCTTCAATAAATCATGATTCCCCACCCCCCAGCAAACATCTGCTACCTATGGCTCCTCAGTAAAGCCCATCCTACCTTTCCCATCTCTGCTGAAACATTGCCTGGTTTGATCTTGTGCAGGTCTTTCTCAGGTAACACAGCTGCTGTGAGTTCATGAGTATGACAGTCATGTCATGTCAAGAAGAGAGTCTCACAGCACTCCTCCCCAGACTTGGCTTGTATAGTCTTTCTGCCTCTTGTTCCATGATGATCCTGGACTTGTGGTGGTGGTGGTGGTGGTGGTGGTGGTGGTGGTGGTGATGGGTGTTGAGAAATGTTCTATTTAGGGCTGAGCAATACATTCAAGCTATGGAGAGAGAAATCTATGTGGTGAAAATCAGACACTGGTGAAATAAGTTGAAGAGCGAGAATGTGCACATTCATGTACATGCGCGCGTGCACACACACACACACACACACACACAGACATATAAATGCACAGGAAAGAGTTCTTGTGTCATAGATCTGAAGAATCAGCAGTAGTTTAAAATTTTCCTGAAGTCTTAAGTCATACAAATTTCCTATAAAGTAATAATATCTTTACTAACAAAATGAGAAAGAATGATCCCCAAATTTTATGGCCTTGCAAAAGTCCTGGAATAGCCAAGACATTTTTATCAAAATGTCCAAAACTGGAGGTTTTATACTACAAGGCTTCAAATTATACTGCAGAGTTACAGTCACAAAACAGCATGGTGCTGGCATACAACCAAACACATAACTAAATAAAGAGCCTAAAGCAAGCCCAGGTATTACTGCCAGTTGGCTTTTGACAAAATTTGCAAGAACAGATTTTGGAGAAAGGATGGTTTTTTCAATAAATGATACAGAGAAAGTTGGATAACTCTTCATAGCAGGAAACTTAAATACTGTTAACAGTAACAAAAATAGGTCAGGTTTAATGTGGTGGGAATGAGGAGGTAACACTAACCCTTCTGAGAGTCATATGAAAACCTACCATAGAAGTTGTTCCAAATATGCATGCATAACGTAAACAGTTTAAATGTAGTTACCTTATAACAGGGGTTCAATGGCCCTGATTGACACCACAGGTCAGCAAATGAAAGCCCAATATCACAAATGGACTCCCTCTATTAGAGTAGTTGACCAGGGAGATCCCATAGATCCTCAAACAGTACTGGCTATTGCACTGCACTGGTTCCCCACCAGAACTTGATGGTAAGACCCTATTGCTGAAGACACTACACACTTGAGCCATGGAGCAAACAAGGAGAAATCAAGCTGGCACTGACCTTCAAACTCCATCTCTGCTGACTAGCTTTTGTAGTTTTAAAAGGTGTTATGCATGTTACTGGTAAAGAAAGGTGAAAATCAACCCTGTCCACCGGTGAATCTCAGGATGAGAATCTCATGATGGCTCACCAATGAGCCATCCATGCCCACCCTACAATATCGGTGGGCATGGATGTGATGGGAGAAAAGGAACCTTCTAATTGGATTTAAGGCCTGCGTCACAATAGGGAGTTCATAACAGCCACTGTTATCAGGACCAAGAACCATGGGAATACTGGTCACAGGCCGTAGGGGATAACCTAATAATGTAATTCTGCTAAAAGCATGTAATAGTAAATGAAGCCCTAATGACTTATATCCATAAATTAGCACGTACCTCAGCTTTCACCAGAGAAGCTTCTTGTGGTGCATGGCCATTAACCCAGAGACCCATAAATGCTCAACACGTACAAAATAAGAGACTGCGCAGTGCTCAGCCCCAAATGGAACGCCTGTACTGCACTTCTCCTCCCAAAGCTCAAGAGGTCGTTGTAGAAGAGGGGCAGAAAGATCATAAGGGTCAGAGGAGGTGAAAGAATACAAGGAAAGTACAATGTCTGGGTTCCACAGGCACGGTCACACAGAAACCCACAGAGCTCTTGAGAGAATGCACAAGACTTCTATAAATCCAAAGCAGACCAGGGCCCAACATGGATGGGGCATTTGAAGGATGGTGGGAGAGGAAGAGTCAGTTGTCCTTTTGGATGTGACATTGTGAATTGATCAGACTTGAAAGTATAGACCAACACCCACCACAATTGAGAAACAAGGATTAGACTCACTAGGCCGGTGGTGGTTTGAAAGAGAATGTCCTCCATAGGCTCCAAGTGTTTAGACATTTTGTGCTCAGTTTGTTGCACTGTTTTGGGAGGTCAGAAGATGTGGCCTTGCTGGAGGAAGCAGGTCATGGAGATGGGATTTGAGGATTCTTAAGCGCTGCCTGGTTTCTAGCTGTTCTCTGCTCCCTGTGCCGGCTTGAAGATGTGAGTGCCCCTCTTTCTGATCTGGCAACGTCTTGCCACCTGACCAAGATGGACTCTGACTTGTCTGAAACCAAAGGCTCAAATAAACTCTCCCTTCGTAAATTCCCTTGGTCAAGGCGATTTACCACAGCAACAGAAAAATAACTAATACAAGGTCTTTAAATTTTATTCATTTTATTTTTATGTGCATGAGGGTCTTGCCTACACAAGGAGGCCAGAAGAGTGAATTAGATACCTTGAAACTGGAGTTACAGTCAGTTGTTTGACATCATGTGAGTGCTGGAGAGTGGACCCTAGTGCTTCTCAAGAGCAGCCAGTGCTCTAAACCTTTGAACCATTTGTCCAGGTTTCTGATAGGTTTTTGTTTTGTTTTGTTTTGTTTTTTAATTTTTTTTATAATAACAGAGTAATGGAATACATGAAATGGGGTGGTAAGGTAAGAGTAGGGAGGGAGGATGGGCACTGAGAATGGTCAAAATACACTGGCTATTTTATTTCAATAAAGTTTAAAAATAAAAATAAGTTAAAGACCAATATGTAAGAACTGAAGCTGAACTTCCTGAGGCAAATGAAGGAAATGTTTCAGGACACCATGAGGCTCTGGCAACAAGACCTCAAGGGCAAGAGACAAAAGAAAATTAGACAAATGCAGTTTTAAGTGAAGTAGAAACTTGTGTGTCACAGAAACCTACTAAGGACTCAGAGACCATTGTAGAAGAGAGGGTGGAAAGATTGCAAGAGCCAGGGAGGGGGTGCAGGACCATATGGAAACAGAGTCCTACAAGCTCCGGGAACCTGCTCATATGAACCTACAGTAATGGTGTCAGCAAACACAAGACCTATGCAAACTCAAGCAGACAAAAGCTCAGCATAGAACTGGGGAGATGGACAGCAGACCCCAGTCTTAACTGAAGAAATATTGGCAATTGATTACTGCTGGGTGAGGAAGAGCTGATCTTCCTAAATTAAGAGACTCTAGATATGCTGACTAGGCCTCAGTAGATGAACTTGCACTGAGGGACATCTGGGGACACTAACTTGACACAATAGGCCTTAACACAAATGACAGAATGTATGAATTCTCTCTCTCTCTCTCTCTCTCTCTCTCTCTCTCTCTCCCCTCCCCCATTAATGGATGCATTGAAATCCACTGCATGTCTGCAATGATTAGGGGATTGCAAACCAAGACATGAGATACCATATTATCCCACAGAAAATAGCACTGAAAAGACTCATGGGCTGTGCAGGTAGCACATTTAGCAAAATGATTGTCATGCATAAGGCCCTAGTTTGCATCTTTACCACTGCATTACTCTGTGTGGCTGAGCATGCTGGTAATCCCTGCATTCAGGAAGTGCTAGCAAAAGATAAGAAATTCAAAGTAATCATAGGCTACTCAGCAAGTTGCAGGCCAGCCTGGGCTACCTGAGGTCCTGCCTCAAAACAGGATGAAACAAAACAAATCGTTAAGTATCATTTACTTGTAGAGATGTGGAAAATGGGACCCGTTGCTCATAATTGTTGGTGGAAATGCTAATAAGATCAGCATGACAGAAAACAGCAGAGAGTTACCTCAAACCTGTAAAATGAAGCAGTCTATGACTCAGCAACATCACTGTGGATGCATGTCAAAAGGTACTGAAATCAGACTGTCAGGAATGTTTGCATCCTATTTCATTAATAGTCAGGTAATTAAGAAATTGACTCATTTTTCTTCAACAACTGATGGACAAAGTTAGCATAGTTTATAGAGACAGTGGATTCACCTTAGAAAGTGTGAGATCCTGTCTGGTGAAGCGATTAAATTGGAATTGACATCATGTCAGTAAGTGAAATAAGTCAGCCTCAGAGAGAGAACCATGGGATCTGACTAATGTAGATCCAAAAGTTGACCTATGGGTACGAATACAGTGACAGCTCCCTAAGGCTCAGGGAGCAGACAGTGAGGGATGGGTGAATGTTACCTCAGGCTGAGGGTGTGGGAGGTGAAGGGTAGATGGTGGATACCTGGAGCTGAGGGTGGGAAGCTTGAGGGATGGCGATGGCTTACCTGAGGCTAATGGCTTAGGATATGAGCAGGGATTCCGAATGGTTTCCTGGGGCCTTGGATGTAGAGGGTGAGGGATGGGAAAGGTTGATTCAGGGCACAAAATTATATCTTTTAGGAGTGAGACAAGTTGAATCACTCCTTCGCAGTAGGGTGACTATAAATAACCACCCACATTTGCAGCGTACTGTACATTTCATAAAGGTAGAACAAAAGAGTTTGAGACTTCACCATAAAAAATTGTGTTTGAGGAAATGGGTACCTTTTAATCTTATTAAAACTTTACACAATGTATTCATGTATCAAAACCTTAGGGAATCTTTAAAATGTGCACAATTTTAATATTAGTGCTCAGTTAGACTAAGAAAATGAAGCTTTAAGAATCTCAAAGCAGCAGAATGCACTCTTCATATAGTTGTAATTCATCATTATATATATGTATATATTTGTTTGTTTGTTTGTTTTTTGGTCTTTTTGAGACAGAGTCTCCCTCTAGCCCCTGCTGTCCTGGAACTCACTATGGAGACCAGGCTGACCTTGAACTGATTCAAGCATTTTACAAAGAAAAAGAGAGACCAGGCACAGTCATAACTCCAGTGAGAATGTGCAGAGATTTCTTTGAGGTAGTCAGGGGCATTTGGGGATAATTCTGATGTTTGCTAATTATATTTCCTAAGAGGAAAACTTCCTTGGACTGATAGGAAAGGATAGGAAAGGAGACAGGCTTACAATGTGCAGCCAGTCAGCAGCCCATGTTTTTAGAGTGTTGTTAAAGTAGCATCATCCTGTCTAACTCTGTTTCAGAGCCTGGCTTCCTTGGCATAGGAGGACACTCTTGCTTGAAAAGGCAGCTGCAGACACAAAACTTCCTAAAGCAAAAACAAAAGATATACATGTCACAGAAATCTTTACAAAGAAAGAATTTACACTCACATATTTTTTAAAGAATATGCCATGTGATGGGTTTACCCATCTACAGGAGACATTAGCAGCCTAGAGTTGGAAGACTCTGCCTAAGTCTAGTCAAACTAAGAGTATGTGATATGGCTGTCTGTTAATATCTAACTCTTAAGTCTGATTTATTTTCTAATACATAGCCAGGCCTGGTGGCACATGTCTGTGAAGAATGGCACTTAGAAAACAGAAATAAAAATCTGGAGTTCAAGGCTAGCCTCACATTACAGGAGACCTTATTTCTAGAAAAATCAACCAATCGGTAAAATCAAAT
>NW_008329521.1:79529-79823 GCF_000622305.1 Nannospalax galili
AAATAATTATCAGTTTTTCTGACAATGAACCATTCTGTTGTTACAGTCTTCCTAGTTAACAACTACTGACTCAGTTGAGTCTGTTATGGAAAAACAAAACATAACAAATAACTACAAAATATTTTCACCTGCTTTACTAAAATTAATGTTGGCCTTAAACATGTATGTAAAAATCCCCTTTCATAAATATATCTTTCACATAGAAGTGTGGTCTGATTTTGATGGTATATGTTTCAATATATAATTAATATTTTTTCATTAAAATTACAGTTTGGCTTCAGGCATATTGGAATA
>NW_008329521.1:79877-80929 GCF_000622305.1 Nannospalax galili
CCTGAGAAAAATAATTCAATGTGAAATGTATACATTGTTTTTTATGTATAGAACTGGAATTTATAGATTTATATAAATACACATATATGTAGAAAAATTGTAAGCTTTTATAATACTTTAAAGTATACATTCACTAGGAGAGATCAGACAGTCATTATAGTAAGGATCTTCCAAAACACACAGATTGTCCAGAGATGATGCCAGGTGGCTGCCCATAAGCTTTGGGGAACTCTCCTGTCTCTGCCTCTCATGTCTCAGCAGAAGCACCAGGTTGCAATCTGCACTATCATTCATGGTGTTATACTAAGTCTGAGGATTTGAACTCAGGACCTTACACTTACATGGCAAACAATTTACACAGTAAGCCATCTTCCCAGTCCCATTCCTCCAAAACTTTTACAAGTAATATTTAATTATTGTTCCAGTTACTTTTGTGTTGCTGTGATAAACACCATGAACAAACAACAACTTGGAAAGAAAAGGGTTAATTTCACCTTACAAGTTATAGTCCATCCTCCAGGGAAGCATAGGCAGGAACTAATGCAGGACGCTGGAGGCACGAGTTGAAGCAGATACCTTGGACGGAGCTGCTTCCCGTCTTCCTCTCCCTTGCTTGCTCGCTCCCCACATGGCCCACCTGCCTAGGGATGTAGGCAGGAACTAATGCAGGACGCTGGAGGCACGAGTTGAAGCAGACACCTTGGACGGAGCTGCTTCCCATCTTCCTCTCCCTTGCTTGCTCGCTCCCCACATGGCCCACCTGCCTAGGGATGGCAACAGCATAGTGGGCTGGCCCCTCCGACATAATCACGAAAATGCCTCACAGACACCCCCACAGGTCAGTGCAGTGACAGAGGGTATGACTCCTCAGATGACTGTAGTTTGTGTCAAGTTGACTAAATCTAATCAGCTCACTTATCAACAAGAAATTTTCAAATACAACAATAAGATGTATTAAAATAGAAATAAAGGAGATAGAAACATGCCTGCAGATGAACCAGGTTTTATGAATTTATTTTCAGAAATGAACTTTAAATACTAATGGCAAAATG
>NW_008329521.1:83143-83617 GCF_000622305.1 Nannospalax galili
TTTAAACTGTGATGCAATTCTTCCTGACAGGGCAGAGAGAACTGACCCTCTTGGACATGAAAAAGTAAGGCTCCATGCTGTGAGTAAGCAAGGATGATTACATGCAAGGAGCTGCAGACGATGCTTCCAGTTCCTTCGACGTATACTTGCAGGCTCATTGTGAAGATGTACATATACATTCCAGTGACTCTCTGAGGAGTCATGTCTTAGCAGTTTCAGAGCCAAGAACAGCAGGACACTGGGCTTGACAACACTGCTGTTTCTGGTGTGTAGTTCAAGAAGAACAAGCACTCCACATCACCCAGGAAAAGTAAGAAAGAAACAGCTGATGAGTGTTCAGTTTGGAGCAGAGGCATGTGTTCCCAGTTTTCAAGAAGTGTTAAGTAGGTAGAGCCTAGATCTCTGATGCTCGCCCCTCAATTTCTCCCCTTTCCTCCACTAAGTGAAAAAAATTGTGACTTCATCACAATCCAA
>NW_008329521.1:85000-110617 GCF_000622305.1 Nannospalax galili
GTATGTAAACAGGAACCCTATCATAATAGGAAACTTTTGTGTCAGGATCAGCAGTGGTTACTTTTAATATCTAGCTCTATTCATTGGTTCTATGCAAAGAATTCCATTTTCTAGTTTCTCTTCTGTTGCTGTGATAAAACACTCTGACCAGTAGTAACTTTTGAGAGTAATCGGGTTCATTCAGCTTACAAGTGCAGGTTACAGTTCATCATTTTGGAGACTTGGAGGTGCCTGCAGCTGTTCACACCACATCCACAGTCAAGAACAGAGAGCAGCACAGGCACCTGAGCTGCCTGACTGCTCCCCATCTCTTCCTTCACCCTTAGGCAGTTCAGGGCCCTAACCTAAGGAATAGTGCCATCTATAATGACTTGGGTCACTTACCCATCTAGAGAACTCCCCATAGACATGCCCACAGGCCAATCTGATCTAGGTAATTCCTCAATGAGTTGTGGCAATTTGACATTTAAATGATTATCGTGTTCTTTTTTTGAGAGTTTTACTATGTGCTAGGGTTCTCCTTAGTCTCCAAGTGCTGGAATTTGTGTGTGTGCCAGCACATTTGGCTTTAGTCTGTATTGTTATAAAATCACTTTCGTGCTGGTGTAAAATATGCCTAAATGGGTTATGCCTGCCTTTCCAATTTTTACTTTCACCATGATGTTCGCAACAACACGGAAAGTCAGAGGGGCATTCTGGACCCTCTCCCTCACCTGTCTCTGACGCTCTCAGAATCTTCCTACGGTAGCTGACGGGGACACTCACTCAAGCTTCGCCTCACACTGGAACCCCTGCCTGCTGTGGACGGTGCTGCTGTTTCCTGATAAACTTTGCTGAGCTATGCCAGTGGATACATTACCTCTGCACAATTACCCTGAAAGCTCTCTAGGGTGAGAGGTCAACTCATTTGGATATGATTTGTACAGTTCAGTAAATCACCTTTTGGCATCCACAGAAAATGCTCACTGAGTACAATGTTGCTA
The DNA here is from genome assembly GCF_000622305.1 of Nannospalax galili. Taxonomy (NCBI): domain Eukaryota; kingdom Metazoa; phylum Chordata; class Mammalia; order Rodentia; family Spalacidae; genus Nannospalax; species Nannospalax galili. Next base: position 85,984 of record NW_008329521.1, read on the forward strand.
GTCAACTGCAGGGATGCCTTGCATTCAGACCTCTGGAAGCCTGTCTGCCACATCCCTGAAGCTAGCTAGAATCTTGTACTAGGAGCTTCCTGTTAAGCACTAGTGTATTTTAATTGCCTTGTAACACTTTTCCTACTGGGTGGAAATCAGACTTCCTACTGAGACAGTACAGTCAGGAACTAAGTATTTTCCAGTGTGTGTCACAAAAGGTTGAGCTGTTGCCTTTTCCAGGTGAACTTAACAGTAGGAGCTCTGCGTAGGTTACTGTGAAACAGGCGAAGGAAGCTAAATGGAGCTTCCTCTCTGCACTGCAGCCTGGAGAAGACCTGTTCTCCTAACAGAGGTGAACAGGCAGGGCCCTAGCACAAGCATTCCCTTCCTTCGGTTTAGAAACACAAGGTTCTTTGACATCACAGGGCTATTCTCAATCTGCCCTGAAGGACACCAAATTGCTGCCCTAGCAGAATCAGTCTGTGCTGACTTATTCTATGAATTCTTCTTAGGCTGTTCTTTCTTCCATAAGCCAGGCAGAATTTCAATGAACTTCACTCTGGAGGGGCTTGAGATATATCCTGCGTAGTATGCAGGAAACTCTCGGTCCCACTGGTAGCATCAGGGCATGTGGTGGCACGTGCCTGACATCTTGCCTTGGGATGTGGGGGTGGGAAGATCCGAAGTTCAAGGTCATTAACGGCTGCACAGCATGTTTGACGTCAATCAGGGCTACATAAGACCGTCTGAGAAATCAATCAATCAATCGATCAATTAAGTAAAACAATAAAAACTAAAAACCCTTACATTGGAATCAATGTCTCTCTCTCCATCAGCAGCTCTGGTGCTCTGCTGGCCTCACGAGCAGTTCAAGCTTCAAGGGTCAAAATCTGAATCTGATATTTCACAGGAATTTACAGAGAATTCAGATATGTGGAGCTGGACTGAACCTCTCTTGTCAGACATTGCTGTTGTCCCAACATCACATGAATAGACACAAAAGTCTTCTCCCTCATTTCTAGCTGGCATGTGGTGATTAAACTGTGTGTGTTTCCCAAGGTTTTGGTTTTATGGTTATGAACTAGGATTACTTTCAAAGGTGAAGGCAGGTTATTATTATTTATTGGTCTGTGCCATTGTGATGAATGCACCTTACACGCTGATCTATAAAATTATCTAAGAGGATTTCACGTTTTTATTCTACTTCCGTTCTGCATATAAGTTTTCTGGGGTTAACTTTCTGACTTGTGTGCCATACTTCTGACATATTTTTAAACCTTTTTTTGAGCTTTTGTACATTTCATACAATAGTTCTTAATCAAATTTAGAACCCCCCTCCCCCATTCATGTCCCCCACTGAACCTTGTGTATTCTGTCATGCATGTTAGGTTCTATGCAGTCAAGCATTTGATCCCAGATGTCCTTTGGTACAAGCTGATCCACTGGAGTCTAGTCAGCCTGTCTACAGACAGCAAGTAAGGTCTGCTCTCCCACACCCGGTAGTGTTGAGTCTCCAATAGTTCACAGGTTAGGGCCAGCCTGCTGCCATTTTCCTTCTAGGCCCTCATCTGACCGAGCTGGCGTGTATCCGGTGCTCAATGCCGCCATCATTCCCATGTCTGAAAGCCTCTGCTTCCCTATGTTCACGGACCAACCCTGGCTCTTACAGTCTTTCCACCCCCTCTTCTGCAAAGGTCCTTGAGCTGTGGGCGGGTGTTTTTAATATAGGAGTTCTATCTACGGACACACACTCTGTGGTCTCTTATTCTTTAAAACTTGGCCAGTTGTGGTTTTCTATGTGCATTGAACTCTTGTATAAAGAAGCTTCACTTGTGAGGGTTGAGGGATGCATTGGTTTTCTCTCTACCCCACATTCTTCTCTGTTTCATGAGCCTTAGAGGTAGAGGTTCAACTGTAGACATGTTACCTAGGCCTGAGCATCTTTCAGAAGTTTATTCTCTGTGTGTGGCCAGTTGTGGGATTCTGCACAGCCTCATCTGTTGCCAAAAGAAACTTCTTTGATGAGTGGTATATGGCATACTTGACTGGAAATACAAGGATTCATATTTAACATATGATAAGAAATTTTGTCTAGAGATATTGCAGAGATAGGGCTTTCTCTGGGATCGATGATCTCTCCAGCCGTGTCAAGACACATGCCATATTTATGTGGCTATCCATGAGTTCATTCCCATTGACAGTGCCACTGCTGTACCAATAGAGGTAAGTTGCTGTGCTGGTCGTTATGGTTCTTAGGCTTTAGGGCTGAGTTGGACCATTAAGGTATTGTTTTCCAGCTTGAATAGCATCCTCTAGAACTATGAGAGCTAAACTTCAGGTAGGTTTCCAGGTCAAATCCTGCTCCATTGCTCCAAGTCCTGTGTCCAAAGCATGTCCTGTCTTTAGCAATAGGGTCTTATCTTCCAGTTCTGGGAGATAACCAAGAGCTCTCAATATCCTGTGTTATTTTGGGATTCTCTTGAACCACTTTGAAAAATCAGTCAAAGGGAGTTCTCTCCTGTCTGGCACTGTGTTTCTTGCCACACAGCCCCCAGGTACACAAGTGCACTGATGTTCAGGCACTGTATGTACATTTCTGAGGGGGTTCCGGAGGCAACACATTTCCTTCTGGCTTCCTAGCCTCCCAAGAGCCATTCATCTCTATTCTCTCTCCGCCTCATCTGACTTCCCTGGTCCCACCCCAGGCCAAATACCCCCATTATCCCTACCATCCCTCCAATAACATCCACCTCCCACCATTCCCCTCTCCTGAGCTCCCGCCACCCTTCAGATATATTTTTAATATATTAATAACTAATTCATCCAGGTTTCTCAAGAAATGATTCTTCATTGCACCAAATCACCCCATATGCATAAAATTGATAATCCTGTGACAGTGTTATGATTTCTGGTCATTTTATTTTCTTGTTCTGAGAGTTTGGTCTAGCCTTGTATCAAGGGCATTGTATACCACTTTATAGTGAATCTTTATCAGTGTTTGTCTAGGACAAACTCACTGTTTACAGATGGAATCTGGATTTTGCCCTTTGAATTTTTATATAAATATCTGATTCTAGCCTTTTAAAAAAATATTTTGAAAGAATCCCTTATTTTTAACTCATTTTTAAATATGTGTGTTACAGAGAACAAAGCACCAGAAGCCAAGATCAAAGCCACATAGTCACACAGCTCAGCTGGTGGTCCTTCTAGGTCCTGTGTGTGCAAATTTAGTCACTGAGTCTGTACATTATGTTTCATACTTTCCCACACATTGTGAATATTTACCAACTCCAAAGTCCCATGTTACATTGTTTTGATAACCAAAAACATACCAGGCCATCTCAATCTGTCCTACAAAATTGCAATCCTGACTTCTTGGCCACAAAAATTTTACAGAAGACAAAATGGCAGCAGGCCTCTAAATAGAAGTATTGACAGAGTTGCAATTAAAATCTGCATCGCATTAATTCTCAGTTTAAAGGGACACACAAAGTGACTACAATAATCATAGTGTTAAGTTTGCTATCAGATCTATATAGTAAAATATTAATTAGGAAAAATGTGCATTAGTGCATTCCTAAGGTGTAGCCAGAAGATGGGCACAGATCAGTGGTTCACATGAAAATCAACCTGGAAACACCTGTGCACATCTCTCCCTACACGCTTCCCTCCGGCTCCACGCTGCCAGCTTCTCTCTGGTCCCACACTGTCAGCCTAAGGAACATGTCTTGACTCACACTGTCCAGAGCTGGCATAACAATCCTACGTTTGAGCACAATCTTTTCTGTTCATAGTAACATAGTCACAAGTCAACCTTTTAATTACAAGAAGAAAATCTAATTTCGGAGGTTACTTGCAATCAATAGATCAATCAATTTAGGGAGTATTAGTATGATTTCAAAATTAAGTTTTCCACTCTAGAGTAGTATGTCCTTTATTTTGTTATTCTGTAGTTTATTTTTTTCTCTTTTTTGACTTTGCAGTATAGATATTTTGTTTGTTTTTCATTACATTTATTTCAGGTATCTGAGATATTACACACCCACTTGTGGTATTTATGTGTGTGGCTTATTCTTTTTATTATACAAAATTATATCATTCTGAAGAGATCCTAAACAATCTTACTAATTTTCTTATTGCTTTTTAGTTTTCTTTGAAGATTCTTTACCCTCCAGGGTCTTATGTGTTACAAATATTGGGACATTATTTCCATTCTATATTGCTTCTAAATTTTTCTTTGACTCCTGGAAAACTGGTGTTAAAGGACCTTCACTTTTCTCTTTCCACCTTTTACCGTGCTCTGTAAACAATATTGCATTAAGTTGGTGAAACACTGATAAGGGTCATGGAACTAACTATTTTATTTTACTTGATTTGGGTAATCTGTGTGCATGAATATGCTTGGGGGAAACATGTTTCCCATGATTCAGTTCTGCTGAAAGTTTATGATAAGAAATTTTAGTTTAAGTACTCACTTTGCACAGACTTACTGAAATAATCACATTTCTTTACTGTGGTAGTCCGAATTACATCAGTTAATGCAATGGCAAACAGTTTTGTTTTTAAATTACCCAATTTTTGCTAAGGTTAGATTATTCCTCTTACAGCACTTTTGACTTCCTAAATATTTTTAAGGAGTTTATATGTACATTTAAGAGAAAAAAATAAGTTGTAGATTCTCCTAGTCCAGGTATTAATATCAAGCATCTTCTGACATCATGACAAGATTCGGGAATATTTTCCGTAATTCATTTTCTGCTTTGTGAAAGAATACATTATTTTCTCTTAAAATGTTTGGAAGACATAGCTCTTACATCATCTCTTTCTAATTAAGAAATATCATCTTTGTACATTTGTATCTATAGAGTAATACACACATATATATATATATATAATTTAATATAAAGACATTTTATGAGACGCATGCGCAGGCACACACTCATGCCATGGTGTGCATATGGAGGTCAGAGAACAACTTGTGGGACAATCAGTTCTCTCCTTCCACTGTGTGGAAGGAACTCAGATCATGAGGATTGGCAGCAATCACATTTACCCACTGATACATCTCACTAACCCCAAATCAATGTTAAAAAATAAATTCTCAGGGCTGGAGAAATGTGTCAATGGTTAAGAGCACTGGCTTGTCTTGCAGAACACCCGGATCAGGTTCCCAGCAGCCATATGGCAGTTGGCTAGCAATTGTCTGTAACTCCAAGTCTGGGAGTCCAATGCCTTCTTCTGGCCTCTGTGGGCACTGAATGCATGTGGTGCACATACATACATACACACATACACATAAAAAATAAGCTTTCATTAAAATGCCACACCACTGCCCTATGACTTCTGGGTTTTCTGCTGAAAGATACAGATTGAGTGGCACTCCTTCCCTCTTCTGTGATGGCTGTTTTTCTTTCTGTACAATTTCACTATTTTCACTGTTAGACTTAAAAAAAAGTTAGTGCATAATTTTTTTGAGTTTTTGTGCATTTCATACAATAAAACTTAATCATATTTAGACCCCCTCCACCATCTGCAGCCCCCATATTCCCCTACCAGATCTCATGTATTCAGTCATATGTGTTAAGGTCCCTCTGGTCCAGCTTTTGTAACCGGTGGTACAAGCTTATCCACTGGAGGTTTGTGACTCTCTCTAGAATCTCTCCTTGAAGAAGATCAACTCTCTCTCACCCAGCAGTAATCACTTGACAATAGTTCCTTGGCTTAGGTTGGGGCCTGTAGCCTGTTTCCCAGTTCTATGCTGCGTTTTTTAATTTTTTTAATTGAGTTTGCGTGGGTCTTGTTCATGCTGACCCTATTGCTGCAAGTTCATATAAGCAAGTTCACAGAGGCCTGAAATTCTGTTTCCCTGTGTTCATGCACCAATCTTGTCTCTTAGAACGTTTCTTCCCCCTCTCTGTAATGGTCCCTGAGCCATGGGTGAGTGAGCTGTAATTCAGGAATCCTAACCAGGAGCATGCACTCTGCAGTCTCTTATTCTCTACACTTTGGCCAGCTGCAGAATTCTGTGTGCATCTTACTCTGTTGCATGGGGAAGTTTCATTGATGTGAGCTGAGGGATGCATTAGTGTTCTCTCTACCCCTTGTTCTGCTGTGATCCATGAGCCTTAGGTGTAGAGGTTCCACTGTAGCTGTGTCACTTAGGGCTGGACGTCTCTCAGACATATATTCTCTTGAGTGTGACAAGTTGTGGAACTCTATAATAACCTCCATCTGTTGCAAAATGAAGTTTCTTTGATGATTGTGTATGATATATTTTTCTGTAAATATAAGGATGCGTATTTAGCATATAGTAAGATAATCTGTCTAGATATATGACAGAGATAGGATTTTCTCTAGGGTCTATGACCACTACAGTCATGTGTCTTTGGCTGTGTTTATAGTATCACCTCTGATTTCCCTCCCACTGGGAGATCTTTAAGTCCAGTTGGGTTACTGTTGATTACCGCCTAGACCTGGAGGAATGGAGCTGGAACTGACCTGGAAGCCTTCTCCATGAAGACAAGCTCTCATAGTTCTAGAGGATCCTATGCAAGCTGCTAAGGGAGAAACTCAATCACCGCCTTACTCCTTAACTCTCATATTATTACATGTAGAAGGTTTGTGTGTCAGCTCTATTTACTGATCTTTTTGAATCTGTGTTTCTGTCTTTTGTTACTTCAGACAATAGAAAGCTTATTTGTGCTCATCCCTATTCCCCACGAAACATAAACTGCGTAGATGGTAACATATTTCCTAACCCACCTGTTTCTCAGACTGTTGCCTTTCTCAGACTGATTCTGTAGCTCTGACCCTCAACATGAAGTTGACCTATATACCAGACTATATCACCTGTATATCTTCTAACATTAGTAATATTTTATCATCTTTTTAAAACTTTTAAAGATTTTTCTACATCAAGTTTTTGCCTGATTTTTAATACAGTCTTTACAGACCTGGGTGGTGGTGGGGCTGGGAGGAATTGTGTACCTAGACTTGTAATAATATGTGCTTGTCATTTGGGGAATTCAGTGTCAGTTCCCTCAGTTTCAGGCTGTATTTATGGTTGAGACAGGGCTCTCTACCTGTGTTTATGTCTTATGACCAAGGATAGAGACTCTGATGATTAACTCTTTTGTTAAGCATTTGTACCTAGTTTCTCAGCCTTGTGTACAAGCCAAATTCAGATTGGATTTGAAGCTTTATAAATTCTCCATTTTTCCATGTTGCTAAGCACAGTGCTGGCTTTCATTTCCCTGATGGAGATCTGTGTGAGGAGGCCCTGGCATCACAGTGGGCTTCTTGTCTCCTGGACACTAATATCAAATTGGGGCACTTCCTCTATCAGATCGCTCTGAGGGCAGGTCTATTAAGCCTTTTCCTGTTGAGTGATGTGGGAGGGCCCAGCCCACTGTGGGTGGTGTCACCCTGGGCAGGTGGTCCTTGGTTGTGTAAGAAAGCAGGCCGAGTCCAGGCCGGGGAAGAAGCCAGTCGGCAGCGTTCCTCCATGGTCTGTGCTTTATTCTTTCCCTTCGGATTCATTCTGTGAGTTCCCACCGACTTCCCTCAAGGATGGACTGTGCTTGGGAAGTGCAAGAGGAAAATACACCCTTTCCTCTTCTATGGTTCCACCAGAGCAACAAGAAATCAGGCTATGACACCTGGTCCTCCACATACATGCAGAACCAAGGGTGCTCAAGAGGGAAGCAGGTGCAGTGTCGACCCTCAACTCACCTCAGGCAGATTTCTTGTGTTGACTCATCTAGGCTTTGTGGCTCTTCAGGTCCTTCATTCCCTTTAAAAACGGTGACATTCTAATTGATCTGACTTCCTCCTTAGTAGTATCGTACTCCAGCCACACGTGGTGCTTTAGGTTCCTGCTGATATCAAACTATAGGTAAAAACTAGACCTAGCACACCCATGCCACTATAGATATCTCAAATAAGATTTTTCTGCCCACAGGCCAGGTTAGGGCTGTCTTCTCTTCACCTTATTAATCTTATTCTTGGGGACATTTCAAAGGTGGTGCTTTGTTCCCACTTAGTGTTCCTTCCTGGATGGATTATTTAGGCTCTAATATAAAGCACTGGCTATTTATTCAATCCTGATTAAAACAGCAGTACTGGAACTCTGGTTTTTATTCTATCTCAGGAGTATAATGAAAGAGCAGTTTGTTCTCAGATTTAGCTCAAGATTTCTGCTTAGATTCTCAGTCTCTCAGGAAACACTGTTTTTCCTCAGTTAGAAAAATACTTAAGTAGGAACAGTGTTTCCAAGTCCCTGATAATTTGAAGTGGCTTCGTTTCTATCTGGAAAGAACAGCCAAATAAATCTTGTTATTCTCCTCTACCCTCAAATATATGTTTTAATTTTCCCCAGCTTGACTGGTTGTTCTAAGTGGACAAGTAAATGAATTGTTCAACAGAAATCATGTTGCTTCCAAGTCTATTAATATGCACTTCTAAATAACTTGGGTCAATCTAATTCTAAGAACACATAATTATTGTAACTTAATGGGCTGTTGATTTTAAAAGGCTAGAACACATTTCATTTTAATGACCATGAATTCTGGCAACAAAATTTATATATCAATTAGCAAAGGATGGATTGTTATTGATAATAATATTTGATCCGTTAACAAGAATCTGAAAAAAAACACACATATAACAAAAGTTGCTGAAGAGAGAATCATAAATAATTTGACTAAACCTTCCTGGGTAAACTGGGTACAGTAGCTCATGACTCTATATTCCCTGCTATTACTGAGGTGACAGGTGGACTAGCACAATCCCAAGGCCAGGCTGGCCAACATGGTAAGATTGCCTCTTTTTTAAATTTATTTTTTAAATTTTATGTGTATGTGTGTATTGCCTGCACGTAGGTAAGTTCATCTGTGTCGTGCAGGGCCTGCGGAGGTCAGAAGAGGCTATCAGATCCCCTGGGACTGGAGTTACGGACAGTTTTTAGCTGCCATGCGGGTGCTGGGATTCAAACCCAGGTCTTCTGTAAGAGCAGTCAGTGTTCTTAACCGCCAAGCCATCTCTCCATCCCCTAAGATTGTGAACACACAATCAAACCGAGGCTTTGCTCAATGGCAGGATATTCTCCTAACATGTACTTGGTCCCTACCCCCCCCCCCAATAATGTGTTTCTGAAGCCATACTCAAGAGAAGAGCAAGTTCTGGGAAGATGTGAAGATGTACGTATGGAGTATTGAAAGACGACTGACCATGTGACTAAGGATGAGGCACCAGGCATTTCCTAGTCATCCCAATGTGAGAGGCAGAGAGGACCAGAAGACAGGAATCACAGATGACTATTGGAAGGCGGAACCCAGGAAAACAGGAGTACAGCAATCTGAGCATTGAGAGAATGCAAAGACACCTCAGCTCTGTTGAGGGGGATGCAGTGACAGAGCAGAAAAGTGTTTGGCCTGTGGCAGTATACAGCTCTCAAGATCTTAGAGTTAGAGTGAACTGATCAGGTCTAGAACAATCACAAACCTGTCTTAAGGTCATTTCTATAAGAAAACTAAAAAGATTAAAACGTGATGATAAGATGTCAAAAATGTCTAAGAATATCCATCATATATGATATTGTTTTCTTGGGGCTCTGTTTTAGAGGGGTTCTGTTCTGCTTTGCTGTGTTTTGAGTGTCTCACTATGTAACCTAGGATTGCCTGAATGCACAATCCTTCCTCAGCCTCCTCAGTCCTCAGATTGCTTGCATGTGCTGCCGTGCCCACAGGATCAAGTTTGGTTTGTACAATAGTAGTAACAAGGGGGATAGGAGGCCTCTCGGTGCATTTGGGCAGCTCTGGCTTTCAGTGTGACTGGGGAGTGGACACCTTTGACTGTCCCATCAGCACCAAAGGTGTGATCTTTTGACTCTGGTTTATTCTTGACTAGCTTACAAGTCAAATAAAAATCAAATCAGGAGGGACTGGAGTTGAAAGCTGCCAATAAACATCAGAAGAAGAATCAGAGTCTTTTGTAAGATTGTCTTTTAATGAGATGACGTACAACATTCTGCCTGTCATGAAGTACTCCACCGATTTAACTATAATTATTATTCACTGTCCAATAACTGCAAGTATGATAGTCAATGGGAGAATGGTATCAATTAAAAACTAAGTAAACAGCAGAACATGAAGCTAAGCTAACGACATACCAACTATGGAGGGACACCTATGTTTTGGAAGAAATTATACTGGAAAGAAACTTGCCATCGTTATCTCTAGTTGTGATTGTTGAACATGTATTTATCTCCTTGGAATGTCCATGCTTTCCTTGATGTTTCTAAACAACTCTGATAAGTGCCTCGTCCTGTCCCAAGAGATCCTAACATGGTCTCCTATTACTAAGAATGAGATTTCTGATTCTAAATCTCTTTGCCTATTGTAAATCTAACGAAGTTATTTGCTGGATACAATGTGTTTTCTAGTGAGGGGTTATCTACTTAGATCATGTTAATTGAGGAGGGACTACTTACCCCAAATGTGGACAGCACCATTTAATGGGCTGGGGTCTAGGTCTGCGTAAAATGGAGAAAGACTTTAACAAAGATGTTCATCTCTTCTGCTTCCTGACTGTGGAGGCAGGATGCGCAGCTGCTGCCTCAAAGCCCTGCCCCCAGACAGTGCTGTTGGACTGTCACCTCAAACTGTGAACCAAAATAAGCTCTGCTTTCCTTAACTTGCTTACTGGGTATTTTCTTACACAATGGGGCAAGTAACTAACACACCATCTGAACCATATTTTATATTGTGTTCAGTGGTAGCAGATATATTCACATCTGGAATTAATCATTGATCTTCAAAACTTGGTGTATTAAACTTGTAAAACTGAAACTCTGTACCCATTAAATTAGAATTCCTCTCATCCCTGATCACCTGGATGAGCATCGTTCTATTTTCAGTCTAAATAAATTTGGCAACTTTTACTTCATCCTCTAAGCATTCATTTTTAAGACTGACTGCTTCTCATTTAGACTGAGTCTTCAAATTTCAGAGGGCATGCTAGAACTGACATCCATTTAAGAACTGAGCACTATTTCCCTGCACACAAAACTGTGTTTGTTTATGAAGTTATGTCTTGGTGGCCTCTGGTTCACTTTGCCTTTTGGCAGTGCAGTGTATGTATCATTTTTCGTTACGGTGATAAAATACCATCACCAAGGCAATCTCTAGAAGTTTGTTAGGCTTATTGTTCCAGAGAGATAAGCGACCATCATGCTGGGAAGAAATTGCAGGAAGAAGCTCAGGGTTCGCATCTTCAAGTAGACATGGACTGGAAAGGGGCACAGCAGTCCAAATACTGTATTCAAATACTCCGTGCCTCTGGGGGAACACCCTCAGCCAAACTATCACAGGCAGGTATTTGCTTTAGATTAATTGCTTGACATTGGCAGTTCACATCTTTATATGGCTATAAAACTTATTAGGAACTCACTTACACACTGTCTTTCAGGTCTCATGGGATTCTTCAATACTTCAACAGCATCTACATGGCTCACATCCTCCAGCAATCTAGCTAGAGCTAGACTAGCTCTCCTGTATCATATCCTCCTTCAGAATTTGTGGGACTAAACTATTCATCCATCTTAATTAGAGAAGCCCTTCCCATTCATGGTCTTTGAAATTTCTATTTATCTCTTTCTTAGTCACACATTTAAGCCACAAATTGTATTTATAGTTTAGCTCCCTCACTGCCCCCAGACACACTTACTAGGAACATGGACTCGGCCACAGCAGAACAGACTTTCAGTGCAGTTCTCCTCGTAGTTTTTGGTATTGTGCTAAGAAAAACAATGAAGTGGTCTTTACCTTTGTGTAGTGTGCCTTCAGGCTTGACATGGCTGTAGGCATGTTGAAATCAGAGCATCTGAGGTTAAGGTGGTATACAGGAGACCCTTACATGACCAACCTATTCCTCTTCCTGTCTGGAAGGAAGGGGAGACTCCATGGGATTGCAGCCACTCCCTCTGGACCACTACCATCTACATGTTACCTTGGGAAGTGCTAGTCTGTATGGGAGGTTGAAAGTGGCCTCAAGGGTCCTCCACTGATCTTTCACGAGGCTGTCCCAAGTGCTGGAGTGGGGTATCTGGTGATGAAGCTATTTTGAGTCATCCATTTCTCCCCATATAACTCCTCACCCATGTTCCTGTCAGTAACCCCAGGTATCCCGAGGGGTACCTTTTCCTCCAAGGGGCAGGGCCTGCTGTGAAGAATTGGCTGTGGAGAGTTAGCCACAGAGGGAGGAGTGTTGGGGTCATCTTGGACAGAAGCAGCGGTGGCATGGAAAAAATGGCCCGGTGTCTCACCCGAGTGGAGATGAGAAGGGGCATTTACTGACTTGGAGAGAGACCGCAGGCCCACGAGGCATGGGCAAAGGCTAACGGAGACTGTGGGTGGTGCACAGAAGTGATCTATAATGAAGGGCCACTGAGCCACAGAAGGGAACGGGCACTGGATGTTCTCCTTTCTGTGGCATGCTGGGTGTTCACCTTTGTAAGTTACTCTATTCCTCCTACCCAGGATATAAACTATGAAAAATTCAGAGAAAGATGTGGCAGGTGGTTTGTCTACTAGCACCAGGAGCAGGGGGACCCTAGGAGAACTCAGGCCACAAAGTGGCACAGTCAGCATGATGATGGCACTAGGAATGACAAACCACGGGAGTTTGGATAAAGCTAGAGTTAATGGTGATACTCATGTCCTATAATGGATTATAAAATATGTAACTAAAGAAGAGCCAGCCACGCAGAAGTGTGGGCCACAGCTGTCTTGTAAATGTGGGGAAAGAGCCCAATTGCAGGTACGTGAAGATTTACTAAAGGTTATAGAAAGGCTAGAAAAACTTTTATAGGCCTGGGACACAAGCAGAGAACCCAGAGACCGGGCGTGGCCACTTTGCATAATCAAAGATTTGCCCCAGGCAGGGGAACCTGAAAAGGCCAGGGAGGTGCTGGGGGATTCAGGTGCAGAACTAGAGAGAGAGAGAGAGAGAGAGAGAAAGGGAGAGAGAGAGAGAGAGAAATGGGACATTTTAACTTCTGTAAGGTCCAAGGAATCTGGAAAAAAGACAGATAATAATGAAAAAGGAAACAACCTAAAAATGAAAGTGGCTAAGGCTGCCCCTCAGAGTCAACCTTTGATACAGAGAGGAAAGGAGGCTAGCAGTGCTGCAGCTAGGAAGTACTCCACACTGGAACTGCTAACACTAGGAAAACCTTACAGGCGTGCAATCAAAGGGTCCCTCACCACATGGCTACTGAGGGTACGGGACATGGGAGCAAATGATATCAGTCTAAGTCCTTCAGAAGCTTCACAGCTAAGCCATATAACCACCCATCTGTCTTTGCAATATAGGCTGTTCAACCTAGGCCAATGCAGGGGGGAGCAGTCCTTAATGGGGTGGCTTGTTGAAGGCATTAAAGATACATGGTCATCACCAAAGGAAACTTCTATAATTAGCAGAGGCTGGAGGACTATAAAGGAGGTGCAGGCATTACTGAGAGGACTAGGTATGAGAAAAGCAATATATGATGTCCAGTTCACTGGGCCAGATAAGACTGTGTTCACCAGAGATATAAAGGAAAGCTTAATTCAACTGGGACATCAATAATGGTATGGAGCTTTAATGGTTTTGCTAAGCCCTTTAATGGGACAGGATCTTTGTAAAGTGAGAGAGGCTTTGGCAAATCTAAATGATTCTGACCAGCATGTAAACCTTGTCTTTAGGATAACAGAACACCCTACAAGAGATGTAAAACAGACTAGACAGAAGAAATGGTCTGTTTGGGTTACTTGAAAACAAATGTTGCAAGACTTATGTTGAGCCCAAATTCCAAAAGAAAAAAAATGATAGAAAACCAAATTTGGTACTAAGGAGTTCCTAGAAGGCTTTAAAACCAGAACAACAGTTTACAAAAGGCATTCAAAGGATAAAAACTGTCCCAGGGGTGGTTAAGAATCCCCAAACATTAAATAAAGTGCATTTCTCTCCTGATAATGGCTATGCTAGGGGTGGAGTCAGTTTTTCCCACCAAGGCCTCCCCCAGCAGCCAGGTGCAGTCAATGGAGAGATGACAGACATGGCTACAGTCAGGAGGCAGACCCAGGGCCTGCTGGACTCAGGGAACCAAGAGGTGCAGCAGGGACAGGAGAAACCCCCTGCCTCCTTAGCCCAGTGCAGGGTCAGACAACTGGAGCCAACACCTATATCTGTAACAAGGATAAAAGAATCCAAAGAGACTCCACGTAAAATCCCCAAAATGCAAAATGACTCCAAAGGGATAACTAAAGATAACAAAGAGCTAACCAAATTAATGCCTCGTACCCATGCTTTGGTACCTAACAAGAGCTATGGAGAAAACAGTTAATACGAATGGACAAAACCTTTCCATGCTGTGTGAGACCTTGTCCATGAGTGATTTAATATATGATGTTAAGCTTCCTTTGAGTGTTTAACAGGTGTGAAACCCATTTGAAAAGTTTCTGAAGAAAAAAAGGTCAGCTATAGTGGTACGATTCTTGGGAATTTTACGGTTGAGTAAGACAAAAACAGAGGCTCCCAAACTATACAACTATTAAGAAAATCTACAGTACCAGGGGTGGGTTGTCCCCCTATGTGCTGTTGATCAGAGAGAGTTCCTAGAGGTCCTCAAATTCACCAAAGCTATTGCCACTCATGTTGGTTGTGCACTAGAAAGGTCAGTAAGGCCATGTTGCTGAAGACACAGATAGATGTAAGCTTGGGAGAAGAAGAAATGGAGCTGAGACTAAGCCAAAAACTCCATGCCACTGGATAGATGACGTTCATAGTGACAAATTAATAACTGGATAAGGCCTGCTCCTAGGGGTGGAACACACATCTAGTGCTGTAGACCAGGCCAACCCCTTGTGTTGAGAAAGGCTACAGGCCCTAGCTGGGAAGCCATTACAAGCATATTGTTTAATAAATATAGTATACCTACTGGGATATCTTCTAGGCATCTGTATTTACATTCTTGTTTGTTTAAATGTGTCTACTTCCTTCCATTTGTCTTTATAGTAGTGAAGATACTACTGAGATAGATCATGGCTTGAAGATACATAATGGGGAGGCCCAAGAAATCACTATCTAACCATGATACAAGAAAGATTGCCCTACACCGGTCATCCTCTCCAAGACTTAGGGACCTCAGGGGAAGATTGGAGGAAGGATTGTAATAGCAGAGGAAGGGGTGCAGTTTATCCCAAGGGGTACCTTTTCCTCCAAGGGGCAGAGCCTGCTGTGGAGAATTGGATGTGGAGAGTTAGCATCAGAGTGAGGTGCATTGGGACCATCTTGGATAGAAGAAGCAGTGGTGGCGGCCACGTAGAAAAAATGGCCCTGGTGTCTCACCTGCATGGATGTGAGAGGGGGCATTTACCAACCTGGGGCGAGACCGTGGGCCCACAAGCCATGGGCAGAAGCTGATGGAGACTGTGGTAGGGGTGTGGAAGTGATCTGGAATGTCGGGCCACTGAGCCACAGAGCAGAATGGGGCACTGGGTGTTTTCCTTTCTATGGAGTGCTGGGTATTTACCTTTGTAAGTTACTCTATTCCTCCTACTCAGGATGTAATCTATGAAAAATTCAGATAAAGATGTGTTATGTGGTTTGTCTAATAGCACCAGGAGCAGAGGACCCTAAGAAAACTCAGGCGACACCCCAGTAGGCACATGTTTCCCCGAGCTGGACTTGCGTAGAATTAAGTCTTTAATTTGTTCTTGGTGCTCTCTCTCAGAAGAATACACAGCTGTGCTCTATGCCACAAGAAAATGAACACCATATCCTCTTTCACAATGTAGCAATACTAAGAAGTAGAGCTTTTGGGGAGGAAATCAGCTCATGGGGCTGGAGACCTCATGATGAGATTATTTCATAATAAAAAAAGCGTCACCTTGCTTCTTGCCTCTCTCTGCTTTAACCAAGTAAGGGCACCAGAACTCTTCAGAGCAGGAAGCTTACATCCACCAGACACCAGACCTGTAGGGACTTTGATCTTGGGCTGTCCAGCCCCCAGACCACAAATAAATGTTTTCTGTCAAGTCACACAGTCTAGAATTCTGTCATTGCAGCCCGAGTAGATTAAGCAGTAGACTTGAACACTGTTGGGGAAACAAGACAGAATCTGAACACATCAATACACAGACCAGACACTGTGGACAGCATGTGAACTAGACCCTGGTGAACAATTCTACCCTGTTTGGCTTCCAAATAAGCTTCCTATTCTTCAGGGATGTAATTTGTGATAGCTTCCATTTTATAGTGGTTATTTCTTCTGATTTTCTTTCCTCTCAGATTATAATTCTATCAGTCTTTGTTTCACACACCACAAGTTTCAACATGCAAATTTTGCAAGTTTTGAAATGATTAATTTTCCCTTGGTTATATTTTTTTTGCTTACAAATTTATTTTTTTTGTTTTGTTCTCAAATATTTGATAACATTTAATTTAGTAATTTGCTCATCCTTATTTCATAATTCTTATTTAAATTTACATTTTCACATTCACAATTTGTGGCACATTTATCCACATGGGAAGTTACATATGAACATTTTAACATTTTCTATTTATTTACACAAAATTTCCTATAAAATATAGACTGAGATTATAATCTCTTAGGGACTTGTGTTTCTCTCCATTTCTCATCTCCTTTCTCCTTTTTAAAATCTACATGGCAGTCTGGTGGGTCACGAGAAAAAGTAATTGAGATTCTTTCCACAAAGCCTCAGAACACCGGGGGTCTGAAGTGTTTGTTTTCTTTCTTTAATTAGCTATCGAGTGGAAGGAGTGAACTGAACTAGCTGCAGTGAGAGTGTCCTCAACCGAAGCTCAGTCTTTTGTTCAGTATTCACAATAAATCAGACCTACTGGAAAGTCATCGACTTTAAAACCCTCAGGTTTCATACAGGTTTTTGTGTTTGACATACCAAGTGCAATCTGAATTTGTTTTCTTAATGACATTTTGTGATAAGATCAATACAGTAGCTCCCAGTTCACTGATGAGCTTCCTTGCTAGCACTGCTCTCTGTTTCTAATCAGAGAGTTCTTTCCAGGTTAGAGAGCTAGCACAGCTATTGGTGATCCTTTGCTATGCTGTAGTATTCAGAAAAATCTGGCTTCATCTGGTGTTCATTTGAAACAGAGGAAGTTAGTCTAGACGGATAATCAATTATGTGATGAGAATCAGGCATAGTTAAGGTAGATGGGCCTAAAGAGACTTTAGTTTTGTTGGTTTGAAGGATATTCATAAGCACAAGCTGCAAGACAGATTTTAAATTTTTTTAAAAAATTTTTACAAAAACTTTATTGAGAATTTCATAAATGCATATAAGGTGCCCACTCCCTCCCCTCCAATTAGATAAGAGCTCCTAAATATTTTTGACACTTTTGGCCTTGGAATGTTGCTAACAGGCCCAAGGGCATTTTTACTTTTAGCCAAGAAACTGGCTACATTTCTTTAGGGTCTTTTTACCCTAACTGCCTAACCAATTCCTACCTCCTATTCTTATGCCAATTGCCAATTGGGAATCGGGTCACAGACCTCTCTGGCTTCTTACGTGCTGAACAGGGACCCTTCAGTGGGTCTATCTAAAAGACTCCAAAATTACATAACTCTTGTCTCAAAGGGGAGAAGAAAGTCCTTGAATCATGAATAGGAGATGTGAAGGAGAAGTAAAGGCAAATCATTGGCATTACAAGTTCTAGACAGGGAACTAGAAAAAAGTCAGAATACGGCAATTTTCAAATGTTTGTACGAGAGTCCATTGGAGTTTCTTGATAAGGGCTTCCAAAAGTATCAGGTGATTCTAAATTTTTAAGAGCAAAACACACTTCCATCTATAAAAGTGATCATTTCATAAAATGTCTGCTCAACTGCATTCACATAGCTTAAGACAGAAAATGGGCAATCTGAGAGAGGTGTCAATAGGGAGCTCTAGAAGGTTTTTGGTTAAGAAATAAATTCAAGTGGCTGGAGAGGTGGCTCAGTGGTTCAGAGCACTGGATGTTCTTGGAGGGGCCCCTGGTTTGTTTCCTAGCACCAGCCTGGGATGTAACAACGTGTATAACTCCAGTTCCAGAGTCCTTTCTCTGGCTTCTGTGGGCACTGCATGAATAAGATGCATGTACATTCATACAGTCAAAATGCTCATGCAAATAAAATAGAAACTAAATGATTCAAAAACACTTAAAAATAAATTTAAGGTAAAATGTACAAATAAGTAGCAATCAGTAGGGACTTTATGATAGGGAAGAAAGAATGAAGTGATGTAATGGGGAAAGTGGATAACAGGGCAGAAAACATTAATTTCGGTGGGTGACGGCGAAGCAGGGCAGGAGAGTGCAAGGAGGTGTTAGCCAACACTAACGGCCTTCGAGAAGGAATAGGGAAGCTTATCTCTGCAGACACTTCTTAAACTATATACATATACTTTATATAAAGAGATTAACAGGAGCTGCCTGATAATAGAGGACATTACCCCTACCAGACCCTATGGACTTACAAAGTAAAAGCCCAATGCCAAGGATGGACTCCTTTTGAAGCTGTTGATCATAAATCTCATAGACCTCAAATGATTCTGGTCATTGCCCCTCCTCCTGGTTAACCACCAGAACGTGACGGAAAGATACTATTACTGAATATTCTACCTACATAAGCTGTAGAACAAATAAGGAGAAATCAAGCTGGTCCTGACTTTAAAGCTTCTTCTCTACCGGCCAGTTTTCATAGTACTTGAAGGTGTTCTGTCTTCAACAATGGTCCCTGAGCTGTGGATTTATTCTCTACACCTTGGCAAGTTCTGGCTTTGGTGTGCATCACACTGTTGAATGAGGAAATTTCTCTTGTGAGAACTGAGGGATGCATTAGTATTTTCTCTATTCCTTGGTCCACTATGTTCCATGACCTTTAGGTGTAGAGTTCCGCTGTACATATGTCACTCAGGGCTGGGCATCTCTGACACATTCTCTGTGTGACCAGTTGTTGAACTCTGTAATACCCTCCGTCTGTTGCCAAAAGAATCTTGTTTGATCAATGGTGTACATAAAGGTCCATATTAGCATACAGTAAGAAATTTCATTTGTCTAGTGACATGATAGAAACAGGGTTTTCTCTAGGATCTATGACATCTCCACTCATGTGTATTTGACTATATTTACAGTGCCACCCATGAGTTCCCTCCTGTTTGAGAGGGTTTTAATTGCAACTAGAGGGCTGGAGACATGGCTCATCGGTTAAGAGCGCTGCACTGGTTACTTTTTCAGAGGACTTGGTTTTGGTTCCCAGCACCCACGTGGTGACTAACAACCATCTGTAACTCTGGTTCCAGGGGATACAACATTATCTTCTGACCTCCTGGGGCATTACAGCAGTGCACTTACATACCTGCAATCAATAACCTCATAAAGTAAAATAGTAAAATTAAATAATCTTTAAAAATACAATTAGATCACTGTTGATACCCCCAATGTAAGAGTGCCACTACTGCTCTGCTGCGCCAGTCATTGTGGTTATGAGAATTTACAGCTAGGTTGGACCACTGACTGATTTTCTTCCTTAGTGGCTTGCATAGTATCCTCTAGAACTAGGAGAGCTAGTTTTGGGGGAAGAGGCTTCCAGGTGAGTTCCAGCTCCATTGCTCCAATTCTGTGTCTGAAGTGTGTCCTTTCTTCAACAATATGGTTTTACTCTCAAGTTCTGGGAGGTAATCAAGGGTTGTGGCAATAGCTTGTGTATTTTAGGAGTCTCTTGAACTACCCTGACCTACAACATGAAATGAGGTTTTTCCTGCCTGACACTATGTTCCTTGTTAAATAGGCTTCAAGTATACACACACTCATTTTCAAATGATTATGTACTTATTTTTCACTAGGTTTTTGAGTAAGTACATTTCCCTCTGGTTTTTCACACTGCCTACACTGCATTCGCTGTTCTCTCTCTTCCTGTTTAATCTCCCTCCTCCCTCCCCAATTAAATTACCCACATTTTCCCTCATTTTACCCTTGATAATACTTTCCCCTATTAGCCCCACTCTCTGGAGGTCCCATTACCCCATGGTTTGTTGAATGTGTTTCCTCTAATTAAATTTAGGTTCTGCTTCATGACATGAAACCCTACCAGATATGGATATGAGATCTAGAAGCCTGAGGCTAGACACAGGCCAAAGAGGAGAGCCTAATCCTATCATTATGCTGAATAGATAGAATATTAAAGGAATTCCTGACTACTTACTGTTACACCCATAGATGAATGCATCTCTCCACTCTCAGCAGAAAAGCTTCCTTATGCAGCAGATGGTGATTAACACAGAAACCCACATCTGGCCAACATGTACAGAAAAAGAGGCTATGGACTGATATGCCTTAATTGTACACCTGTTCTAAACTTCTGCCTCTCAGGGGACAGGTATATTCCTGAATTTGTTACCCATTTCAATCTTCTGCATCCCAAGGTTTGGGGATCATGGTGGAAAGATTGTAAGAGACTGAGGTGGTAG
Source organism: Nannospalax galili (assembly GCF_000622305.1). Classification (NCBI taxonomy): domain Eukaryota; kingdom Metazoa; phylum Chordata; class Mammalia; order Rodentia; family Spalacidae; genus Nannospalax; species Nannospalax galili. Next base: position 106,503 of record NW_008329521.1, read on the forward strand.
AGGACCACAAGAAAAGAGTTTTCCAGACATCTGGGCAGTTACTCGTATGAACCCGCAGTAATTGTGACAAAGTCCCAGCATAGACATGGGGAAGAGGGTATGAAACCACAGCTCTACCTGAGAATCTACTGGAAGCCAACGGCTTCTGAGAAGATAAGAGGCAGTTGATGGACCCACACTCACAGAAATTTGGAGACACAGATTTGACTCTATAGGCATATATATACACACAATGTGACAGGATCTAAGAAGGAGGGTAAAATAGAGGAGTGGATATAAATATGATTAAATATATTGTATGAACATTTCTAAAATTCAGTTAATATAAAGTGAAAAATAAGCAACAAAAAATGGAGCAGAAAAAAGGATATTCCTTGGAGCACGAGCTGGCATTGTGTCCCTAGCTAGCACTTTCTCCATGGGGTTAACTATAGTCAAGAGAAGAAGACTAGTCAGACTGTCTGCTCCACAGAAATAGAAAATGCCATCTCTGAAGAACAGAGTCGTGAAATTATCTTGTATCTCCCTAAAGCCTTAGTGAATGTTGAGCGAGTTTACGAACTTGGGTTGTAACTCAATGGTACTGTTGTAAAATGTGTATTTGGTCCTGGGTTCAATCTCCGTTATCAAAAAAAAATAGTTCATTGATCAAGTCAGTGTTTACCGCTCCAGAGAGATCTGTAGACAGCTGTCTGGCCTACCTCTGTAGGTCCCTTTCTGTATTCTTATACTTCTCACTGCTGACTTTGACCCTTTCCAGTTACAGCTTTCCTTACTTTTGTAATTCAATTATTATTTTCCTATATTGCATCTGAGATCTTTGAGAAGATATTTTCTTTTCTAAGTATCAAACACCTTCTTAATGTGATAAGAGAAACCAAATTGTCACTCTTATTTTCTAAACACAGTCACTTCTGACAAAATGCTTGTGGGCTTTTCACCATATGCCAGCAATTCTCCATTGAGAAAACTGGGTATAGTCTTATTCGAATCTATCCTGATCCTATGCACCTAGAACTGCAGAGTCCAGTCCCCTAAGATTGCATGCCACCCTGACACAGACACAGGCAGTTCCTGTGAACTGTACTTCTGGCTGCAGTTTTAAATGCATGTTGCCACCAACCCCTCCTTGTTCTGTTTTATTAAAGTGTGTGTATGTGTGTGTGTGTGTGTGTGTGTGTGTGTGTGTGATGCATTATGGGGAGACTGCGCTCTCTCTGGGCGTAGGGTGCGCTCACTCCCTGTGGATCCTCAGACTGCTCTGGGAAGCGGCGGCTCTGGGAGCGGCACGTCGGGAGCGCAGGCTTTTCCCTGCGGCTGCTTTGAATCCCGCGTCTCTGGTGCTGGCAGCTTCCTCTGCTACTGAAGCATTGTCCAGCTGAAATCCTGTCTCTATTTCACCCGTGTATCCTTCCTCAGGATGCGAGGCTCCTGGCCACTGAACCACGCAGGGAAGGGGTACGGAGACGGCGAAAGCTAGTGTCCGTGGGTCGGTAACAGAGAGTGCTGCCATCCGGGGGAATCAGGTCGCTGGTACACAAGACTCAAGGCTCGGCTCAGTCTGTGTTTACAGCTTTATTCTCTCTGGGACCCAATCTCTGGGACCCAGTCTCTGACCCAATCTCCCACTATTAAGAGAAGGCTAGGATATTTTATACCATGGGGGTAGTGGTAAAAGCTTTGGCTGTTAGATGCCTTGTGAGGCATTCTATTTACATGTGGAAGTGGATTTCTGCCACACTGCTAGACTGCTGGCCACCTGGAAAGGCCACACGGGAAGGCAGGGTCACCTGCAAGGAAGGGCCCAAGTTTATGTTACGGAATTTGCGGCGGCCACTTCAAAAGGGGAGACAGGGAAGATGCCAGGAAGACATCTTGCTATGAAAGGAGCCTGCAGCACATAACCCGAGCTGCATGAGCTGTCCAGTGTGAAGGGGCTTTGACTTTGCATAACAGAGGTCTCCCAACAATGCATGTGCAGGTGCATGCCACAGAGTGCAGTGGAGGTTAGAGTACAACATCCAGTTTCAGTCATCCCCTCCGCTTTGAGACATGATCTCTTGTCCCTGTTGTGTGTGCTGCTGGCCAGAAGCTGCCAGGGCCTCTGTTCCTATCATCCATCTCACCATAAAGTCATTGAATTACAGGTGCAAGTTACCAAATCTGTGGACTCTGTGGGTTCTGAGGATGTAACTCTGGTCCTCATGCTTGGGAGAGGTACTTTATCGCAGACCCATTTCCCCAACCCCCTTCATGGGTTTAATTACTTTGCTACAGAATCTTTGGGGCATTTTGTCCCTGGACCCTTACAGTATACACTCTGCTTTTTGTGCAACGTCATTTAAAGATGCTCCTTCTTACCAGAAGGTGCGGGGGTCGTGTTCTGACCAAGCACTTGTATTGTCTTTGGAAACCACAAACAAAACAAACCCTTACTTAGTCTCTTAATTGTTGGCAGATATGTAGCCATGAAAATAACAGGAACAGATAACATCACACCTCATACAGGGAAAAGAAAATGTATTATAACAGCTAAAGCTGGCAAAATTTCTACATGAATTTTCTCATTGAAATCAATATTGAAACTTTAAAATATCTATCTTTCACAAGAAAAATTCTAATAGAAAGTGCAATATTTTTATTGTTTTGCAACAAAAGAACTAAATGGTTAAAACCTGGTTGTCAAATAAACAATAAACTTACTTTTCTAAAGGAAGATGGATATCTTCATGGAACACATTATAAAACATATCATTTAAATGTATACTTATGTTTTGAAAGGAAGATAGACTTGTACATGGAACACATTCTAAAATATATCACTCAAAAATATCACTTAAATGCTAGGTAAAGGGAAATTAAATCATATCCTTTATAAAATTCCCTTTAAAAGCATAAATAACTTTCAAAGCTTGTCAAATTTTAAAACCCATAACAAAGAAAAAATGAAAATTAAGGAAACTCAAATGAAGGAAATCTTACCTTAAATTTATCTCCTGTATTTCCAAGGCAAGTTTCTTATTATAATGTCTTTCATTTGTTGATTTCTCATCAAATGTTCTGAGTAAATGTACAAAAATGAACTATAACAGAGAATTTCAAATATTTTCCAATAATAATTAAAACATATTTAGAGGCTCTGATCTCAGCAGACTGCCAGAGAATGCTAAGTCCTGGCCTTCCTCTGGCTTCCCTCAGGCAGACGGCCTGAGAACTCAGGGGACTGCCTGAGAGCCCCCATCCTGTCTCCATGTGGTGGTGAGCGTCTCCTAATTGTGCCATACCCATCCCCCACCTATGATTTTTGTGAGGCCCTTCCCAAGGCCCAGGGCAGAACTGGCTTTGGTAGGCTAAGGCTGAGATCCTAGCAGACAGCCTGAGAGGGTAGGTTCCAACCTCCATTGGTATAGGGGCTCTGATCTCAGCAGACTACCAGAGAGTGCCAAGTTCTGGCCTTCCTCTGGTTTCCCTCTGGCATAGAGGCTGAGAATGCAGGGGACTGCCTGACAGCATCCAGATCCTGCCTCTACTTGGTGAAGGAAGCTTGAGTGTACCTGACTGGAGCCTGAATTGGGCTTCTGTGGGTACTCCTGAATAGCTGATCGGAAGCCATCAGTTCCCTCCAAAATAAACGTGAGAGAACCTGAAGCCTGTACCAACCAGCTTTACATAACCAATAAAGAAAGGATCTAGGCACCCCGATAATACAAACAGAAGCATACTTCAACTTAATTCTCATATCAGAATCATAAACAACAAAAGAAATTCTCATGCCAAAATCATAATGAAAGAATAATAAAATAGAAGACCAAAAGACTATGTCCCCACCAAATTCCATCAATCCTGTAGAAGAGTTCTACAAAGAGAACACCCTAGAGATAACCCAGGGCACAAAACTTAAAAAACTATCACAAACATGATCAAGGAATTGAATGAATTAAAAGAACACATGAACAAACATCAAAGAGCTAAAAGAAGATAGGGATAAACTTCTGAATGAATTCACAAATGAGCTAGAAACACTGAAGAAAACTCAGGCAGAAATGAAGGAATTACAAAACTCAATAAGCCAACTTGAAACAATAGGGGAAACCTCACCAATAGAATGAATGAAA
>NW_008329521.1:110965-149107 GCF_000622305.1 Nannospalax galili
AGCAAAAAGAGCCTGGTCCAAAGTATTTCCAGTTCTAAATGACCATAGATGCCAGCCCAGAATACTTTATCCAGCAAAAATGTCTACTATAGTTGACAGGGAAAAAAATATCTTCCATGACACAAATAACCTGAAAGAATACATGTCCACAAAACCAGTCTTCCAGAGAATACTTGAAACAATACCAACAGCAGAGAGAGAAACAACTATACCCCAGGGGCAACAAAAGAAAACAAATAAAGGCATAATCTAGGAAACACAAAATTACACATAGAACACAAACAGCAATCAAAATGATGGCAACCCATACACATCTTTCAATAATAACCTTAAATATCAATGGACTGAGCTCCCCAGTCAAAGACACAGACTAAGTGGATTAAGAAACAAAATCCATCTCTTTCTGTCTGCAAGAAACCCATCTCACCTCAAGGACAGGTACTACCTTAAGGTAAAAGGATGGGAAAGAATATTCTAAGCAAATGGCTTAGAATAAGAACTAAGAAACAAGTGGGGGGGGTGCAATTCTAATAGCTGACAAAATAGACTTCAAAGTAAAACTAATCACAAGAGCAAAAGAGTTAAGGAGGGTCAGTTCACTCTGATCAAAGGAACAGTTAACCAAGAAGATATTACAATCCTTAACATATATGCACCAAACTCGGGTGCATGCAAATTCATAAAACAACACTACAAGACTTTAACTCAGATTAACACCAACTCAGTAATAGCAGGAGACTTCAACACCCCACTGTCTCCATTAGACAGGTCAACTGGACAAAGCATAAACAGAAGGACATCTGAATTAAATGATACCATACATCATATGGACCTAACAGACATCTTTCAACTAATCCACCCAATCACCAAAGAATACACTTTCTACTCAGCACCCCATGGAACTTTTTCAAAAATTGACCACATACTGGGCCACAAAATAAATCTTAACAAATACAAAACAATTGAAATAATTCCCTGCATTCTGTAACGCAATAAAGCTCAAAATCAATACTGGACAAAGCCCTATTCACTACATGAACTCATGGCGACTGAACAACACACTCTCAAACCCTGAGTGGGTCAAAGGAGAAATTAAGTAAGAAGTAAAAGAATTTGTGGAATTCAAAGAAAAGGGCAATACAACAAAGCACAATGTCTGGGGCACATTAAAAGCAATCCTAAGAGGGAAGTTTATAGCTCTAAGTGCCTACATTGAAAAATTAGAAAGAGCCCAAATAAATAACCTAACACTGCAACTCAAGACACTGGAAAGGCAAGAACAAATGAAGCTCATACCCAGCAGAAGAGAAGAATTAACAAAAATCAGAGCAGAAATTAATGAAATAGAAACAAAGAAAACAATACAAATAATCAATGAATCTAAGAGCTGGTTCTTTGAAAAGCTAAACAAATAGACAGACCTTTAGCCCAGTTAACCAAAAGAAAGAAAGAACAAACCAAATCAGCAAAATCAGAGATGAAAGGGGAAACATCACAACAGACACCCCAAAGATCCAGATCATTATAAGGGAATATTTTAAAAAACTCTACCCTACTAAATCTGAAAATTTAGAAGAAATGAAAGGATATATAAAATCATGGTAACCACCAAAGTTAAACCAAGATGAGATCAACAAGTTTAAACAGACCCATAATGTATAAGGAAATTGAAACAGTAATACAAAAGTCCAGGCAAAAATAGATTTATAGCAGAATTCTACCAGACATTTAAAGAAGATCTCCAACCAATACTTCTTAAATTATTCAAAACGATAGAAACAGAGGGAGAACTCCCAAATTCCTTCTATGAAGTCAGCATCACTCTAATGCCCAAACCAGATAAAGACACAATGAAAAAAAAAAAAAAAACTATAGACCCATATCCTTAATGAACATAGATGCAAAAATTCTCAACAAAATACTTGCAAACTGCATATGGACACATAAAAATCATCATTCACCATGATCACACAGGCTTTATCCTAGAGATGCAGAACTGGTTCAATATACGCAACTCAATAAATGTCATTAATCACATAAATGGACTCAAAGACAAAAAACCACATTGTCATCTCAATAAATGCAGAAAACACTTTTGACAAAATTCAGCATGCATTTATGTTGAAAGTCCTAAAGGGAATTGGACTGGAGGGAAGATACCTCAACATAATAAAGCTATATACAACAAACCCACAGCCAACATCATTCTAAACAGAGAAAAACTGGAAGCATTCCCACTAAAATCAGGAACCAGACAAGGGTGTCCACTCTCTCCACTCCTTTTCAACATAGTGCTTGAAACTCTTGCTAGAGCAATAAGACAGGAGAAGGAAATTAAAGGAGTACTGATTGGAAAAGAAGAGGTCAAACTAGCAGATGATATGATACTATACCTAAGAGATCCCAAAAACTCCACCAGAAAACTCCTAGAACTGATCAACACTTTCAGTATAGTGGCAGGTTATAAAATCAATGTACAAAAATCAGTAGCCTTTCTATATACCAATAACAATCAATTGGAGGAAGAATACAGAGGAATGCTCCCATTCACAATTGCTGAAAAAAATCTTGGAATAAATCTTACCAAAGATACCAAAGATCTCTACAATGAAAATTTTAAATCATTAAAGAAAGAGATTGGGAAAGACACCAGGAGATGGAAGGTTCTCCCGTGCTTCTGGATTGGAAGAATTAATATAGTGAAAATGATCAACCTGCCAAAAGCAATATACAAATTCAATGCAATCCCAATCAAAATCACAATGACATAATTCACAGAATTAGAAAAAAAAAACCCATCCTTAAATTCATATGGAAGCACAAAAGACCTCAGACAGCCAAAGCAACCCTGAGCACAAAGAGCAACATTGGGGGGATTACTATATCAGATTTCAAAGTATACTACAGAGCTATAGTCATAAAAACAGCATTGTACTGGCACAAAAATAGGCATGTAAATCAATGGAACATCATTAAAGATCCAAACCTGAGTACATACAATTTCTACCACCTGATATTTGACAAAGGTGCCAAGAACACACAATGGAGGAAAGACAGCATCTTCAACAAATGGTGCTGGCAAAACTGGATCTCCAGCTGTAGAAGAATGAAAACAGATCCTTATCTTTCACCTTGCACAAAAGTTAACTCCAAATGGATACAAGACCTCAATGTGAAACTGGAAACCCTGAAACTACTAGAAGAAAATATTGGCAGTAACTTACAAGATATAGGTGTAGGAAAGGATTTTCTAAAATGGACAGAAGTTGCTCAAGAATTAAGGTCAGCAATCAATAAGAGGGACGTCATTAAACTGAAATGCTTCTGTACAGTAAAAGAAACAATTAAAAACGTGAAGAGAAAACCCACAGAATGGGAAAAAAATCTTCACCAGTGACACATCTGAAAGAGGATTAACATCCAGAATATATAAAGAACTCAAAAAACAAAGAATCAAGAAGCCAAATAACCCAATGAAAAGATGGGCTAATGACCTAAATAGAAAGTTTTCAAAGGAGGAAATAAAGATGGCTAAGAAACATCTCAAAAAGTGTTCAACATTATTAGTAATTAGGGAAATGCAAATTAAAGCCACCCTAAGGTAGCACCTTACCCCAATAAGACTGGCTAAGATCAAGAGAACAAGTGATACCAAATATGCCAAATGCTGATGAGGATGTAGAGAAAGGGGAACACTCATTCACTGCTGGTTAGTGGGAATGCAATCTCCTGCAACCGCTATGGAAAGCGGTGTGGAGAACTCTTAAAAAACTAACAATGAACCTACCATATGATCCTGTTATACCACTCCTTGAAATATACCCAAAAGACTTAACCTACTGTAGAGATACCTGTACAGTCATGTTTGTTGCTACACTTTTCACAATAGCTAAGGAATGGAAGCACCCCTGAACTGATGAATGGTTAACAAAAATGTGGTGTATTTACACAATGGAGTTCTATTCAGCAGCAAAGAAAGATGAAATAATGAAATTTGCAGGTAAATGGATGGATCTAGAAACCGTTATACTAAGTGAAGTAACACAGACTCAGAAAAACAAATGATGCATGTTCTCCCTCATAGGTGGGTCATAGCTCCAAATTCTTTTAAATTCCAGGTCCTTTTAGTAAGATGATGCTATACAGCAGTCCCTTCTGAAATAACTACCATCATCATGACTTCAGCTGAGCCCAATGTTGATGGTTGTGCTTATTCACTAAAGGGGTGCCAAGCAGGGTCATTTTACCTTCACAGCATTATCCAGCCTCTCTTCCTAGCCAACTGTACGTAATTTGACCCTAAACACACATGGCCTTCTGGATCTGGGGAGGGCTAAAGTACACAATCTGGGAAGGGCTAGGAATAGAAGGCATGACCCATGCTGGGTAAAGGCTTTCCAGTGTGCATACCCTCAGGTCATACATACACCTCACAACCCCTCAGTTATCATGGTAAGCTCAATAAATTCATTGATTCCTCGTAAAACTTTAAACAAACATTGGCTTGACACTAGAAACTTAAAAGGGAATAAGCATTGCTTAGCATCCCCAGGAAAAGAAGTCTCACAACAGATGAAAATTTTATTTGCTAATTCTGTTATGTTTAATAATTATTTTTCGAAAAACGAAAATGAGAATATAAAGGATGTTAAAAGGATATGGGAATGGAGATATTTTCCAAAATAGAAAAAATGAGAAAGCCTAAGCAAGTGATGAATGTCTGTTTAGGTTTGTTATGATATATAAAGGATGAGACAAAAATAATATACACATAATCTTAAAATATCTATGGTCATAGTTTGGTCAACTAGTTTAAGGAATAAAATATATATCTAGTCAAGGTTTATCTGAGAATATTTGCTTTCTTACCCAAGTCTTATCTACATAGAAAATAATAATTAAAAGCCCCAGACTGGCCAGGTGTGGTGGCATGAACCTTTAATCCCAGCACTTGGGAGGCAGGCACGGGCAGATCTCTGTGAGTTCAAGGGCAGCCTGGTCTACATAGTGATTTCTAGGACAGCTGGGGCTATAGGGAGCCCCTGTCTCAAAAAGACAAAAAAAAAATGTTCCAGACTGGTGGAACTATCCTTATTGGATGTTTGAAGTCTATACTAATGGGATCAGAGGGACCTAAAGGACAGTTTTGACCCTTGCCTTCCAAGGTCAACTGATTTCCAGAGGACTATGGAACATCTCTCAAAATGTCCTGTAACTGTGGTGAGTCACCTGTCCTCTTGTTCAGGGAGGACATGGAGACCCCATGATATGGACTTGAACCAGTGTCCAGTCTACAAAGGGGAGGATCAACTTAGAGGAAACATCCCATTCATGCTTCCAAATGAGGCCAGACATGGTTGAACAAGACCTTTGACTTATCTTCACATAGATGGAACTGGTAAAAGGAAGGACACAGGAACTCCTCCCAAGCCCATGTGATCCATGAGGAACAGACCCTCAAATGACCTTAAGTGTAAAAATTAATTGATTTATCTGGGTCAATTGTATGGTCTTAAGCACCCAAAAGGAAAGTATAACCAAAGAGTAAAGTCATCAGAATATTTCTTTAAGAGTTCAAGGGATTACATTTCCCAGACATTGGGCTTAAATCTATACATTAAAAAAAAGTTTAGACAATTATTTCTCATTGATGATTTTGTTCCTAACTAGAAAGTGCTGCTCAGATGTAAGACTTCAGATCTTGGTCTCCAATACTGTAGTGCCCACCTGTAGCTAAGGGAGACAACCTGCTATTCTAAATTGATGGATAAATTTGTTTTCTCCCCCTATCTAGAAGCCTTTGAGAGGGAACCGACACTGATTCTAACCACTCCAACAGCTATCAATGTGCCTGAAAGCAAATCCCGAATCCATCACTCTAGACCCAGCTTTGGAAGACAAAAAAACAAAAACAAAAACAAAATATGGATGAACACAATAGAGGGAGCTTTTGGAAGCCCTTGTTAAGAAATCCCAGTGGACTCTCAAATGAACATTTGAAAATTGCCCTGTTCTGACTTTTTTCTAGTTCCCTGTCTAGAACTTGTAATGCTAATTACTCTTGCCTTTACTTCTCCTTTACATCTGCTATTCACCAGTCAAGGACTTTCTTTTCCCCTCAGAGATAAGAGTTATGCAATTTGGGAGTCTTTTAGATAGACCCACTGAAGAGGCTTTAGCCATACGGAAAAGACAGAAGCACACGACTGTATTAAACCATTCTCAGTAATGAGTTCCACTGGTACCTGATTTTGAAAGTCTAATCAGGTGTAACCATTACATTTTCACTGTACTTCCATTCCTAAACCCAACTGTAGTCTAGGATTTTGGATAACCATGGAATAGCACCCCATATGTGCAAAAAGCAAACCACAGTTCAGCATGGTTTGTTAACTCCTGTGTGAGCTCTGGAATGGAACTGTCAGTGCAAGACTTCTGTCCATGACTTGGGCACAACGGAGAGCAGATTATGTGGCTATGCCGTCACACTTTGTGTGGTCTCCTTAAAGAGTCTTTACGGGTCACTCTACAGAGTGTATGTGGGATGTTTCTGCTTATTTAAAAGACAACTGATGAGAGCATTTCAGTTATTTTTCTAATGTGAGTTTATGCATGAACTTATTAGAAGATTTAATATATTCTAATTCTAAAGTTTGTAGACATGTTCAGAGATTTTGAAATTCTAATATTCAATATCTCACATTTGTTGAACAAAAAACTTCTACAGAAACCTATGATATAAGTGATCTTGTTTTACTGAACATTGTTTTTAATGACAGTTCTAAAAATCATATTAATGATACTAATATTCATTATCTAACTTGATTCCTGGCATACAGTAGATACCTAGTAAACAAACACTCTTTGACTAGGCCTGAGTAAGTATACTGGGTACATTTTATTTCTTTATATCAAATGATAGCTCATTTCTTATCCTAATTTTCTGAAATGAACCTGTATTAAATTCTTAATCATTCTTGAAACTAAATATTATTTTTTGTATATTTCCACCTTCCAAATTATGTTCCTGTGCTACTTAGCAAAAATAACTTCAGGAACATCTGCTGTTTCATTATTCACAGTGAAGTATAAATGTATGAAAGTACTAATGATGTATAACAATTGTTACATAGAGTTGTAAATCCATGATGCCTTTAAAAATGAGTTTTTAGTTCAGGCAACTATTTCCCTTGAATTCTGATTGATGGAACACGACATGTTTCCTCTGGAAGAACGTGGTCCTCAACCAGGTCCCAGAGAAAGTACATAAGGACTGATGACAGTGTTTGTTCTCAGGCATCTGTTCAGACCTGTCAACGTCTCTCCTTATCTTTAATGTTTTCATTTCCATCACACATTGCAGCCACTATCCATGGGGATGACCAAGTGAGTGACTATTCGTCACCCTACTCCCAAATTCCTTTTCTCCCTTTTCTGCCTGGGCTGTGGTCAGCGGAAGGGTCAATTGCTTCACAGTCAGACATGTTTATGTATTACCAGGTGGATGAATGCTCACACATTTTGGAAAATGTGGCATTCACTGAACATATTTCCAGAAAATGTCATGTCTTGGTGATGTTAGAGCATTCCAATTCACCCAACTATACAGACAATTGTAATAATATAAAGATGCTTCATAGTAATATTTTTTTTTACTTCTGATGAGATTTATAACATATTTTAGATTTACTTGTGCTAGTCAAAATTTTAAACTCTATTCCTCAGAGTGCTGAGGAGGATGCCATATTAAATATCCCACTGAAATTACAATTTAATTTTGAGGGAAAGATCAAGATCTTTCAGATATAACATTTTGTACTTAACATGAAATTTTATTACACACAAGTTTTTTTCAGATTGTGCCATCCGTTGAAGGTCCTTTCTCCTCACCCTTTTAGGGTTAGAGATGACATGTGAGGTAAATGAGTTTTGCACAGAGCAAGGCTCAGTCTGGCTCATCTCAGAAAGGTTGTGCTTTCCATATTTTGTAAATCTGCAAATATTTTCAGAGAAATCAGACTTAATATATTTCAAAGAATAGCCTGCATGCCTAACAGCTGAAAATACTATTTATTTACTGAAGATAGACAAGGTGTATAAAGGTCCAGGAGCTATAGGAAGGAGAGAATGCTTTGAGACCATCATCCAGGTTCTGAGGAAATTCAAACACAGAGCTTTTCACCACTGTGCTGATCCTTTCCAGGAACCTCCTTAGACATCACTTTTACACCTCAGTCTTCTCTTCTTATGCAAATGAGTTTGTGATTTCTTTACTCTTAGAGGTATTTTACAATCTCAGTGGACTAGGGGCTAAAATTGAGCTGCTAAAAAATTCAGGGTGGTCTAAAACAACCTCCTGTGCATTTCTATAATTTTCATCAAACAAAAAGTATAGAAAGCTCACTTTTTTATTGACGTTTTTGGGTATTTTATACAGAATATCTCAAGCATTCTTATTCATCTTTATACCCCCGTCCCCACCAGTACCCTCCCATAGCCCCCCCCCACTGGAGCCCATATACTCTGTCATCCCTGTTACTGCCCACTGTGTTGTCAGTGCCCCCAGCCATTCCCCAGTGCAAGTCCATCTGCTGAATCTCGCCAGCCTATCTAGAGTCCCTTGTTTTAGGAAGATCAGCTCTTCTTCATCTAGTAGCAATCAGTTGCCAACATTCCTTTAGACATGATTGGGATCTACTGTTCAGGTTACTGTCTGAGTTTGCATGGGACCTGTATATGCTGACACTACTGCCATAGAATCATCTGAGCAGGGTTCCCAGGAGCTTTGGGACTCTGTTTCCATATGGTCATGCACCTCCTCCCTGGCTCTTGCAATCTCTCTGCCCCCTTACAAGATGATCCCTGAGCCTTGGGTGGGAAAAGTTTAATAAAGGGGTCCTGTCCAAGGATCATTATTCAGCAGACTCTTGATCTCTGCATTTTGGCCATTTGTTACCTTTTGTGTTCCTGGCCCTCTGCCGCATGAGGGAGCTTCATTATTGAGAACTGATTCCTTAATGTCATTTTCTTTATCCCAGTGTTCCATGAGCCTTAGGTGTAGAGGGTGAATTGCAGATATGTCCCTTAGTCCTGGGAAATTCATAGACAATGCCTGTGTGCGACTGTTGTGGAGGTGGAAAGCTTTTGTAAGGTGATGGTAATCAAGAACTGTGGGGCTGGAAGAGCTCCTAGACAAGAGAAAAGACTGGGGAGATAAGCTGGAGTCTTCCTCCATCCAGCCCCCTATGGTCGACCTGGAAGGAAGTCTTTGTAACCCCTGTGGCTGTACATTACCTTGCTTAATTATCACAGGTACCTTTTACTTCATTGCCGTGTGTGCTGCTCTGTCTTTTACTTGTGCGTCGTGAATATAAAACCCGCTAAAACTGGAAGGGGGACTGGCTCCTTTAAGGAAGGATCCCTGGGTCAGTCCACTAGCCTAAAATTAAATCCCTCTCCTCACCTGACTTTGGCTGCTGGTCTCTGATTTTCCCGTAACATGGCCAGTTGTGGTACTTGGTAATAGTCTCTGTATCCCAGTCACCACTCATCAAAGAAGCTCATTTTTCAGCAGTCAGAAAGCTCACTTTTAATAATTCTGTCATGGAGCATATAAGGCATAAATTCCTTTCACCTGTAATTAGCCTGTGGATCCTCCTTTAGGATGGAGTGGCATATAGGAACATGTAGTCTACAGTGGAGAGACCCTGTGCAGAAGCCCTGATGGAGGGAGATCCACCCGCAAGGTCAAGAGTTTCTCAAGGACAGCAGAAGAGGCCAGGTAATCATGGTGACTTTAAACAACAGAAAACACTTCTCAAGAAGTCAGACGTGGGTGATGCTCTTCCCTGAAAGAATATTTAAATGGCTCCCATTACACAGTTTAAAGAGAAAGGAGAAAAATTACTACAAAGGTAAAGCCCAAGGCAGTGAAGTATATAGTAATAGCACATAGTTCACTGTGTGCCTCTGTGTGTGTGTGTGTGTGTGTGTGTGTGTGTGTGTGCATGTCAACCTGGCCACAGAAGTTAGTTCAGTCTGTGTGCCTGTGTGTATGTATATGTATTTGTATATGTATGTGAATATGTTTGCATTTGGATATGTGCATATGAGCATGTATGTGTGCATGTGTATACATGTATATGTGTATATGTGTATGCAAGTGTATGCATGTGTGATATTTATATATATATATATGTGTGTGAGTGCAGGTGTATGTATTTGTGTGTATGTGTGAGTGCGTGTTGTACTTCTATATATAATATTAAAATTGAAAATATACAGGGGGCAGGTAGATAGAACATAACCAATTAACAAATAAGAGGGAAGGATTTATGAGGCAGACGTGACATAGAAATAGCAGTGAAGACAAGGACACTGACTGGCTGTTTGAATTCAAGAGTCTGCACTCTGACTTGTGATGAACACTGCAGGACTCTAAAAGACTTGTCATCGCAGTATCTGCCTCGGCAGAGTAGACCTGGTGCTATATGCAACAAGAAGCTGAGTCACCTCCCCAGTCCATAATTAATTTCTGATCATTCGTTCACAAATACTGCATGAAAATCTACAAATAAGCCTTAGAAGTTAGACACTTTATGTGTTATATCAACCAGCATTATCATGAAATAATACAGTTTTATTTCTGCATTACCATGCCTCTTAGTTCTGGGTATGCAGCTAGTCTTCCTGACAATTCTATCTACAAGTAGATTGAGGATTTAAGCAAAACTTAAATTGGACCTAAAGTATTATACATAATTATCTGTTCTATGCTTTTTTTTTTTTTTTTTTTTTTTTTTCCTTTTTGGGACAGGGGCTCCCTGTAGCCCAGCTGTCCTGGAACTCACTATGTAGACCAGGCTGGCCTTGAACTCATAGAGATCTGCCTGCTTGAGCCTCCCGAGTGCTGGGACTACAGGTGTGTGCCACCACACCCTGCTCTAGGCCTTTTTATTGGAAGAAAACAATCAATTCATTATTCATTGTCATTATCTCCTCAGTAATTCATTGATTCCAAGTACTAATTGTATGATTTTCAATTATGAAAATTGTTCTAGAATAGGAAATGTGCTTGAAGCATAATAAATTATGAGTACTTAATTATTGTGGCCTTTTATGGTAATAAGACCAATAAAATTCAAATTAAAGCACTACAGTTAAATGAGAATATAGTTTATACACGTAATACACATAATTCAAGACAGCAAAATGTAACTATTTATAAATAAATTGAGTGGGAGACTTAGCAGGGTTAATTTATGGTAAAATTAGATTTAGAAAGCTCTTTCTAAAATGTGAATATAATATGCAAAAAGAAACCCCTCTTGACTCACTAAAGTTTCCGTAGATCACTGATGTAATGTACAATGAAAGAGATCAACTGTATGTACTTCATGTGAGAGCAAAATCAAATAAGAATAAAAAATGTCCTTAATGGTCCTTTTTAACAAATGAAGATTATGCCACAAGGTTTCATGTAGAGAGGCTTGCGCACACAGACAGCATTGATGTAGAGTCATGGAAATTTTATTAACTTTGCTATATTAAAGTGAGGCAGTGTAAAGATGGATTTCAAGACAGTTTACCAGCCCAGCTGGTGATTTCTCACAGAGTTCTGTGAAGGACTCAGACTAAACAGGGGCTGCAGATAGTCTAGTTTAGATAGTCACTAAATAAAGTCATGTCATTTTTTGAAATATGATAAAATACACAGATGACATAAAGTGTATGACCTAATGATATATCTCCTTTGATCTACAATTTATATAACCTGGAAAGATTCCTAATGTCACAAGTTAAAAAAAAGATATAGTTTATTCTTCTCTTTCTCACATAAAATACGTCTTCTTCAAGGAAATGTACTTCCTTACACTTTTAGTTACTAAAAGTCATTCATTCAAAAATACTTCTACCTATATGTCTCATGGGAAATATAAATGTTTAAGGCTGGAGAGATGGCTCAGTGGTTAAGAGCAGTGGCTGCTCTCACAGAGGACCCAGGTTCAGTTTCCAGCAGCCACATGGCAGCTAACAACTGTCCCAAATGCCAGGTGCAGTGGATCTAACACCATATTCTGGACTCCATGGATACTGCATGCACATGATATACCTACATACATGCAGGAAAAGACACTCGCATAAAATAAAATACATTTAAAAACAATTTTAATGTAGAATGTTTAAACAAGAAAGAAAAAATACATTCACACATTAAAATTTCAGTTTACACAGAATATAATCCTCAGTTTTCTGCCTTCACTCCAACTGGCCACAATCTTTCGTCTCAATATAGAGATACAAGTTACAATGAGTACCAGAAGTTAAAACACAGTTAGTATTTTCTTTTGCACTGTTGAGAATTGAACAATACCCAATCTTTGTCTTTACTTGATCTTAATTTCTTCACCAGTCTGATGACAGGATGTTATGTCTCTAGGAGATCAACTAGGATACCAACAGGTTCACTGTAGGACTCCAAATGATGAGTGGCTCCACAAAGCTTGAGATTCACCTTTCAAAGAAAAACAGATCTCAATAAATCTACCAAGGTGTAGCTTGATGTTGAGGCTCACTTTAAAACTAAAAGAAGAAGCAAACTACAAAACCACATAAGGGTGCGGCTGCTACATCAGTTTCCACTCTTGGTCTCTTTCAGGGATTCAATTCTTTGTTTTCTTATTTAACTACCACATTATCACAGCTCTAACCATCTGAGTGATCCCATTTCCCAAACTGTAGAAGTTTAACAAGAAAATGCTATTATTGGTATGGCAGTAGCACAGTCATCTCACTTTACAAACAAAGTGTTGATGAAAAGGAATGAGTTTCTTTAGGCACTGATGCTCTAAACTCAGGATCTGCCTTCACGAAGGGCTTTCTGTGCTGCATCACAATTTTCTGTGGTTTAGCAGTGTTTTTACCTGCCTGCTGTAACTACTAGAAAATTTAGGTTCTGTGGATACATTTGGCACATTATCTATTTACATACCTACCTGTCATCTATCATCCACCTTTCATATATCTATCATCTCTCTGCCATCCATCTGTCATCTATGTATCATCAATGTATCATCTATCTATCTATCTATCTATCATCTATCTATCTATCTATCTATCTATCATCTATCTATCTATCTATCTATCATCTATGTATCTATTTATCATCTATCTATCATCTATCATCTATCTCTATCTATCTGTCTATCATCATCTATCTGTCTATCCATCCACACATATATAAATAACAGTACTCAGGGCTTGTAAAACACCCTTGCACAGACAGCTTGAGACTTAAATATACAAGTGCACACTCTTACAAGCATGCACACTTGTGTATGTGTTAACACACGCACAAACATGAAGAGGAAGGTGCTGTTTCAGATAGAGTGTGTCCTTCCATTGTTGAAATGGACAAGTTGTAGGCAAATTATTTTCTTTTTTCATTTTAAATGTATTACTAGCACAGTTTTCTTTAATAAGCAATATGATTACATTGAAAAAGTTTGTATAGGTGGAGAATTTGGAAAGAGGGTAAGTGACAAACTCACATTATGGGAACAGAGATGAAATTTCACATTGTTGTTGAAGCTTGGTAGTATAGTTTTGTCAGTAAACAATGTTCAAAAGTTATAGGAGATGTAGAATTTCACATTTGTATATCTGTCTATCTATCTATCTATCATCTATCTATCTATCTATCTATCTATAGCTATCATCTATCTATCTGGCATCTATCATCTATCTATCGTCTTTAGATCTCTTTTTTCTATTGATCCTTTGTCTATCATGTATGTATCATGTCTTCTCTCATATATCATCTATCTATCATTGATCATCATCTATCATCTCTTCTATCTACCATCTATTTCAGTCTATCTATCACATATTCTTATCTATCAATCTACATCTCCACCACTCCCTTGTTTCTGTATCACTTGTGGCTGTATATTCATCTCCTCTGAATCAGATTACAAAGTGCCCCATTTGAATCGTTGGTTTAAGTTTTATCAGGTGTTATTTAACTGTAATTTATCTTCTAGTCACATTTCATAATTTCTAAGATGGTTATCTTCTAATTCTCTTTGTTCATGAAAAAATTGTCCACATAATTTCTAAAATTGCTCAAGACATTTACAAACATACCTATGCTAAGTAACAATCCGTGGTGGTTTTCTTTCTACAGTAGATATGTCCCTTGTTTCATGGAAATATACTTTTGTATAAACAAATCTAGTCAGAAAAAGTGATTCTAAACATTTCTACTACTGTGTCATAAGAAATGTATATGGTTTAAACAAGAAACAAATATACTTACAAAAATTTTGTTAGCATATTACAACTGCAGCCCATACCTCTTCTAATCAAGAAATTAATATCTTAAAAAGTAAACCTGAAGCCTTGAGTTGCAGAAACATATTTGACTTCTGAGTGGGTGTTTTGAAGAACTGTGGGTGAGTGTTTTCACACAACATATGGAAAAAACTTAAACCACCTGTGTTCATCAAAGGCATGTGTATGTGACATCCCCAGTAGCAGAGCTCTGAATCCTCACAGGATAAGTTTCATCCTTCAGGAGTGTATTCTGTGCTGAATAACAGCTGTGCAAGGTCACATTTTCAGATGCTGAACCACGGAACATTCAGTTTCAAAACCTTGACAGTTTTGACCTTTCAGTGAAATGTGTGCCTGTGTGACTGGCTGTGAGAAGGTTAAAAAATGTCTTCATCCATTTTCTGTTTATCCTTAAATTCTTAGTCACTCTCACACAAAAGGTTGATGTTCCTTTTATGGTGTGTTTCCATATCTAATGTGATGAGAAAAATGTTGATTGAATTTTTGAATTTGTCAGTACTGCTTGTTTCTACAACCTGACAATGCAGTGATGTCAAAGCAGAATGTGTATTAGGTGTTTTCTTCTCCCTATGAGAGCAGAAGTCCTGTTGGCCTAGGTTTTTCTTTGCTTCATGTTGACATCGCTGAATCCGGAGCCAACCTAGTGACAGACAGTTCTCACAGGGCTGCCGCAACATCTGCCTCTCCGGGTCTTGGATGGAATAAATCATCATAGGCTCAGACACTATGACAGAGACAGTCAAAAGAGAGAAGCTTAATAGAGAGACTGAGGTTGAGAATAAAATCTAGTAAGTGAAACAAAGTAAAGGATAAAAAGAAAAGACTGGGGGCCAGTCAGATGGCTCAGTGAGTAAAGGGGCTTGCCCACAGCCTGACGAACTGAGATCCATACCCAGGACCCACCACATGGTGGGAGGTGAGAACCAACTCCCTCAAGTTTTCCTCTGACCTCCACCCACATGCTGTGGGACACACATGGACATGCACACTTTGCACGGACATACAGCATGCATAATAAATGAATATGTTATCAAAATTTTTGAAAGGAAAGGTCTAATGTAAGAAGCATAATAAATCAACAAGGCAATGAAGTAAAAGACAAATCATGTGGCGGAGACAGGAAACAAAACAAATCCACATGCTCAATGTTTGTGAAGCACCAAGTGGAGCCCCTGGGGCAGATTGCCTTAGACTTTCCTCCTTACTAAGACATGTTTATTTCCTGTGAGAAGAAAGAGAGCCTTCCGTTTTCTCCACAGACTCACTGTAGTCCAAAACCTCATTGTAGAACTTCAACAGCTCTCTGAACTCTGAAAAGTTAACTACACTTTGTCAGTCATATGTGACCCATGGCTATCTTCTGAGGAATCAGGCCAGCACCGTGGGCCACACCTCACCACATGCATTTAAGATGTGGCACCCCTCCTCATTGGTTCCCACATTAAAAAGAAATGTCTGGAGGAAGGAACATGTGTAATTTTCCCCATCTGAATTGGCATGTCAATCAATGTTCATTATGTAGGTCTCTTTAGGTAGCCATAGTCCTGAGATTTCAGTGCATGTTCCCTGTGATGTCTAGAAGACACTATCACACAGCAGCTCTTGTCCTGGTCCCCCGGATCTTACACTCTCTGTCCCTTCTTCCATTCTTCCCTGAGCCTTAGGTATGGGGGCTCCATTATAGATGTATCAGTTGGAGCCAGCACTCCACACTCACAACAGAGAGGCAGTGAGGGGACATGAGAGGAGTTGGAGGAGAGAGGGAGAGAACGAGAGAACAAAATGCTGAAATACAGCGCTAATGCATGACGTTCTCAAAAAATTTAAAAAGACAAAAACAAAAACAAAAACAAAACACACAGGCTATTGCCAAAGCTTTCGCTTGTCTCCCAGTACTAGTGGATGGGACCCTCCTGCTGAGGACGGGACATACTTCAGATACAGGACTCAAAGCAATGGAGCAGGAATTGACCTGCAAACCTTTTAACTGAAGTTTGGCTATCATAATGCTGGATGATAATATGCAAACTGCCAAGGAAGAAAAACAATCAATGGTCCAACCCAGCCTTAAACCCTAATAACCACAAGGACTGGCATGGCAAACTCTCTCTATTGGTGCAGCAGTGGCACTGTTATCTAGGGGGCAATCAACAGCTAACTAATTGGACTTCAAGCCCCCTCAGTGGTAGTAAACTCATAGATAGCACTGTAAACTCAGTCAAGTACACATGACAGGAGAGGACATAGATCCTAGAGGAAATTTCTTACTATATGCAAAATATCAAACCTTATATTTACAGACAAGCATACCATACACCACTCATCAAAGAAGTTTTTTGAAACAGATGGGAGCTACTGTAGAATTCCACAACTGGTCAGACACAGAGAATATACACCTGAGTAATGCTTAGTACCAGGTGACACATCTACAGTTGAAACTCTAGGGCTCAGGGATCATAGCAGAACAAAGGGTAGAGAGAGAATGAACGCATTCCTCAGCTCTTACCAGTAAAGCTTCCTTGTACAGCACAGTGCAATGCACACAGAGGGCCACAACTGCCCAAGTTTTAAAGAGTAAAGAGACCACAGAGTGTGTGTCCCTGGATAGGATTCCCATGCTGAACCTCACCCATACAGGCTCAGGGATCATTGCAGAAGAAGGGGTGGAAAGATTGTAAGTGCCAGGGCTGGTTCATGAACACAGAGAAGCAGAAGCTTCAGGCCACTGGGAGCTTGGACTTGTGAATTTGTGGCAGTGGTGGCATCGAGCACAGGGCCCATGACAACTCAACTGAACAAGAGCCCAGAGGGGAGGAGAGAGATGGGTGGCTGGCTGGTCCTAGACTGAGAGCTGTTGGAGGCTGCTTGCTTTTGAGTGGGAGAGAGTATGCCTTGCACACGATCTCTGAATGGACTGACTGGACTCCAGTGAATGAATTTGCACTGAAGGGCATCTGGGTACAAATGCTTGACTGAATAGGACTTATCACGTGTGGCAGAGTGCATGGGGTCTGATGGTGGAATGGGGGAGGCATTGTTTGGGAGGGGGCCTGGGTTTGATTGAGAACTGCTGTATGAGGATACAGAAGTTGAATAAAAACTTTCTTTAAAAAGAGAACATAGATTTGGACAGGTATAACCCTGCACAATGTCTTCTCATGATCAAGGTTAAGCTGTGCTTCAAAAGCTTCTTGAGAAAACTTAGAACGTGCCCTGTAGCTCAGCATCAAGTTTCAGGAGCACTGAATGCCATCTCTGTTTACTCTTCTTGTAATTAAAAATTAAAAATTCAACACTGTTCATGGAAAGCCTTGCCAGAGACCTGCTAGCATGTTCGCCAGGAATGCATGGAACAGGCATCAAATTTACCTGCCCTGTTTGCTTAGCCACCATTTAGCTGCCTGCAATGCCAGGAAGCCTCTTTCATCAAAGGCACATGACTAACATATTACTTCCTCTGTTCAGTGGCTTGGAAGGAGAAATTGGTTCCTTTCTCCCAAATTCAGAAAGTGAGCACAGGTGCTGTGGTGCTGAGATCACTGAAGTGACACTGGGAGGTGATCATGAAGGTCATAGGAAGACACATATCCAAGGCTCACCTTGGGGAGTTAGAGCAGATGGCATTCAGGGTGGCTTTTTTAGGATATAAGTGTGAAATGGAACCACTTGTTTGCACTTTAGACAATCTTTTCTCTCTCTCTCTCTCTCTCTCTCTCTATATATATATATCTCTAATGTCTTTCTGTATATCCCAGGAAATCCTAAAACTCAGTATCCTCCTGCCTCAGCTTCCCAAACACACTCAGCTACTTTAGTTCCTTATGAAGGTAATAACCACAGTTAACTCTAGGAATAGGTATGATGTCTAGTAATATGCAAAGCCAAGAATCCAATTTTGGCATCTTTAATTTTAAGTAGGTAATATTTCTCAAACATTGTGTCCTTCTGTCACAACACCTTTATTTTGATCATATTAATCCCCCTCCCCCAAGTTATCCCACCACATCTACCCCCTTCTCTATCACCCAACTTTGTGTACTTTTATTTTTATAAACCCACAGGTCCAATTTGTGCTGCCCTATGCTTTTGGGTATGTGGCCATCCACTGGAGCCTGGTGGACATACAAGGGAGCACACCCTAAAAGAAAGATAACCAATTGCCTCCTCCTCCCCCAGCAGCCATCGAACGTGAATTCCTACCCTGTCATTGCTACTCTGTTATTGCTGTTGTTTCTATTCCTGCCCCCTGAACCCTCCTTGCTGGGATTTGGTTTGGCTTGAGCTTGTGTGGTTTTCACACATGCTGTCCACCCCTGTGCATTCCTACCTGAAGCTGCCCTTTTATGGCTGAAAAACAGTTTGATTGTAGTTATCCACTGCCTCTTACAATCTTTCTGCCTCTTCTTCTTTGACAGTTCTTAAGCCTGGGGAGGGATGTGATGTAGATGTCCCATTTAGAGCTGAGCACCCCACAGCTAAGATAGACTCTTAGCCAGTCTTCTGTTTTAAACTTCTAATAACCCAGCAGGAAATGGGAAATCACACTCCAGAACTTGTCTTCAAAGTCCTGGCAAAGCATAGCTTTTTAAAATGTCATGGGTCAGATTTATGTCTGTTCCACATTGCTCTCACTTTTTCTGGGTTAGCCAGGTAACCAGGGGCTTTTCTTGCCTTGAGATTGAAATGTAAGATGGTCTATGGACTCACTCTGCAGCCATTAAGCCACACTTGGTGGTAGCTTCTCTTCTTCCCACATCTAAGTGTGTGTGGTGATGCCAAGCTGGAAATATGGGCATAAACAGGGAACAGGTCACTGCAAACCAGAGCGTTCAGTTTAACCATGCTAAGCAAACTGACTGACAGGTCACTGCAAACCAGAGCGTTCAGTTTAACCATGCTAAGCAAACTGACTGACAGGTCACTGCAAACCAGAGCGTTCAGTTTAACCATGCTAAGCAAACTGACTGACAGGTCACTGCAAACCAGAGCGTTCAGTTTAACCATGCTAAGCAAACTGACTGACAGGTCACTGCAAACCAGAGCGTTCAGTTTAACCATACTAAGCAAACTGACTGACAGGTCACTGCAAACCAGAGCGTTCAGTTTAACCATGCTAAGCAAACTGACTTAGAGGTCACTGCAAACCAGAGCGTTCAGTTTAACCATGCTAAGCAAACTGACTGACAGGTCACTGCAAACCAGAGCGTTCACTTTAACCATGCTAAGCAAACTGACTGACAGGTCACTGCAAACCAGAGCGTTCGCTGTAACCACACTAAGCAAATTGACTGACTGTCCAGATCTGACTTTCCAGCTGTTTTTGCAAGTGAAGTTCCTATAGAACACAGTCAAACTGGCTGCTGTATCCCTTACGGTTCTGGCTTTGACTTCTGTCCCTCGACTACCACGCACTGTCAAAAACATAATCGGGCATTCTGACGGAGCATCCACTGCCACTGCTTTGGCAGGCAGTATCAGAAGCCGGTTGTCATGGGGTAGCTGTGCTGGCCTTGATTTGGGTTTCAGGTTCACAAGCACTGGCAAGGTCCCTTTTTCTGGTTGTCAATAGAGAAGAGAATAGAAGGGAGCCAATGGCATCGAGGAGGTGGTTCAGTACAGTCTGCACTCACCCTCAATGGCAGGTTCCACGAAGTCTTCATTACACACCAGCGGAATATCTCTGCATTGCTGAGTCAATTCCATCAGTTCTCCCCTTCCCTTCTACATGACAGAAAATTCCTTTGCTCTGTGTCCCACATGCACACACCCAAACAGCTTTATATCCTGGAAGCCACATGTGCCATTTCTCTGGTCATATAATGGGAGCAATTTCCTGAACTTCATTGATTTCAGTCCCTGTGTCTTTTAGGTTTCTGGTCTCCCTCCACTGTCCTGGACATTTCTGTGTGTCTATGTCCTTTTCCTCTGTAGCCTGTTGCCCATGTCCTCTGTTCTATGCTGGGTTTTTGTCTGATTGAGTCAGCATGAATTTGTGCATGTTGTCACCTATGTGACAGAATGCATGAAATATGGTGGGGGTATGGGGGAGCACAGATGGGGGAGGGGGGTTTACATTTTATTACGATCTATTATATGAAACACACAAAAACTCATTTAAGTACATTTTAAAAGATATAGTTAATTTGAAAAAAGAAAAGTCAAAAATTCTCATTACCAGCAACCCATGCTTATATGTTTCCCACAATCCCTTAGACTCAATCTTGGTTTGAAACAAGATGAAGTGTTGTTGAGCACCCGGACAAGTGTTCTTTTCTGAGACAAGTGCTTTGATAAAGGATTCGGGGATTGCTTTACAAATAGAAAACTCCCCTTTCTACAGTCGTGCGTAGTCCATGGCAACACACCGTAGTACCTGCTCCGCCTGCAGCCAGGGCTACACTGCATCTGTGATCTCCCCTCTTTGTGTCTGTTGGCCAGTCCCATAAGCTCTGTGAGCTGCATTGACTTCTGTAAAATAGAGCCACAATACCAGCTGCGTATTAAGGATTCCAAGGGGGCAACGGATGGAAATAGTGCTTAACAAATACATAAATATCCAATAATCCTGGATTTTAGAATGACAACTCTGTCACTGTAATGCTTTATAAGATGAAATAACCATTCTTGAGTCAGTATAAGTCTGGTTTCTTGGGTCAGTATAAGTCTAATTTGTTTTACCCATAACATGAACAAATTGGGCACTGTGCAAATTTCTGTAAAGTCTGTGTCTTATCCATTCATCACAATCTGCAATTACATCATGGTAATGAATATATATATATATACATACATATATATAAAGTGAATACTGTGTTTTCTAAATTTGGCTTTTTAAAATCTGAAAAGCTGAAAGTGGTCATTTGCATATTGGTCAGTGATTTCAGATATACGATAGAGATGAAGCAATGGATCAGAGGGAGTACATTTTTAAACAGTGTCTATTAATGGTGAAGTCTCCATACTGTTAGTGAAGTATGTGCCTGACTGTACCAGCTATTGAACTGAATGCAGTTATTGCAGTCAAATGATTCATAACGTTAAATCCAGATATCTATATCCAGATATAGATGGGAACGTGAATTCAAATCCTAATTCTGTATTGTTCTTAGTATAGGAAATCCTACCCACAATCCTAAGCCCTCCCTACATGACTCATAGGATCAAACCCCCAGGATCTCATTGTTGATAAAAGAACATGATTTTCTGCTTTCATTTTTTTTCATTAGAAAAGAGGAATAAAGGGCTCAGAAGATTCTTGTAGGAATAACTCATGTGTTCCTTCTATTTAACTAGCATAAGGAACGGAGGAAGTGATGATAGCTCAAATGGTTTCTCGTTCTTCATTGATGGCTAGGGATGGATTCCTGAAAGGTGGTTTTAAATAAAGCCAGACCTCAGGTGAAGGCAGCTCAGTGCTACAGCACTTACTTAGCATGTGCAGTGCCCTGGATTCACTCTCCAGCACCACAAATGCAAATGACAAAAATAAAGAGAAACCTTTTAAAGGAGATTTCTTTAGTTAAGTGGAACCCTTTTAAGTATTTCCTATAAAAATCATTATTGAGGTATACACAAAGAATATCTTTAATATAGAAAGAATCCAGAATTTTACAAGTGTAGCCTAGTATTCCAAGATGTTTCTAGACGCCCAAATACTTTTCTTACGGTGACTCCATCATTTTATCTGTTCCATCCATACAGCTTAGAGCCTGTTTGTTTTCCAGTGCTGAGATTCAAACCTTGGACCAGAGCTGTATCACAGAGCTTTATCTCAGCACCCTGTTATTATTTATTCTCTTTTTTACCCACACCCAGAAGTCAATATCATTAGTATTCAAAAAATGTGAATATACGCCATCTGAAGGACTAGCACCCGAGGCCATAGTGCACTGAGTATCTATGACCATAATAAAGGTTGGTTAGTAACTGATCTGTCCATTCTTCTTCTGTAAAGGAACACTGCCTAAATTGTTCTTAGGGACATGAATGGAAACAATTTTGGAAAATTCATATATGATTGATATGTAGACATTCCTCAATACATATTTATTTTTAATTTTTTATTTATTAATTTTATGTGCATGAGTGCACTGCCCACATGTATGTAAGTGCACCCACGTCATGAAATGCCTGCAGAGGTCAGAAGAGGGCATTGAATTTCCCTGGAACTTGAGTTATGGATGGCTGTTAACCACCATGTGGGTGCTGGGACTTAAACCCAGGTCCTCTGTAACAGCGGCCAGTGCTCTTAACCGCTGAGCCATCTCTCCAGCCCCATCAATACATATTTCTTATACTTCTGTCTTCTTAAAATTTGTTTCAATATCGCTTTGAGTTTAAAGTTTCTTAATAAATTCAACATCTAGAAAAACATATTATTTCTAATACCAGCCTTAAACTTACTTATAACACATCTTGCAGAAGACCATAAATCAAATATAATTTTAGTGTTCCTTTAATTATTGTTCTTAATATTTTATTTATTATTTTTATTTTATACGTATTCATGTATTGCCTGCATGTAGGTAAGTGCATCCATGATTGACAGTTGTTAGCTGCCATGTGGGTGCTGGGATTCAAACCCGGGTCTTCTGCAAGAACAACCAGTGTTCTTAACTGCTGAGCCATCTTTCCGGCTCCCCTTTAATTATTATATTTTTCTTTCTTACAAGTTATGTCACTTAACTAGAATAAGAGGCAATAATACTGAAAGTCAGTTGTTTTTATGCAGGTTTTCATATGATTTACTGATTTCCATATTAAAATAAGTTCATAAAATTAAGCAAAAGTTTTGCAAAATCAATGTATTGCGTACCCCAAAGAAATTCTCTCCCTTTCAAGCAATTCTGTCCTCACCAATTTTCCATGAGATTCTTCAGTCAGATAAATGGCTAATAAACTTAATGTTTTCTTTTGAGATTACAGGTGATGGACAAGGACTGTAGCATGTAACCTGTCTTTCCATTAGTTTATTTGGTATGAAATTGAAGACAACAGAGCCAAACTCTTTGCCTGACATGTCACAGTTGGTGCAATCAGGCTCCAGCAGCCAGTTTCCACTGTCAGTGACCTTTCTTCATATGGGCGATTCTCTCTGTCCTGGAGTCTTAGTTCAAAATATTGCTGTGCTTCTTTTTAGATGTTATTTTATCATGAATGGATGACAAGTCACCAAATGCTTTCTCTGTCTCTATGGAAAATATGCTCATGTGTCAACTTTCATTCTGTTAATGTGGTAATCACATTCTATATAGGAAATAAATTCTCTTGAACATGTTGTATAAATCTTTTAGTATAATGTTGAATTACATTTCTTAGTATTTTATTTAGGATTTTTTGGATTTATGTTCTTCAATGATATGACAAAATCAAGTTGTTCTGACTCTATTTCTTTATTCTAAAATATTTTGATATTGTTGATCAAATTCTCATGTTCTTTATCTTGGTAGATTTATGTCTTTTAGATATCTTGCTATCATTTTGGTGCAATTTGTAAATTTGAAGTAGATACATACTTTAAACTCACAATACTTACCTGGAACTCCTAAATTCGGATTTCTGAAGTCTCAGGGTAGCATGAATCTCAGATTCAGAAGCGTCTTAAAGAATCAGAAAAGTTCAGTTTTATAGGTTTTATAGCCGGTTTCTGTTTGTTTTTTTTTTTCTTGCATTACCCATTCATTGCCATCTTTGCTATTTTTAATAATTAAAACAAATATTTATTATCGTATTGTTTGTGTATGAGTGTATTGCTCGCATGTATGCAAGCACACCTGTGTCATGCAACGCCTATGGACGTCAGAAGAGGGGGTCATATCTCGTGGAACTGGAGTCACAGGGGACTGTCAGCTGCCATGTGGGTGCTGGGAACCAAATCTAGGTCCTCTACAGTAGCAGCCCATGCTTCCAACCACTGAGCCATCTCCCCAGCCCCTTGTTAGCTACTTTTAAAGCTCATCTGCTTCTGACATTTGTGAATGATTTTCAGTTTCAGAATTAAATCTCTCTCAGAAATGCTGCCAGATGATTACACTTTTATTTGTGACATAATAAAACCGTTTTACTCTTTGATAGCAGTTAAGGTATCCACTACAAAGTGTGTTTGCACAGATTTAATGTTGTCACCATGTGATTTTACTATTTCTCATAGGACATGGATTCTAGATTACTTTTTCCTAGATAGGACCTTCACTGATAATTTTCTACTCCATGTTTGTTAGCCAGTATAAAATTCAAACTACATTTCTAGACTGATATATGGAAATCACATCACTGCCCTGAACTTCTTTTTATAATTAATGATGATTAATGGTTTTATCACATGCACATCCACTGCCCATATGTGTGGTCACAGTGGCCCTGAGCTCGGTGAAAATCAATTTTCTATTTTGTCACATGTATTCTTCCCTTTGTTCAAATTGTATTATTCCCTTAGTTATTAATCAAGTTATTTTTAGTCACTAGACAAAACAGACACTGCACTGTGAATGTTGTAAATGTGATTTGGAGATCCAGTAGGAAAATATGTATCAGAGGAGCAATAGCAGAGTCCGCTCTCAAATGATACGTAATTACCAGCTCAAAACAGCAGATCTGTTCACACATCTTTTCTCTCACTCAGCCAAACTCTTGTACTGACAGCGTAGTTGTGAATGAAGCCGCCTACGTGTCAGAAGAGCCCCAACCTGGGACATACAAGGCTTTAGTGAGGCTTTGTGAAATGCAGTCACTCTCAGAGGACTCAAGGTCTCCTGGAGTCCAGGCTCCAGGCTGAGCTCTCTTCTGAAATGCGTGTCACAAGCGATGACAGGTTCTTTCACTGAAGCAATGTCACCAGGCACTCAAATCCTTCTGTACTTGTGTGAGTAGTCAGGCATTTAGCTTCACAGAGGCCGGGGTGGCTCATAAATGTCTCATCAAATTTTATTAGGAATACCTGGTGTTAAAAATGTACTTAGGATTGATCTAGAAGGCAAAAAACAAAATCAGGGATGGCATGCCATTTGCTGATAGAAAGGTGCTTCCTGATATTCAAGCACTTAGAGTTGATCTGTGGATAATGCCACTGTTAATAAAATAATGGGGTATACTGTGGAAATGTAAAATAAGTGGAAGTGGTTAACTTCTAATCAGATTATGAAACATTCCAACCATTATTCACCAGACATGGGCATAAACATGCTTTCTGCCAACACTGACATCCCTTCCCAGGGCGACTGACATAGTCCATCTGCAATGTGTCTATTAACAGGTAGTACAGACTCTGCTTCACTTGCCACTATCACACTAGTGACCACCTTTCCATTGAGTCTTGAGCTTTAAAGAAAGATTTCTTTATTGCTGAGAAGAGGGTTGCAGATACATCTTTTCAGTACCTGAAAGAAAGTCAGAAAGCTTTGCTGCTGTACTATAAAGGACACAGTATGGAAGTTCTCCAATAGGCAGAGCTTTGGGCCAAAGGAAGGGATGATGAGCCAAGGTTAGACTGACAGTTGTGGAGTTGCTGGAGAACAGTTTAAGAGATTAGTCAGGTTATTTACCTTTCCTTCCAATTAGTTACCAGAGGTTGATAAAGTGAGTTCATAGACACAACATCCATGGTGTGAGAATTTAAAGCTATACATAAGCTTAACTAGGCAGAACAACTCTTGCAAAATATTTAAGATTCTTCTCACATTGAGGAACTAACAGTGGAGATGAACACAGCCTCCAACCCACAACGATTCCATGGTGCCATCCATGAAGATAATTTCCCCAGACACTTCACCTCTTGCAGAGGTGATCCATTAGTGAGGTGATTCTGCACGTGGTAGTGGGCCTTTCTTCCTTGCAAGGCCTTCTTATACATTGTGATTTAACGATATCTAACCTGTATAATATCATAGCACAGCTTATGATAAAGAATAATGCCAACCGAAAGCATGACACTCTCTTGTCCATCAATACCACAGAAGGCAGACTCTGAGCAGTTTGATTAGTAGGGTAGCCAAAAATACATGGGGCTGTGTCCTCAGCCAGACAACAGCACCATTAAAATCAAAGAACTGGACACTATGGATGTAGCTCAATTGGTAGAGATCTTGATTCCCAGTTTTGTTGAAAGTGGGCGTTGTGAAACACATTAGTAATCCCAGAACCTGGAAGGCGGAGGCAGGAGGATTGAGAGTTCCAGGTCAACATCAGCCCTGTAGCAAATTTGAAGACAGACTGGGCTACATGAGACCCTGTCTCAAACAACAACAAAACAGTAATGGCCTGCTTTCATGGCATAAATAATATTTTTCTTTAATAAGAATGAATTGGTAAGAAATCATTTGTGGGTACAGGGCTGTTGCTCAGGAGAAAAGTATTTTTTTGCATTTGCAAAGACCTTGGTGTGATACCTTAAATGGCAAAGAAGAAATAATTAGTTTGGACACTGGTGTTCTCTGAGATTAAAATGGGATCATCTTTATTTTGAAAATTTTTGTTTTTCTAGATCTAGAATTCTAAAACACACATTTAAAATTATATTATTCTTTAAAATTAATGCATCACTTACTGCACATTTTATTTTGTAGCTGTGCATAAGCATGTATGTGTATGCATGTGTGTGTGTGTGTGTGTGTGCACGTGCTATGGAACCCCAAGGCCTTTCCTGTCTCTACAGGCTACTCACTGTTCCAGGATTTTTTTGTGGGTGCAGGGATCTGAACTCAGGGTCTAATTCCTGTGTAGCGAGCACATTATTGACGGAACTGTCTTTCCGTGCCTCGTTCTACATTTTCTAAGTAGTGAACTTAGATTATTGTGGGTTTTCTATGTCCAGAGTGAACTATCTATAAATAATTTACAGGCACTTAACAGCTCCATTAATAAATAAATAGATTTTAAGGTTTCCATTGGAAACAGATATTAAGCTACAATAAGCAAAGTCCAAATTCAGAACAGAAATAAAAGGAATAAAACTTCATAATATATCAAGCTCAAGTCAAAGAAACGTTATCTATAATGACAACAACTTATAATGACAAAACCCACCTGTATTGTGCTGAATGGAATGAAAAATCTTGATAAGACAGTGAAATTCTATAAGGTAATTACCTAATCATCATTAATTCTTAACTTGCTAAGAGTAGTCTCCAATCAATATCTGTGTTATTGTTTGAAACAATCGGCTTCAAATAGTTATTTTATATCGATCTCTTTTCAGGGAACTCTTCCAATTTTAATTACAGCAGTTGCTTTTTAATCAGATAACCACAGTGTGAATTTAATAGTGATACTTAAACTACAGTCATGTTAAAATTAAAAAGTAGAATTAGAATCAATTCACTGATATTTCTGACCATTTTCAAAACTAGGATCTCTATATACAGAAGTTACAGACAGTGGACACCTCATGAATTTGAAAAATATATCTCAGATGTGAAACAAATGATTATATTGAAAAACATCATTTTTAAATACTCAGAGCTTATTTTTATATAATCCAAGTTCTTACTTGATTTATTAATAAAAATTATTACTGATAATAGAACTATTTTATGATATAGACCAAGAATTTTTAAAGCAAAGTTAATTGAGCTGATTGTAATTATAGATTACTGAACACTAAGAATCCTTACTAGTATTGAAAAGTAAACTTCTCAACCTTGAAATACATTTGGTGTTATGGAATGAGGATTAAATATCTCAACTCCATTTCTTTATCATATTGGATTTATTGTAGGAACAGCTTATGTTCTACAAAAATAACTGATATTGAATTATGTAAGATATTAGACAGGACCTGAAAATACTTAAATGTATGAACAATTCTTCTCTATATGCACTTGGGTAAGTTAATAGAATTTTGATAATGACACACTTTTTTTGTTTGTTTTTAAGTCTTTAAAAGATTGATAATAAAAGGTTGCAAGTTTGAAAAGCATCTCAGTGTGAGGGGTAAAGTATATGACTTGAGGGTTTTGGCTCAACGACATAACCCATGACTATCCTGTGTGAGGTCATGGGTTCAAATCTCAGTGCCACAACAAAAAATGGTAATGTGGGAGAAATTAATGTACATTAAGTGTTAGCAACCATTTACCATCTGAACAAATTAGGCAAGTCATTCAGTCTTTCTAAATGGTCATTTCCTCCACTTCCCTGAACACAAGCCCAAAATGAATTTTTTAAAGATAGGTATCAATTACTGAGAATGGTAAATTTCCAAATAGTAAGGGTAATGGTGAACATCAAGGCAAAATTCTAAATCTGAAAAAAAAAAAAGAAGAAATCATATTCTTCAAATTTCTGTGTCAAAATTTACTTTGTATTTCTTTATGGATTCCACTGTGTATTATCACACAGGTATTGAAATTGATTTCAGAGTAGTATCTTTACAATTCTTAGTCACATGACCTTGAAGTATCCATGGATAATTTAAATTATTAGTGTACTTGGAAAACCTCCTTATCATGTCCACTCAATGTCAGAATCCTTGAATTTGTGATAGGAAGACTTAGGCACACATCAGCATTTCTCCTAGAGTGAAAGCACCTCCCCAGAGAACCTTTGAAGCATAGGAAATTTACTCATTTACAATTCAATCCACACTTACTTGATTGTCGCTTTAACATATGAAGATGATGATATTATAAAGACGTTTCTAATCCATCTTCAGACATGCTAATCTGGCTGCTTTTCTTAAAGGGCTGTGTGTTATTCACTTTTTAGTTACTGTGCAAAACACCATGACCAAGGTAAATTATAGAAGAAAAAGATAATTTGGCTTGTGGTTCTAGAGGGATTAGAGTCCATCATGGTGTAGAGGCATGGCAGGAGACAGCCAGACCAGACAGCTGAGAGCTCCTATCCTCAAGGAGACAAAAGGAGAGAGAGAGAGAGAGAGAGAGAGAGAGAGAGAGAGAGAGAGAAAGAGAGAGAGAAAGAGAGAGAGAAACCAGAAATGGCAAATCCATATATTCTCAAAGCCGGCCCCCAGTGATGTGCCTCCTCCATCATGACCACATGTCCTGAAGATTCCAGGACCCTCCCAAACAGCACCACCAATTGACCAAGTGTTCAAATACTTGAGCCTATGTGGAATATTTCTCATTTCAAACCACTGCAGGCTATTTCCAAAAGATAGACAATATCAGTAATACCTTTCAGAATGACAAAACACTGAAGGGATTTTCTAATTGTAAATACTAACTTGCCCTAATAGAATACTAATCACCAGTTATCAGATGGAAACACATCATGTTCTTGTATTTCGTGCTTCTGTTTGTTAAATAAAGTGTTTGCATAAAGTTTAGTCTGAAGTTTATTATTGGGAAGATATGAAGTTTCTAGAAAGTGAAAGAAAATACATTTTTGAAATGTGTTTGTGTGTGCCTGCTTGTTGTATGTGCAGGATGTACATGCAGTGCCCATAGAGGTCAGAGGACGATCCCTTGAGGCTGGGGTTCCATATGGTTGTGAGCCATTCTGCATGGGTGCTGAGAATTGAACTGCAGTCTACTGTAA
This sequence comes from Nannospalax galili, assembly GCF_000622305.1. Lineage (NCBI taxonomy): Eukaryota > Metazoa > Chordata > Mammalia > Rodentia > Spalacidae > Nannospalax > Nannospalax galili. The sequence continues at coordinate 140,816 of NW_008329521.1, forward strand.
CAGTAGCGACTGCTTCTAACCATTGAGCCATCTCTCCTACCCATATATGTGTATATATATATATATTTTTTTTTTAATAAACTTTTGCTCTAGTGTATCTGAATTGGCTTCACTGGGGGCAAATTTTTGTTTTAAATTATGTGCTGTATGTTTCTGTGTGTTTCTGTGTGTGGGTGTGTGCACAGGAGTACAGATGTTAGCAGAGGCCAGAGGTGTAAGAGCCTACTGAATCTGGAGTTATAGGTGGTTATGACTCACCCAATTTGGTTGATGGGCATCAGATCCTTTGCAAGAGCAGTAAGAACTCTTAGCTGCAAAGTCATCTTTCCAGCCTTGTCATTACTTTTTTTAAATAGTATTATCCTTTTTTAAAATAATATATACTTGGGAAATATACTTCTACAGAATTAGGCTTCCTAAATCTTCAGTTGATCTATCAGATATCAATTTATTATCTTTTAGCTCTAAAACAACAGTTTTGACTTGGTTTTACACTGCTGTAGCTGGGTCCTAGAATCCATCTGCTTACAACTTGGCTCAATGTTAAGATGTTGCAGAACCACTGAAATTAGGAGGGTCCACCCTACAGCCTTATGGGCTAACAGGGACTCTGGGTAGCAATAAACATGGCCCCACATGAAACTGTAAACTTACTTAAAATATTTGCGAAAATTTATAATTTGACTGAATGGTTCCAGGGTCTGAGCTTTGTAGAGAATATTGTGTTACAACGTCTGAAGCCAGGACAGGCCCGCAGGGCTTTGCTTTCAGATTCCTGGCTCCTGGTCTGGAGAATACCAAAGACACCTCACCAGGGAGAGCTGCTTATGACCCCAAACTGGTTTTGTTGTTTGTGTTTGCTTTAGACCCACAGCTACCTCATCTAAGAGACTTTCCTTCCTGCTAACTGTGCCTCAGGTATGCTCTCTCCCGAGGAAGTTCACTGGACTTAGTGTGGTGGAAACTGAATTCCTATTGTGTATTTCTCCTGCCCTGTTCTGTGTGAATTTTGAAGTTATACTAAAAATTTCCCTGATCAAATTATTAACGTGATATCTGACCCCTAAGTGGACAGTGAATATTTTCCTTAAACTTTCTGCAGACTTTTTGAAAGGCTGTTTTATTTACAGAGATTAAAAAGAAATGTAAAAATGAGAATCATTGCTTGAATGTGAGTCCAGATTCTGTGATTTATTTCTCAGTGATGTTTTCAGAATTACTCTGGTAAAAGCTACATTTTACTCACAGGATTATAAGAGCTGAATATGTTATTTATTACAAGATGTAAAGAAAAGTACCAGGAAAATACAAGCGAGCATTTGGTATCTGCCTCTAGGTTATTTCTTTGATCTTGCTTTATAAGGTTACAATTACCGAAGTACAGGGTAGAAAGAATTCAGATATATTCAAAGCAAAGTTAGGAATCTTACCTTACATACTCATTTTGTAGCTGGAAATCTTTCCTAAACATCCTTCCATTTTCTCAGTTCTTTCTATCCCTCCTGACTTTGCCTTTGCAGTGGGCCTCTAAATTGTTTCTTTACAAATCTGTCTTCAGGATGAAAACAAGATGTCTCACCCTTGCCACACACACAGGTAAGTTCTTAGGGAGCGTCTTAAGACTGAAGGCAAGAGGGAAAATGAGCTTTATTTTCTGAATCATTCCCTTCATTTGTCAAGACAAAAAACTAACCTGAAACATGAAACCGACCCTATCACCTGTAATCAGGATCCCCACCATCTTATTTCCTGTGTCTTGAGAGAGAGAAGGGGAGCACAGATCTAAGGGGGTCAGGCATGGGTGGGGGCGAGAAAGAACTGACTTGTGATTAACATTTCCATTTCCATGGGCTATTGCCAACCAGGCTACAGAGCAATTCCCCATCCCTGTTTGCTTTCCTTCTTCTTAATTAGTTTGTTAATGAGCTAACGTTTGAAGTGGACTGTGAAATTAAAACAACGTGTTGTCTACTGTGGCAACTCAACATTTCCACAGGACAGAAATGTTCATCACCCTCCCTGAGATTGTCTTTTTTCCCCCTCATGTGTAACAGAATCAAAAAGGCAGTTTCAAAGAGGTGCAGGCGTCTGATGAATGAATAAATACACACTCCCAGCATGTGGAACAATTAAATAATCTCAAACAAATGGGATCAAAGACACGTGCAGACACCCCAGGAACAACACTTAGCAGACATAAGGTAAGCATCAGGGCAAATCTCTAACAGAGGAGCCTGGCTCAGTGGGTTGGGGGGGGTCCCTGTGTCCATCCTTTGATGACCAAGTTATATGGCTCTCCTCTGGTGCCCTTGGAGGGAGCTCTCCTGTTAATTTCTGGAATATGATGACGTTTGCTGTTGCCAAGCAATCAGACACCAGAAGAGTGGATGCACAGGTGCAGACTATCCCAGCAAAAAGTAGATTGTTCCTCTCTGAAGTTGCTTCTTGTCAGGTGTGTGGTGACAGTGACAAAATGAAGAACTAACACAGAAAATTGGTGGCACAAGTGGGGCCATTTCTATTGCCATAAGAAACATGATGTGATGTGTGGTTCATGAGCTTTCAGATTTGTGTGTGGGAGGACTAGAAAGGAAAGGGTAGGCAGGAGAGTCCCCAGAACTCTGATAGCAGAGCTCCCGTGGCCCACTGTTCTGGAAGTGTGGATGGCTAACGTTCAAGTAGAAACGTCCCTGGCGAAGGCCAGGCTCCCTGCGTTTCAGAGAGGACAAGGGCAGTGCTGGGAACTGGATTAAATTTGCCCACATTACACCTGCCTGTTGTCCGCTGCATTCTGCCTGTGCCCTGAAAACCTGAATGGAAAGCAGTGGACTGGCTTGTTTGACACTCATTTCAAGACAGCATACCACCCAGGTTTCAGGTTGGTTATTGCTGAAGTGAGGTTAATAAAAGGAATTCAGAACAAAAGTGAACATTAAATGTGGAAAAGTTTGTTGAAAAACAGTGACTGCAGATAAAACAGCTGTAATTGTTCAAGTTTAATAATTAAATTGTCATTTACGGAAAACAGAAACTTTTCACCAGAATAATAAGAAAAGTGCTGTCTGGGCAAAATGCCGTGCATTTAAGCTCCGTAGGGTAGGAAGTTCAGAAGAAATTTCATTTGAAAACAGAAGGCTTGAGCAGAGACACTCTGGCTTACTGTCGCGGATCCGAGCTGCTCGCGGCGTTGCCCCAGTTCAGCCAGATGCGCTCTGTGAGAGGCCCGGGAGAAGGGGTAGGAGACATCTCCAGCTGGCAGCACAATTGGCTTTATCCACCTTGTAGTTTGCAGAATGGGAGAGTGGGCACCAACTTTCCAGAAACCTGCTGAGCCCGGACAACGCAGCAGGGCTGGATTCTCTGTAAGCTCCTGAGCCGGCCGTGCATGGAGCCACTAGGGTGAAGCCTGAGTTTCTCTGGAGTTCCAGAGACATGGGACTCTCACCTGGGAAAGCTGTGTGTTCCCATGGAGCCAGTCCAGAGGAGAGGTTGCACATGCCTCTGGCACCGGGATCCAGAAGTGGGTCAAGCAAACTCTTTGGCGTGCAGGTGATGCCATCCCAAGCCCCAGGAGCCGTGGAGCTGCGGGGCTTGATGTCTCCCCACGGGGCTGTGCTTCTGTCTCTTTGCCGTCCTCCTGTTCTTGCTTTCAGAATCAGAATGTTAATTCCATTGCATGTTGGAAGTAATTTGCTTTATGACTTTACAGGAGCCCACTGCTGAGAGATTACCCGGTATCTTGGAGGAGAATTTCAGCTTTTTGGAGACTGCTAATCTGTAAATCGCCCCAGTTTTCGGTGTTGTAGTTTGGTTTTTTTCGTTGCTGTAAGAAAGCATTGACCAAAAGCAATGTGGGGAGGAAACGATTTATTGGGCTTAGGGGTTATACTTCCCATCATCCAGGTACTCTTGGGAAGGAACTCCAAACAGGACTTGGGGCAGGAATGGAAGCAGAAAGCGTGAAGGAACGTGGCCTCCTGGCGTGCTTCCCCTAGCTTGCTAGCTACAATTCTTAGACAGCCCGGCCCACCTGTTAAGACTGGAACCATCCGTGAGCGGAACCCTCTTACCTCAATTAGCAACATAAGACTGTCTCCCAGACATGGCCACAGGTCAGTCTGATGAAGGGAAATTCTCAGTTGAGATTCTCTCTGCCCTGGTCTGTCTATGCTTGTATTAAGGTGACAAAAACGGAGTAAGAATTTCCCCTTCTTGTCAACTTTGACACACAAATATGTCATTTTAAGCCATATTCTTTGTTTTTCTTGTCCCTATGATCTCATGTTCATATCACAATATAAAGCACAGTCCAACTTTTAAAAAGTTCCCACCACTATATGAGACACTATTGCATTTGACTGCCGAGAGAGGCAGAATGTTTTCTTTAAGGGTATCACACACACACACACACCCCTGTATGTCAACCGTCCTCCAGGGCACACTCCACAACGAAAAGTATTTGGGCAACACAAACTGGACTAGCTAGGTTAAGAAAAATAGAACACAGAGTTGGGTGGGTAGGGAGTGGGATGGATCTCCAAGAAGCTGGGTATGAAGGTGGTAAATTATGATCACAACACATTTTATAGTCGAACAATTAATAAATGATTTAAAAAATATTCCAATACATTAACATTTAAAATATATCTTTGACAATCCAAGGTCTCATAACTGTGGTCCTCTGTAAAATAAGAAATGAGTTACATAATTCTTATTCTAAGTAGGGAGAACCCAGGCAGAGTTATAAATAAAGAAAAACCAAGTCCAGCACTGCAGCTCAAATCCTGTAGCCCAGTGTCTGACATTGGGGACTCACAATTTTCTGGGCTCCTAAGGATTTAGGCAGCTCCATGTCTCAGGCTCTGCCACCCTCAGTACACACAGCTTATCTCATAGGCTCAGATCAGCCCTACTCCACAACTGCTGTTCTACCTAGTGATGGTTCCACAGCCCTGGCATTTCCAGTGTGCTGGTGTCTCCAGCAGAAGTGGTTTCACATTCACCAATGGCCTCTCCTGGCCTCTTCAGGAACTCTGACTGTGGAACATAGTACCTAGCCCCAGCTTCTGGACACGACACCCTCAATCCTGGGGTTTCCATTTCAACTGAGGATGCATTCTCATCAATGGCCTCTCCTGACCTCTTAGGAAGATTCCAATCCTACCACACAGTGTCAAGCCTTAGCTACTCACTATGATCCCTCCATGTCTTCAAAACCAATACCATGTTGCAAATGCTTGCACACTGGCCAGTTCAGGTTCCAGCTTGAGGTACAACCTTGTCCTCCACCACTGCTGGATGCATGTCTGTGTGTGAACCCTGAGAAAATACTTCTCAGAAGACTTCACTTCAGTGTTCTAGTCTCTTGTTTTCACGGCTGATTTTTAACCCCAGTTAATCAGCATTGATTGTCCCAGTAAAGCACAGGTTTCATGTCTAAAGGTTTCTAATACTAAATACCACACAGATACCCTCATTGAACTAACAAAAAACAACTGCATTTTCATAGCCCTATCAATAACAATAATAGCTCTACTAAACCTCTACTTCTACACCTGCCTTATCTATGCATCATCAATAACAGCTTTCCCCACTAGTCTTTGAGGGACTTTCGAACTTCCCTCTGGAATTTCACAAGCCACACCCCCATTGTCCGCATTTAACTCAAACATTGATATCTTCCAAACTTCCACAGAACAGCCTGTTAAGCTCTGAGTATTCGATGGATTTTCCAAACCAAAGCTCCAAAGTCCTTCCACAACCCTCCCCTAAAACAACATGGTCAGGCCTGCCCATAGCAACACTTCACACCACCCATTTTTGTTGTAGCTTGCTTTTGGTTGCTATGACAAGGCATTGATCAAAAACATCGTGGTTAGGTAAGGGTTTATTGGGCTTACAGTGTACAATCCATCACTGACAGAGACCAGAATAGGTGCTGGAGGCAGGAACTGAAGCAGAGACCATGGAGGAATGCTGCTTACTGGCTTGCTTCCCCTGGCATGCTCAGCTACGTTTCTTTTATAGCCCAGTCCTACCTGCCTAAGGATGGCACCACCCACTGTGGACTGGGCCCAAATACATTGATTAGGAATTAAGAAAATACCACATAGACACGGCCACAGACCAAAGGAGGAAGTAGCTTAGTCGGGGTCCCTTTTTACAGGTACTGCTAGGTTTCTGATAAGCTGACAGAAACCATGACAGACTGAAAGCACTTATTATTAGAGATTTCCATGAGCCTGTGAAGCAAAGGGTGAGATATTACAGATTAGGATGATAAATTTGAATGCCAAGTTGAGAAGGGGTTGACTTCTGATGGTTAATTTGCTATATTAGAACTGCTTTTTAGCTGTCGAGTCAATTTTCAAGTGTTTCTATTAGTCATATGATAGGTGATCTTATACTTTAATTAATATGAAGAGATAGTTCTCTGGCAGGCATATATGAAATATCTTTAGCTCATGGTTTTAGCCTCTAGACTCATACAGCGTTAACTCACATCAGAAATGAATGACTCTGAGATGATAGCTCAGTTGTAGAATGCTCAACCTGAACCTCCAAGGCCCCCTAAATGATGACATTAATTTTCACTTTTAACGGGGAAAGGCTTCTTCATTTACGGAGGCATACAAAGTGAAGCAGAGATCTATTGGTAAACAACCTGAAAGCAAAATGAAGATTCCTGTGGTCATTTCCCAGGGTCATCCGATTCCACTGGAGATTCAGTGAACTGATCCAGGAAACAAATAAAGTAGAAGAGGTTAAGTAGAGTACACTTGGGGTTAAGAGCTCTGAGATGTTGTGATAGTCATTATACTCACAAGCCATGATCTTGACCAACCTGCTTTAGCTGTGCTCAATTTTCCATCATTTTTTCCGTTATTAGGTTCTTTGTGGTTTTCTGTTTAAATGGCCTGTTCTGTACAGTTTATAGATACATTCTTTGCAAAACATCAGGCTGTTTTGTGTTTTCCTGCTGTAAATTCTGATCAAATCATTCAATATGCACCTCGCTAGGTATGTTTAAATCTCACTTGTCTTTGTAACATGTTGATTATAAGACACTGCAGATGGTATAATTTCAAATGTCACTTCTAATTCATTTTTTCAATAAACTGAAGCAAAAATTAAAGAGGAATATTTCATTGATCAGAGTATCATGATTGGTCTTTAAAGAAATGTTATTTAGAAAGAAATCAAATATTTCCAAAAAAATTGTTTGGTCTTTTTTGAGGCAGGGTCTCCCTGTAGCCCCAACTTACCTGGAACTCATTTTGATGTGAAAAAGGCATAGGTATGTGGAATACAGTCTAGTTCTGTTTTTTTCAATATCCACTAAACTGTAATAAAATGGCACTTTTGAGCTAAATGAATGAAATAGTTCTTTTCTTAAACAGGCTAAGTTCAGTTATGGAGCTGATGGAGACGACCTGGCCTATAATGTTTTACTTTGATAAACAAGGAGTGTAATGCATTTGATTTGGTATTTTCTTTAGAATCTTTTAGTAGACTACAATCTCCATTTGTGTGTCCTTATTTCAGGAATGCAAGTGCTGAAGAACTGTTTATTCACATGGACATGTTGCCTGCTTCCGCACACAGAAGATCCATGGTGTAGTAATGAGCCTGACACAAAGATGAATGATTCCAATTAGCTTTCTCATTGGTTTTAACTAAGATTCCTTGTTTAGTCGAGTCTGATTTATCTCTGTTTCAGTCATTGCCGACCAGCACCGAAGGGGAGAAAAGGAGGTCAAGTTCAAACTGGAGAACAGCTTCCTCTTCTGCACTATGGTCTTTGCCTGAAAAACTTACAAGCAGCCATTGCATGGTCCGTTGAGGACATGACCTATGAAACTAAAAGAGAACCTTTATAGAACACGCTACTGGGACCATGTTTCATAAAATAAAGAAAAATCTCTTCTGAGTGTGTCTAGAAAACACTTAAAAACCAGATTGAACTCCTCCCTCTGCCTACTTTGACTTTTGTAAAGGGTGGCAACGGAGTATGGACAGATATGGTGAAGGAACAAATTAAAAGTTCATTCAAGTTTTGAAGTTCCTCTCAGTGTTGGGAGACAATAAATATGAAAATGTTTTCTTTGGGTTTAACAAAATTCATAGACAATAACAGCAATGGAGGAAACATTTCCTTTCCTTCTGTCCTCCTCCTCCTCCCCTTCCCCCTCCTCCTCCCTTCTTCTTCCTCATCCTCCTCTTCCTCCTCTTCTTCCTCCTCTTCCTCTTTCTTTTTTCTGGAAGAAATTATCTATGAAAGGATTTTTTTCT
>NW_008329521.1:149598-156589 GCF_000622305.1 Nannospalax galili
CCCCTCCCCTTCCTCCTCTTTCTCTTTTTTTCCTTCCTCCCTCTCTAACCCTCCCGGACTTCTTCACCCTCTCCATTACTTTCCTTGTTCTATGGGGTAGGATTTCACTATGTTCCTCAGGGTAGCCTTGAACTCTTAGGCTCAAGTGATGCTCCCGGCTCATCCTTCTAAGCACTAGGACTACCTGCAACATCCAGGTGACTTTGTGTTCATTCAAGCCTCAAAAATGATCTGTTCAAGGTTCAGTTTTCATAATAAGGCTGTAAGGTTTGGCTTTGTTTTCTGATAAAATCTTTGTGCCTCTGCCCCTGTGTGATCTAGGGAGGAAGACCATAACCTCATATTCTCCTGGGTGAAAGCTCTGTGAGATCAGTGCAGTTAAGCACACTTACACACTATGTTAGAAAAAGAGGCATGTGCTTTCCACTTGAAAGCTGAGATCCCAGAAGTTCCCTTTGCTAATAAAGGAAAATTGTTTGGTACTGTGGTAACTCGACAACAAAGGAAACACTAAAATAAGGTCAAGGAGAGCAGAAAAACTCTTAATGACAAAACTTTGCCTTTAAGAGCTTGATGAAGGAAAAACAAAATGCACATCTGGACCTGGATTCCTCTCCGACGTGGGACAGATGGAGGAATTGGAGCTAAAATCGTAAACTTCTTTTGGTGTCTCTCCTCATAGTGGACATTCAGGAAGCATGCTGCTAAGCTGAGGAGCTAGAAGGCACTGTTGCTGGAACGTTTCCCTGGGAAGAGCTCAAAAAACACATACTTTAGAGCGCTGATTCTAAGCAAGGTTTCGATTTCAACAGTTTTAGCTTTAATTTCTTAAATAAATCAGGGAGCCTCACTAGCAATGGAATTTCCTGACTTTGCAAACAATTAACAAAGCTTCCTACTTGCCTTTACATACCATATAGCATAATTGAAAATAATACTGTTTGTGAGAAAATTAATTACTTGAAACAATTTTGTAAATGTTATGATTTGCATCTTGCATAACAGTAAATTTTTCTTCAAAATATTTTCAAGTTCTCTGACTCATAATACATGAAAAGGGAAGGAAGACTGGAGGTACAAACAAGTTCTCGAAGGAATGCAGCTCCCAATCTCTGCCTCCACAGCTCCTGGCAGTGGGGAGGCTGACTTCATGTGTTAACACAGATGTCTCTGCACTGAGTACCACATCAGGGCATCATAAGGGTGGTAGAGATGCGGGCACAGAGATGTAGCACATTAAGAAATGGCAGGTCCTTAGGGAGGAAGTTTGGGCATTTTCTCCGGGATGTGACCTCAGCCCTGAAGAATGAGCATAGAACAGGCAACACAAGTCATTCTTGATTGGAAAGATCAACTTTAGACTCACTGTGTAACAAAGTCATTAGATGGTGCCGGAGGTGGAAAACTGTACACTTCATGATGATACGGAGAACACATTAAATTCTGTTAACCTCATATCCATGTCATTGGCCATCCAGTTAGTAACTTTACTCAGTACCCAAAATGTTGTAGAAGAACATGTATTTTTATTACAGAATAATTTGAAAATATTTATTTTTTTGTGTTTTTGTATTTATGTCACTCTACTTCTAGCACTATATGTGTTACATCTTAACTTTAATAAACATTTTATCACATAAATTTTAAGGATAAGCACATGTACTTCTTAGAACCCATATTTTACAAGAGAGGTTAAACCATGCTTTGAAAACCTGAACTTACAGACAAGGAGGAGTCCAAGAGGTTACAAAAATCAAATTGCAAAACTACAAAGATCAGTTGCTATATAATGAAAATAGCAAGTTATTGACTGTTCACGCAGACGTTAATGCTGCACAGTGAGTGCCATAATTCACAAGACTTGATGGCATGCAGAAAACAGTGTACTCTAGGTAGATAATTTCCACTTCCCAGAAACATAAAGCATAGAAATGTGGATCACCACAAAATTACAAATTAGTAGAATGCAGTGTCTTCAACACATAATGCATGTTTTCTCAAACAACTTATCTTCTGACACATCACTTTTCCTACAAAGTGAAGTCTATGAATCTTTATGTGTAATGACAGGGCTCCAATTTCATTCTCTGTGGTTACAACTAAAGCAGCAGGCTTCCTAACTTACCCTAAATTATATCCGTAGAAGCAGGTGCTTACAGTTGCCATGACTGAATCATGGTGTGAGGTTGGCAGTATTCCTCTCCCCTGTTTTCTGCACATTGGTGATGACACCACCGTGACTACTCCACACGATCGCATTCACAATCATTTTCTTGTGTAATCACTACTGTGTGCAGAGAGGGTCTGACACTGGAGACATGCATGGACAACTTCACCTCGTAAGATTTTGGAAGAATGCAGCTGGGTATAGTGATCCAATCACTGCTTTAGCACTTTCTTCATTTCTTTCATTCGTTTTCATTATTTATATCATGAATTGTTCTTCCAAGTCACGGGCTCCTGTGACTGTTAACCCTCTGAGACTCCTACCTGGAGAAGGGTCTGTGGCACAGGGAAAGCTGAAATGAAAGCTGAGGAGGCACGGGGAAAGCTCAATGACTGCTTCTGTTCTATACAAAAACCTGAAAGCTTTTGTCATTTGGTCTTTGAATCTTAGCCATTCTGACTGGGGGATTAAGGTGAAACCTCAATATAGTTTGATGTGGTGGTGCAGGCCTTTGATCCCAGCACCCTGGAGGCAGAGGCAGGTGGATCTCTGTGAGACTGAGATCAACCTGGCCTTTATAGCATGTTCCTCAGCCAGCTGGGGCTACAAGGAAACCCTCTTTCAAAAATACAAAAGAAGAGATTAAATTTCAAAGTTTTATTCTGAAGTTCCATAATGTCTAAAGACGTTGAACATTAAAAAAATTTCCCTAATGATTGGCATTTCATCGTTTGAGTACTCCCTGTTTAGATGCTTGAATCAATTTTTAATTGTGCTGTTTATTTATTTATGTTTAATTTTCTGAGTTCTTTTTTATTTTCTAGATACTACCCTTCTGTCAAAGTTATATCTGGTAAAGATGTTTTTTCTAATTTTGTAGGTTAATTCTTCACCTGAATGATGGTGCCCTTTGTTGTAAGGAAGAATTTTTAGTTTCATGATGTTCCATTTATCAATTGTTGGACTTAATGCCTGTGCTATTGACGTCCTGTTCAGAAAGTTCTGCGTGTGTAAGTTCCAGTGTATTATCTACCCTACCCTATATCAGATTCACAGTACCAGGTCTAATGTTGAGGTCCTTGATCCATCTGGAGTTGAGTTTTGTGTTTGGAGAGAGAGATGGATCTATTTTTGCTTTTTACATGTCAGCATCTAATCTGATCAGCACAATTTGCTGAAGTCCTTATAATTCTTTAATTTGTATTTTGGGTCCTTGATGAGGATTTGGGGGAAGGGGAACACTTATTCACTTCCTGTTGGAGGGCAGGCTGGTTCAGCCTTACCACACCTAGACATATACTCAAAGGACTCTACATTCCAGTACAGAGATATCTGTTCATCCTTGTTCAATGCTGTTGTATACACAACAGCCGGAAAATGGAAACAGCCTAGACAGTCATCAACTGATGAATGGATAATGAAAGGATAGTACATGTACACAAAGTTTACAAAACGTCATATAGACTCCTACTACTCTAAGAGCTTCTTAAATTAAAAGCCCAGTGCCAGGCTTCCGTTAAGTCCTCTTTTGGACTTGTTGCACAAATGGTTCCCATAGACCCTCAAACAATACTGGCTATAGCCATTGCACTTGGTTATCAGCCAGAAAGTGCTGATAAGACTCTAGTGTGGTAACACTACATACGTGAGTAATAAAACAACAGGAGAAATCAAGCCGGTACTGAGCTCAAACTTTGTCTGTACGGACTTGCTTTCACAGTGTTGGAAAGTGGTATGGCTGCTACCCAATGGTCATCACCCTTACCCAGCAGTGAATCCTGCAGGCCACAATAATGACTGGCCTGGCAAGATATGCCCACCGATGCAATATTGACAGGAATATTATGCTCAAACCAGTTTCTGATAGGATTTGAAGTCTACCTCACAAGACAAAGCCTATACTTGGCACAAGCCTATCAAGCATAGGAACCTGTGTCTGTGTAGGTGACAGGCCATAGGGGAGAACCTGTTGCTACTGTTCCATAACTAAAATAGTATTAAATAATTCCTAATGCACCTCTCCACTCTCATCAGAGAAGTTACTTAGAGTGTATGGTGATTAACACAGAGACCCACAACTGGCCAACATAGAGGACGGGGATTGATGAGCCCTGAATTGAACACCTGTATCACACCCCGTCCTCCTAATACTCAGATATTATTCCAGAGGGGGGGCAGAAAAATTGCAAGAGTCAGAGGTGGTAAATGACCTCAAGGAACCTGTGTTTCCAGACAGCAGAGGAATTCCTAAAAGCTATTGTGCACAAGGTCTGCACAACCTGAAGCCAGTCAAAATTCTAGCCTGGAAGAGGAGAGATGTAAAAGGAGACACAGCCTTAGCCGAGGAGCTGTTGGCAACTGTAGCTACTAGTCAGGGCAGCTGGGCTACTTCAAGGTGATTCTGGGTTGGTCGACCAGGCTCCAGGGGATAGACCGACACTGAAAAGCATTTGGAGACACTAGTTAGACTCAATAGACCTTTAAAAAACAAGTAATAATAAAGGACATGAAGTTAGGTTTGGGGAGGGGGAAAGGAGAAGGGTCTGAATATGATCAAAATCTTCATGATGTTCTCTAAGAATGAATAAAAAAATTTTGTAAAAAGAAATGAGAAACCCTAGAGCTGCCCAGAAGCTGCAACTAGCTGCCTAATAAATATGTTTGCGTATATAAAACTTACAACAGTTGACTGTACCTAAGTATATACAACTTTTGGAAATCAATAATTTAGTTAGATACATTACTATCTGAAATAAATCCAAATTACCTATGAAATGAGATCAGATGACTACTTCTGTATGTATTGGCAAATACATATTGACTACTTCAATATGTATTGGCAAAAATGCAGCCTCAAATTCTCAACTTATAATGCATAATAATAGAGGTTAACCATTGACTATCACCTTCATATAAGTGAGTTGCATTTGTGCACCAATATTTTCCTATTACTAACATGGGAATTCTCTGTACTATAACCAACAAACATGCCCTAATGGCCTATGAAGTTTTATGATAATTTTTTGAAAAGCATAATGGTGATTTTGAAATTTGTATGGCAAGAAAATAGCTCAAATTTCCTAAGTTTTTCAAACAGTGCATTTGGAGGACTCACACTGCTTGATTTCATTAATCAAGTGTGTGCATGAGTCAAAGATGAGAGTCACAGGGACAGACTCCAGTAAAAATTAAGCCTCTAATGTATACACAGTTGATTAATATAGATATTTTCAATACAAAGAGGGGAACAGTTCAGCATAGGGGCACCTCATCCAGTAGTAAAACCCTGAGTACTAGACATGGGCTATCTCTTTTTGAGTTGTTGGCCATTGGGAGTCCAGGCTCTTGCCATTGGTTACCCTCCAGAACTTGTTAAGACCTTCTTGATAAAAACAACACACACTTGAGTCATAAAACATAGAGAAATCAACCAGACACTGACTTGAAAATTCGTCTCTGCTGGCTGGCTAGTTTTCGCAGTGCTGGAAGGTGCTGCACAAGCTACCAGAGGTGAAGAATAGCTTCAGTTAGCTTTACCCAGGTGTGAGGTCTGGGAGCTACAGTAACAATTGGTCTTTCCCAAGGTTTTACCATTGGTGCAATAGTGGGCCAAATATTGTGGAACTAACCTACAACTTTCTTCCTTTTAATTTTTTCTATTGATTTATTTCTAATTTATGTGTATGGATCTGTTACCTGCATGTATGTAAGTATCTTTGTGTTCTACAATGCTTGCAGATGCCATAACAGGGCCTGAAATCACCTGTAACTGGATTACATATAGTTGTTAACTGGCCATGTGGGTGCTGGGAACCAAACCTGGGGTCCTCTGCAAGAGCATCTGTTGCTCTTAACTTCGGATCCATTGCCCCAGCCCCTCCTATCAATTTTGGTTGGATTTAAGGCCTTCTCCATAAAATGGAACCCACACCTGGCAGGTCTAGGACCTGTGGATAGACAGGCCCCAGGCTATATAGGAAAACCTGCTGCTAATCTATTAAATGAACAAACATTGAAATGACTCAATGATTTACAGGTATCTCCTTAGATCAGTGCATCTCTCAATCCTCTTAAGATTAGCTCCTAAAAGTAGAAGGGAATTAACACAGAGACCCACAGATGTACAGAGAATAAGACTGCTGTGTGCTGGGTTCCAATAGGGACACTGATGCTACACCCCCAGTCTGAAGGATCATGGTGGAGGAGGGGTCAGAACGATTCTAAGATCCAAGGTTGTGGATGAATCTGAGGAAACTGTTTTTCCAGAAAACAGTGCAGTTGCACATATGAACTTACAACGTTTGTGATAGCATACAAAAGACTTGCTCAAGCATGAACCATGAAAATCTCAGCATGGAGCAGGGAAGGTAGGCATAAAGCTCCACCCTAGCATATGAGCTATTGACATGCTATAGCTGCAGGGAGAAGAGACATTTTCCTTTAAGGGTGTGACCTCTGGTAGATCTGCAACATCCAGGCAAGTTCCATACCCACTAGTATTTGGGCAACATGTATTGGAGTTGATGGAGAAAAAAAAATAGAAAGAAGGGGGATCAGGAGGCCAGCAAGAGAGTGCTGGCCATGAAAGTGTTGGAAAAAAAAAAAATGAAATACCTTGATGAATGCTGTAAGAACTCTGCATTTTGATAGAAAACTCTGTTTAAAATGTTGATTTAGATTTACTTGCTAAGCTTGCCTGTTCTGCCTGATTGTATCTACCACACATGGATGATTAACCTAGTTGAAATGCTAAGAATTGAAGTGCTGTAAACCTCCTTCCTGGACCCTGGACCCCAGACTCAGTTGATTTACAATGTGTCCTGT
>NW_008329521.1:156984-158164 GCF_000622305.1 Nannospalax galili
CTTTCAGTTCCCCAGATACCATGGGCCAAACTCAGGCCACCCCCAAAGGCACAATTCTTTCTCACTTTTCAGAAGTAAAGAAGAGGGCCTTGAAACTGGGCCCTAGCATCAAGAAGGGTAAGTTTGAGGCCCTCTGTTCCACCGGGTGGCCGGCTTTCGGGGTAGGGTGGCCCAACCAGGGGTCTCTTTCTCTGGATACCATAGGCAAGGTTAAGGCAGTCATCACCCAACCCGACCCCGAAGGACACCCAGACCAGCTCCCCTATATCCTTTTATGGGAAAATTTGGTCGAGGACCCCCCATCATGGTTGGGGCCTCTCCTGGAGCGAGGACCCCATGGGGGCCCCCCAAAGGCCACCATCCTGGTTGCCCAGGAAGGGCCAAAGTCCCCCAGCTGCCGAGAAGGAGAACCTACTGCCCCACCAGTTCTACCTGAGAGCTCCCCTCTCTACCCCCCATTGCCGGTTGATCAGCCACCGCCTTATGCAGCTACCCGGAGGGGAGGAGCTGGGGGTCTTCCCCAAGGGGGAAACATGGAAGAGGCTCAGCATGGGGAAATGGCGGCAGCTGTCTCCCCAGATTCCTCCACCGGAGAGGAAAGACAGCCTGGAGGGGGAGGGGCAGGAATGCAGTTAAGGTCCCGGGGAAACAGGGACCGGATAGGAGAAGTCTCCTCCTCCACTGGAGGAGCCGTGCCCATCCTACCCGTATGGGCAGTTGGCAGCCCGGATGGCCAGCAGTATCAATACTGGCCGTTTTCTTCCAGTGATCTCTATAATTGGAGAACCCAGAACCCCCCTTTTTCTGAGGACCCTAAGTGTCTTATAGGTCTGGTGGAATCTATCATGTTCACTCACTGTCCCACTTGGGATGACTGCCAGCAGCTACTCCGCACCCTCTTTACCACCGAGGAGTGGGAGTGGATCCTTAATGAAGCCAGGAAGAATGTTCTCGGAGAAAATGGAAGACCCACCACTCTCTAACCCGCCGTTGATGAAGCATTCCCTCTCACACGTCCAAGTTGGGATTTTGGGATGGCAGAAGGTAGGGAGCGTCTCTGAGTCTACCGTCAGATGCTTATGATCGGTCTCCAGGGGGCTGCAAGACGGCCCACTAACCTGGCTAAGGTGAAAACAATTGTTCAGGGAGAAACCGAAAGCCCATCCGTGTATCTGGAAAG
>NW_008329521.1:161348-165984 GCF_000622305.1 Nannospalax galili
ATATCTCTTCATTCGGCTAGCCAGTCTATGGAACTTCATTGTGCTGACCTAATAAACTAAGACATTACCTCATGAAGATAAACTGCCTTATTTATTGATTGAAAAATTCTATTATAGATGTTGGGGAAAAAAAAAAGAAAAATAAAAAAATTGAAATACCTTGATGACTGCTGTAAGAGCTCTGCATTTTGATAGAAAACTCTGTTTAAAATGTTGATTTAGATTTACTTGCTAAGCTTGCCTGTTCTGCCTGATTTGTATCTACCACACATGGATGATTAACCTAGTTGAAATGCTAAGAATTGAAGTACTGTAACCTCCTTCCTGGACCCTGGACCCCAGACTCAGTTGATTTACAATGTGTCCTGTAGGCCTGTTTGCACATACCAGATAACCGATAAGGAACAAAGAGAAGGAAGTTGCACCAGGCTTACACCAGATCTAGCCTTCCTGGAAAAGATGTTTAACCGAAACTATAGCTTTTAGAAGATGTTTGATCAAAGTGTCTGCTGAGGAATGCTTTTTGTGTAATGACTATGTGGGCCTATATAATCTGTATCTGACACTGAATGGGGGTCGATCGTTCTGACCAGACTTGCATGTCTTGGGAAACCGGTCGCCCCCAGCCGGCTGGAAAGTAAAGACTCTGCTTGATTTTTACATCTCCAATCCCGTGTATTTGTTATCTGGAGGGGACCCATCGAGTCACGGACCCTAACAAAAGCAACCTGAATTTTATCCCAAGAACCCACCCACGTACAGGTTGAAGGAACACACAATAGTAACATGTTTTTTAAAAGGAATAAAGTTTTCATTTTACACATATATGGAAATATAAGTGCGAGGAATTAAAAACAGAACAGAGCACTCTTCTAAAACCAACTAAAATTGAGTCCAGGTCCACCTAACCTTTGGGCTCCTTTACTTCTGACAAACTTGCTTTACAAGAGATAATTATGACTAACCTGGAAACAAGTCAATTCAAACAAACAAGCATTCGGTCAGATCTGACCCAGCATCATTTAGTGACCAAGGACAATTGACATATATAAGGAAAACCAGCCAAAACAATTTCACCATCACTAAATTGAGTGCATTAGTCCAGCACTCATGTGGAACACTCCTTAAAGTAATGCTCAGTGTTGGATAGTTTCCCAAGTTTTATCTACATCCGCAAAATTAATGATCAACATAGAGTCTGAAAATAGCATGAGTTAAAAGCAAGTATCAATGGAGCTCTGAAAATCGACATGCTATATAAAAGTGTCTTACTGACCATGTCTGAGTGACTCAGCAACAGATGAGCTGCATCAGGAGGAGCAGAAAAACCAACAGGGGAGTAACTAAATGGTTGACCACTTGGGGCCATCAGCAAATTCTTGTGGCGTGCAGCAGCTGCACTGACTCCTCAGCCAGAGATCTTGTGTGGCTCTGCTGATCCAGGGAACATGCTGGTCTGCATATTGAACAAAGCACCACATGAAGATCACGTGCAATAGTAACAGCTGATACACGGTCAATGAAGGTGTATGGGAGTCTTTACACATACAATGTTCAGGGTCTTACATGTTACTGATAGGTAAAAAGTTGGCAGAGTAGGAGCGAATGGATGATGAGGCACCGAGGCACAGCTAAAACTCCATCAAAATAGGGTTTATTAGCAAAGGGACACATGGGCCAGATTCCCTTCAGGGCAGGGAAAATGTCTGTCTGAGTCCTGAGCTGGGGTCTTTTTAAAGGGGAGGCATCTCCTTCCTGCAGAAGGTGGGAAGATGTATTTTTTTTTTTAAGGTTGAGGGGAGTGGGAGAGCAGGACTGTTAAAACCTGTCCTCTTTAGAGATCAAAGGGGAAGTCTGCTGTGTTGGCCAAACAGTGGAGAAAAGTCTGCTACTCTTGACTTCAAAGGCCAAGGTACTTATCAGCTCAGTTCCCTTTTCTCAGGAGCATGAGAAGTTCTTGGGATCCTGTTGGTGAGGGGGAAGGGCTATCTGAACCTTAACAGTTACTAACTCCATATGTTCCTCATTTTGAAAGTCAGCTATATTGGGTTTTGAATTGTGAATGGAAATCATCTGATTTTTGTATCCTGGCATTTAAATATGCAGAATGTAATTATACAGAAGCTAGAAAACCAGGAATTTTACATAAAACATGTGTTCATGATCACACCAGATGCTTGACCTTCTTGAAAACAACTGCTTTTCTTTTTGATATTTATTTATTTTTACTATGTGTATTTTATTGAGTTTTTTGCATTTCACATAATAGATATTAATCATATTTAGACTCTCTCCCCTACCTGTACCCCTACATGACCTCCCCCCACCGGATTTCATGCATTTTCATCACATATATTAAGGCCTATTGAGTCGTTTGTGATGCTAAATGGGCTGACCAGGCTCCAGTGGAAAATAACTGCTCTTTATTCTGATTTCTAAATGCAGAAGGAATGACTGCATTGATCACATGAATACACAGATGGCATATTTCTACTGGCACATATGTTTGATTTGTCATTTAATGTAATCTGACCATAAAACAGCAAGAATCTCCCATGTAAATAACAGCAGCAACTGTCCCTATTTTCCCCCATGTGTGGTTTTATTTTTCAGGTCAATTCCTAGGATGTTGCAGATGTGTGGATGAGCATTTGGAAGGCTGCTGATCAAAAATACAACCAGACATTTGATGACTGAAAAGAAAACTTATTTGTTGCAAATCTTTGAGAATAAAATTGATTCACTAAATTTGGAGACAATAGAAACAGAGCAGGACATTTACTGACTGAGTGCCCGTATTGCTGCCATAAACCTACCAAGTGATATAGTCTCAAACGGAAGTACAAATATAATCTTGTCATTAGATCTTAACTTTTAGCCTAGAATGATATAGTTACTTAAATTCTGACAGCCTCTTCTGATCTCCGCGGGCATTGCATGACATGGGTGCACTTAACCTACATGCAGACAATACAGGCATACATATAAAATAAAAATAAACAAAATGTTTTAAAAAAGTAAACAAACAAAACAAACAAACAAAAAAATTAAGCAAGGACTGGGAATGTAGGTCAGTTGGTAGAGTGCTGGTCCAGCATGCACAGGGTCCTGCATTTGATTCTAGCACTACATAAACTGGTGTAGTGGCTCAGCCCTGTAATCTCAGCACTTTGGAAACTGATGAAGGAAGATCAAGAGTTCAAGATCATCTTTGAGTACAAGGCCAGCCTGGGCTACATGAGAACCTGTCTAAAAAAGAAAGAAGGGGCTGGAGAGATGGCCCAGTGGTTAGAGCACTGGCTGCTCTTCCAGAGGACCTATGTTTGGTTCCCAGCACTTAGATGGCAACTAACAACCATCCATAACTCTAGTTCCAGGGATCTGACAATGCCCTCTTCTGACCTCTGGGGGCCTTGCATGATACAGGAACATTTACCCACCTGCAGAAAATACACTCATACACATAAAATAAAATAATAAATAAAATACATAAAAAATAAAAATGAAAAAGTGAAAGAAGGAAAAAAATACTAAAGAAACTAAAACAAAACTTGTGTGTGGGAGGTTAGAGTCATGATAATTCAAGGTGGGAATGAGAGAGTGGGACTGAACATGACCAAAATATACTATATAAAATTCTCAAAGACTCAGTACAACTGTATACATATAATTCAGTACACCAGAGCCAGAAGCAGGGGGATCTCTAGTGAGTTTGAAATCAATTTGGTTGACATGGCAAGTTCCAGGCCCGACTGGCCATGACTACATAATAAGAACTTGTCTCAAAAAATAACAATAATAGAGTTTTCTTGTCTAATTACATGGTACTCAGCTGATAGAAATGGTTAAGTAGGAACATAATATACAATATTTGAATGACTAAAGAGGTAAAATTAATACCGACTTAGAGAAGATCATGTAATAGAGGGCCAGAAAACCAGAATTATCTTTGGGTTTGGTTTGGTTTCTAAGAAGAGAAAACAGTCACCTAACATAAGTACAACCCTTTCTCTGACTTGTTTACTTCTTCCGAGATGTTAAATCCCTTGTTAGGGATCCTGCAGCCTCATCTGCCTCATCTATGCAAAATGGAGGTGGTCTTGACAACAAAAAAGTACTTAAAGCCCTTCTAGGATCTCGTATTCTTCTCTATTTATTATTTTCATTTTATGTGTGAGTGTGTTGCCTGCATGCAGGTAAGCACCTGCGTCATGTAATGTCCACGGAGGACAGAAGAAGCTGTTGGATCCCCTGGAACTGGAGTTACGGACAGTTGTTAACTGGCATGTGGGTGCTGGGATTGAACCTGGGTCTTCTGCAAGAACAGTCAGTGTTCTTAACTGCTGAGCCATCTCTTCAGCCTGGTCTCGTAGTCTTTAATTTTGCATTTTGTTCTGCCTTGATTTCCACCTTTTCAGCCTTTTGTACCTTTTCTCCTTTTTGCATCGTCTTCCTTTTCTATTTCTGCTCTGCGTGTTAGTGTTTATGTCTGTACCAATGTCTCGTGTATTCCTCCCCATCTCCATCCATCTATTATCTATCTACCTATTCCCTACCTACCTACCTATCACCTATCTATCTACCTATCATCTATCTACCTATCATCTATCTATCTACCTATCTATCTATCTATCTA
>NW_008329521.1:166046-226757 GCF_000622305.1 Nannospalax galili
ATCTATCTATCTATCTATCTATCTATCTATCTATCTATCTATCTATCATCTATCTATCTATCTATCTATCTATCATCTATCTTTTATCTATCTACCTACCTACCTATCATCTATCTATCTATCATCTATGTATCTATGTATCTATCTATCATCTATCTATCATCTATCATCTGTCTATCTATCATCTATCTATCTATCTATTATATGTCTATCGTCTATCTATTGTCTCTATCATCTATCATCTATAATCTATCATCTATCATCTATCTATCATCTATCTATCTATCATCTATCTATCTATCATCTATCTATCTATCATCTATCTATCTATCATCTATCTATCTATCATCTATCTATCTATCATCTATCTATCATCTATCTATCATCTATCATCTGTCTATCTATCATCTATCTATCTATCTATCTATCTATCTATCTATCTATCTATCTATTATATGTCTATTGTCTATCTATTGTCTCTATCATCTATCAACTATAATCTATCTATCATCTATCATCTATCTATCATCTATCTATCTATCATCTATCTATTTATCTATCATCTATCTATGAGTGTATTTGTGTATTTGTCATCTGTTGAGCTATCAGCCCTAATCTATCATCTATCAATCTAAAGGGGAAACACTCCTCCAGGGATCACCTGCAATTAATCATAAATATACTGTTCAGTTTTTATTTTTTAAAGGATAGTATATTGAACACTACCTTAGATTCAGTCTATATGTACAAATGAAATGCATTTTTTATTTCTATATAATTTATTTCTGCTTAATTATTTTGATGATAATCAAATAACAGAAGAAGGGGATGAGGCATTCAGTATAGAAGGTGGGATTATTTGTTACACCTCCTTGATAACAGGACAGAAACGTAGTGAAGCATGCCAACCTGAATGATGATTGGCTTCAGTTGGGTTTGCTGAACAGGCTATTTACAAATCTTCATGTTGGCAAGCAATCAATGAAAATGTATTTGTTCTATTTTTAATATTAAGATAACGGCTCCCACTACCGATAGTGAACTAAAGTAGTCTCTTTCAGGCAGTCAGTCACGGGCTTAGCATAGTAACCTAGGATTCCACTTAGCAGGCTATGAACAAGGAAAGGAGGCGATGAGTGGGGAATCCAACCCAGAGGAAGCACTTTGCATTTTTCCTCTTGAAGTACTGCTGACAGAGATAGAGGATATACCTGCTCCTTTGAGTCTGTGGGCACAGCCTAGCTGACAGAGATAGCGGGTATACCTGCTCCTTTGAGTCTGCAGGCACAGCCTAGCTGACAGAGATAGAGGGTATACCTGCTCCTTTGAGTCTGGGGGCACAGCCTAGCTGACAGAGATAGCGGGTATACCTGCTCCTTTGAGTCTGGGGGCACAGCCTAGCTGACAGAGATGGCGGGTATACCTGCTCCTTTGAGTCTGCGGGCACAGCCTAGCTGACAGAGATAGCGGGTATACCTGCTCCTTTGAGTCTGCGGGCACAGCCTAGCTGACAGAGATAGCGGGTATACCTGCTCCTTTGAGTCTGCGGGCACAGCCTAGCTGACAGAGATAGCGGGTATACCTGCTCCTTTGAGTCTGGGGGCACAGCCTAGCTGACAGAGATAGAGGGTATACCTGCTGCTTTGAGTCTGGGGGCTCAGCCTAAAGTGAGCTGACAAAACACAGAGGTCCTCTGAATTCTTGGTAACCATTAAAATTAAAAAGTTTTAAAGGGGTGCTATGGGAGGTGCCAGTGGGGACGAGGGTCTAAAGATGATTAAGACTGATTGAGATGTTCTGTATGAAATATACAAAAACTCAATAGAAACAATAAAAAATAATGTTAATAAAATGTAAAAAAACAACAACAAGTTTTGGATAACATACCTGTTTGTCTTGATATTAATGCAATCCTGCACTTTAATTAATTTACTGTTAATGACACTCAACTAAATGGTCAACTAAAATTAATTACATTAAGGCGTATTTCTCTCACTTCCTTGAACCCTGCAGAATATCTTGCCTGTTTCCCAAAGAGGCAAATGTACACCTCAGAGGTCAATTTACTAAATTGAGGTGGTAAGAATTTCTGCTGCTGAAGCTCTCAAAATTGCAAGAATACATTGAGGAACATAACATGGAACTATATGAAATTTGAGGTCAAAGGAAATCTAGACTTCCCATGCAAGCAATTATCGTTTTTATTTTAGCCTTATATATTTGAAGGAGCAGCTTCAACTTATACTGAAGTTACAGACTACAGTCTAGTTGTTCTAAATTCACTTATTAATCTCCTAATCATCATTCATATGACGTCTTTATTTTATGCTAAGTATAAATCTTCAGAGCAATTTTCTGTGCTCTGGGAATTCTGAGCCAGTGCTTTTCTACCCATTCACGCCAGAGCAGGAGCGACTGGAAAAATGGAGGAGTCACTGTGAGTCAGCCGCTTTGCTTTCCTAGTTTTCCTTCTTCCTCAGTGTTTGCATGACAATTCACGTGTGGACAACATGGATTTCCTAGTTACTGCTTTATCATTGATCTCGTCATAACTCAACTGAGGAGATAACGAGCATTTTTACAGTTTCATTTTCTCTTCATGCACTTGGTGTGTTATCTCGGGGACGAACTGTTTCCCTCAGTCAGTCAGGAATGCCCAGCATCATTTCACTGATGTGCTTTGAGCAGGGCTTATTAAATTACCCTTAAGTATTTCATTTTCTCTGTACTGTAAATCAAAATGACTCTTCCACCATTCCCCTGGGGTCTGCCTGCTTGCCTCCCGCCATTGCTGGCAAGTCCATCCATTCTGTTGCTGCCAGTGCTTTGGGACCATGGAGACATCCAGCCTTGTGGACTGAGCATCTCTGGGATGTTCAGCCTCTTGGTTGTGAGATGGCCATTGTTTGGACTGCCCAGACTGTATTATAGAAGCCAAATTAGTAACTTCCTTTTTGCATATATATGCATATATATATATATATATGTTCTATCAGCTCTGTTTCTGTAGAATACTTCAAGACAGGATAACTCTATGTGACTCAAACTGGCTTTGTGCTCATGATCCTTCTGGGACAGACTCCAGAGTGCTGTTGGTGCCCTTATGTTCCACCAAATGCACAGAGATTAACCATTTTAAACTTCAAGCTCTCTCATAAAATCTGTAAATTGAGTTTATTACTTTGGCTTCTGTTGTAATTTCTGATGAATGAGCCATTTTCTGTTCCTCCAATTCAGTCCTTTGGCAGCTAGACCACGTCCAACACAACTTTAGAAACCTGTGAACCTAGTTTCATGTTCTTCCTCTTGACTTGGCCACAAAGAACTTTAATGTTTTCCTTTTAAGTGAAATGGCGCCTTTCAACATAGGCATATTTATTATTATGAGGTAGTTTCCAAGGTAGTTAAATAACTGTGGACTATCTTCTTTTGTCTACAGAGTTTTGTCAAGTGCCTTTTCTGCATCTACGTAAATATATGCTTTCATCAAGTGATCTCTTCCATTATTCTGCTCAAGTCAGAAAATGTGATTACACATTAATACCGACACAACTTCATTGAGGCCACCATTGCTACAGGTGTGAGTTCCCTTAGCTAAGGGTCAATCCCACATAAAACCACAAGGCTGGTCTCTCCTTCCTATCTCCACCCCTCTTCATCTCTTTGTCTCTCTTTCCCCTTCTCTTTCTTCTCTCTCTCTCTCTCTCTCTCTCTCTGACAAACGTGAGCAGCCTCCTCTGCAATCATTTCTTACCACCATGACAGTTCGCCTCACCTGAGATCCAAAGCCATGTCAGCTAACAATTGAGCCCCTGAAACCCTGACCCCCAAAATAACCCTTTCTCTTTAATCTGCTTTTCTGTCACAGACAGATATCTGACTGTCGCTCCTTCCCTCTTTCTGCATTGTTTTCCTGCAGAGGCTACAATACAGGAAAGATCCTCCTATGGGAGTGCAGTCTTCCTGGAACCATGCACACAGGGTGTGCAGAGGACATGAGAAGCTGTTGACACAAACCAGGTTCATGATGCCAAAATCAAGCCAAGAGATTCTATCTTTTAAAGGTGAAAAAATGTGTGTTAACCAGGGAGCAATGCTCAAACATGCCATAATTATCTGTTAATTAACAATATTGCAGTGAATTAAAAAGGATTACCAGTGGGGCCAGAAAGATGCCTCAGTCAATATGAGTGAGTATTGCTCTTGCAGAGGACCCAAGCTTGGTTTCCGGAACCCACACTGGTGCCTCGCCACTGGTTGTAATTCTAGATCCAGAGGATCCGATGCCCTCGTCTGGCCTCTGTCAATACTTGAACTCATGTGCACACACACAGACAGTCACACACACATAATTAAAAATAAAATAAATGTTTAGTAAAACGGTTACTGGTAAAGTTATTTTCCCATTTTGCATGTTGCCTTTGCAGATGAATGATACTGTGCTTTCCTGCACAGAATCATTATAGTTACATGTAGTCTCATTTGTGACTTGTTGGTCTTAATTCCTGTACTGTCAGGGTTCTGTTCAGAAAGTTCTGTCTTATGCCTGTAAGTTCCAGTGTAATGTACACATTCACCTCTATCAGAGTCAAGGTAATAAATGGGTCTTATGCTAAGATCTCTGACTCACTTTTAGTTGAATTTTGTGCATGACAAGAGTTAGGGACCTAGCTTCATTCTTCTACATGCCACAGCATCTAGTTTGCAAAGCATCAATGTTGAAGCTGTTAGCTTTTCTCCAATGTGTAATGTTGGCCTCTTTGTAAAAAACCAGGTGACAATAGGTACACAGACTTATAATCAGATCCTGGTTCTATTCCATTTGTCAATGTGTCTGTTTTTATGCCAATATCATGCTGTTTTTATCCCTGTAGCTCTAGAGTATAACTTAAAAACCAGGGATGACAGTGCCCCAGCTCTTCTTTTATTATTCAAGATTGCTTTCGCTATCCTGGGATTTTGTGATTCCATATGAAATTTAAGTTTTTTTTTTTTAAATTTCTGTGAAGAACATCATTGAAATTCGATGGGGCTTTAGTTGAATCTGTAGCTTGCTTTGGTAGAATGGACATTTTCACAATATTAATCCTACCACTCCATGAGCGTAGGAGGTCTCTCCATCTTCTGGTCCTTTCTTCAATTTCAGTTTCTTCAAGTTTTATTTTGTGAGTCTTTCACTTCCTCGGTTAGATGTATTTCAACATATTTTTCGAGGCTATTGTGAGCAAGATTGTCTCTCTGATTTATTTCTCAGTATGTCGCTATTGATATGTAGGAAGGCTATTGATCTTTGTGTATTAATTTGTTTCCTGACACATTGCTAAGTGTTTATCAGCCCTAGGTGTTTTCTGGTGTCATCTTAAAATCCCAGCATGGATGGGAGCCTTGGGCACACAGCCCACCCTGGCTGAGGAGCTGTTGCTAGTCTGTAGTGTCTGGGAGAGGGAGAACCAGCTTTCTCTGAGGAGACCCCTGGGAGTTTGACCAAGCTCTGGGGGATGGCCCCACACCTGAGCATATTTGGGGAACACAGATTAGACTTGATGGGTTTACAAAAGAAGGGGTCATGAAGGTGGGGGCATTAGAGTGGGGGGTGGATCTAAGAAGAGGGGGAGGTAGGGTTAATACGATTGAAATATACTAGTAAAATACTAAAAATCTTAAAATAGTTTTTCAAAAGTATTTTACAAAGACAAATATTATTCTTGTTACTTTATGAGTTTATCTTTTAATGCAGATGCATGCACCTTTATTTAATTAAATAAATATTAATAATAGAAGGAAAAGTTAGGTAAATTTCAGAAAAGCTGAAATGGAGATAGTGTAATCATAAGACGTATTTTAAAGTCTACGTGTGTGTCTACTGCTGCTGTCAGGGTATTTAGCAGAGTGAGAGAGCAAGGCCACCAACTCTTTAACCACTTAGTAGGTATATTGCCTTGAATATGTCATATGTTTCCCCCAAATCTGTTTACTCCCAAATAATATTACAATGAAGCTTCTGTTAGCGATTTTCAATGAAGCCTCAGTAAGAGGATCAATTTGAAAATATATTTTGTGCTGCAAATGCCAAACAAATTAAAACTAAATTATTTATTATTATCATAAGGCAATCCTGATAATGAAATTAAATGTCCAAATTTTAATGGGTTAGCTATAATGAAAGCTCTCTGTGTTACTGCCGAGTGATTATTAGAAATCCGTTGGATACACACTAGATATTTCCTTTAACATATTAAAGAGTATTTGAACTCAAAAAGAGCTGAGATTTTCTGGTTCAGAGTCAGAGTGTCACACACGTGTTAGGACTGAAGGCTTGAAATACTAATTAGATATATGTGGTTTCTTTACAGCATCCAAATCTGAGAGAAAAGGGGAAATCAGGGCAGGTATTCTGTTGGGTCTCCCCTCTCTGGTTCTGAGATTATTAGCCTTGAATACCCATCATTACACACTCATTTTGTAGAGCAATTTTGTGTTAAAGATAATAAGCCATGTTTTACTTCCCTGCCTGTCCTCAGGTAGGTTTAGAGAGAGTTAAGGCAGACAGGTTTTCTGGACAGCAGGCTGGCTTTCTCTTGTTCTTCTATGTCCCTTTCTCACGGGCTTCTGCACCAATCTTCGCCTTTCTACTCACAGAGAAAGGGGAAGTAGGCCATATTCAAAACCCAGTCATTAATAACCCAATCCAAGTTCCTGCTCTCGTATCCATCAGTCTGCTCTGGGCTCCTCAAGGACATGTTATCATCTGACTGTGTTTCTTCCCTGTGATCCTTGACACGTTACATCAGATTTTCTGTACCTGAAAATGCAAATTTCCTTTATTTAGATAACCTCACCTATTTCCAAAGAGTAAACCGCAAACATCTTAGGCCATAATTCTAAGCTCTTCTTTTGTAATATTTTCCTCTTTTATTTCTTTCAGTCAAACCGTAGATGTTTATCCTACCTAAAGAGTGCTGCAGTTCGTCTAAGCAAGCAAGACAAATGTTCTAAGTCTTAAATGCAGAAAATTGAGGAAGCGATAATGAAATTCCTCCCAAAAGTTCATCTGATTATACAAGCACACACATACATCTGCATGCTCTCTGAGTCCTTAAGAAGGTTCAAATAGGGTAATAATTTCCAGGATACATGGTCTAATGTGTCACTGTAATTGGTTTGGATCACCTAGGAGCCATACGGCTGTGAGGACAATGGATGTGTAATTCAGAAAGTGTAACTGTGAACTTGACAACCACTTGCAGCCCAAGGCTGTCCCTCAGACTGGATAAAGATGCAGCCACGAGAAGGCAGCTGGGCCCCAGCATCCAATTCTCTCTCTCTGTCTCCTCACTGCACGCACCAGGGCCAGCAGCGTAGCGCCCACTGCTATGAGTGTTTTAGATTGTGTGATGCTTCGTTATTTGCTTATTGTTTGTGTGTACAGTGATCTTATTTAATTTCCTTCCTGCATCTTGTATTTAAAGTCTTGGTCTCCCATAGCAATGGTGCTAAGGGCATTGTTATTTAGATTAGACTTGGAATAATGATTTATCAAATTCCTAATATATATATATAATAAAAAAATAAAGTTGTATGAAGTGTAGATCACTTCAGTATCACCTAAAACCATCTGTTAACATGCATGAATCTATTCTGATCACAACAAAGTTCCATATACTTTACAACTTAAAAAACAGATGTCTGTGTTAATATAGTACCTGGAAAGTGAGGACTTGGTATGGTGGGGTCTGTCTGAGGGTCTGAAGAGAGGGTCTGCCCAGGTCTCAATCATCTTTGTGTAGACCAGATTCCATCAGCTGCCCTCTGTGAATGATTGTGCCCAGAGTTCCTTATCACGGTCAGAGCAGCTCTACTGGATCAGAGTCACCTGATGACCTCATTTTAACTTTATGAGCAATGTGACGGCTTTGTCTCCCAATGACTCCCAATGTGAGACACTGAGTTAGTTCTTAACACAAGGACTGGGAAAGATGCACCTTGTCCTCTAGCACTCCATAAAGATGGAACACTGGCTCATACGTGAACAGACCTTGTCTCTTTTCATATTAAATACCTAGTTCTTTATTTCAAGCGAGTGTGTAATGCAGCCTGGTTTTGGCCCTCCCCCCCTTCTCTATCTCTCTTTTGAAACCCTCCCCTCCTCTCTCTCTCTCCTCTCTCTCTCTCTCTCTCTCTCTCTCTCTCTCTTGAAACAGGGTCTACTGGTAGCCCCAGCTGGCCTGGAACTGACTATGTAGACCAAGCAGACCTCAGTCTCATAGAGATCCACTTGCCTCTGTCTGTACAGTTCTGGGATTAATGGCCTGTACACCATGCGTGGCTACTCCCCCACTCCCTTCTCTCCATTCCATCCCCATAAAACCTCCCTCCTCCCTACCTGACCCTTTTCTAGAGTCATGATTTTTTGGTTTACTGTGTGACACATGGGTTTAATCAGGGTCACCTGTGTCTACTGTTTCAGTTTAAAATGACCTTCCTTCTGTGAACCGTTCAGCCCGTCATCTTGTGAGAAAAATCATAGATTGTAGATTTCCTCGCTCAGCAGTTTTCCTGTCGCCTTTTTACTTTCCGAATCCTCATTCTGCTCAGCGGGGGCTCCTGGTCCATTATCTCAGGAAAGCAATGCATGTCTGTAATATAAAGGAAAATATTTTGAAAAGAATTTAATGGTAGAAAATATGACTGCACATTTTTTCTGTTCAAAGAAAAATGACTAAGGTAATAGACTAATATTTGCATTGAGGGTTGGGAAATCTCAAATGAGGGAAGCACATCCTCATGACACTCAGTGTAGACTGAGGGAAGAGAAATGGCTTGTATTGGGGTGTATCCACCACCAAATGATCTCAAACAGCAATACACCAAAGTTCCTCAAGGTCTCTCTGATTTCACTGCTACTTGTGTGTCAAAGCTGTGACGTTGTGCTTCTCGATGGGAAGGAGAGGACGGTCAGGAGAAACAGTGGGAGCAGCTGTGTGAAGCAACACTGACGACTTGAGTTTAATTCCTAGAACCTCCTTAAAGGTGGGAGGGACTCCAGATCACCCTCCGTCCACACAATGCACAGTACACACACAGAGAAAACGCCACACTGAGAAGGAAGAGAAAATAGTGGGAGGGAAGTGACATCATCAATGAAAGAGCCAATGATTGAGAAATATTTCAATTTCAATGGCCTTTCAAATTAGCTCTTCCCCAAAAATCACATCAGTTTGTCAAAAAATGAACGACAGCTTGATTTACAGGTGTGTCATAACAGCACCTTTAGTGGAATCACTACAAATGACTTTAATGAACTGCAAAATAGCATTTCTATCAGATGTCAATGGTAGAAATAAAGTTCTTTCTTGTTTAAATTCGTATTTAAAATGTATTCTTCAGCATCAGGTTCATATGGGAAAGGAAGTTGGACACGCTTTGAATATTCTATCGAACAGAACTGATCCTTACACTCTACAACTGAACCTTGTGTAGAAATTCTATTACTTTGTGGCTTTTTCCCTTTAGGAAATACACACTGGTAAATATATTCTAGTAAATGGCATACAACATGACCAACACAGAAGGAACATGGGGCCACCTAAAACTTGGTGTGCCTGTATTTGGTGTCATCTCACCCATTACAAATCCTTGCTGCCTCTTTGCCCTTTACCTGGGAAGCACCAGGTAGAACCGCTCTCTCCTGGTCTTAATAACCGTGGTTGTGCCCCTCTCCTGCTTTTCCTGTTTCTGTAGCCCTGTGCAATCCCTCACTTTAAGGAAAGGAGGTATGGGGTGGGGGTAGGAAAGGCCAACTTCCATCTTTTACTTCTCTCCCTAACCCTTGCCTTATCTGAGATTTTAGAATTTTAAAATTAAAGCTAAGAAGATCCTTATGTTTTCACTCTGTCAAATCATCTTGCTGAAGCAATAGATATATTCTTCAGTGAGAAAGGAGAATAATACAAGCCTCAGGAAAATGGTGTTATTTCAGACATATTTTCTTTATGAAACAATGCAGTGTAATACAATTCTTCTTTTCCTTAAGAAAACATGTATTTTAACCGAGTAATCTTGAAAAAGCTCTTAACCCTTATGAGTTGTATCTCTGTCATTTGGACAAGAAATCACAATAGCAATTTTCATCAGTTTTGTGATTACTAAATTGTATGTCTATGTGTGACTATGCCATCTCTTTGTAAATATTATTATGCAAGTGTTAGCTATGTAAAAACCTGACATTGTTATTATAGCTATGAAGACAGAATTCATATGAAATTATTCTGTAATGGCCTTCAAACTCCCATACTTATGACTGTCTGACTTACAGCTTCACATTGTTATGATACTAATAATTTCAGAAAACACCTTAATGAAACCTGGAAGTGTCAAAGACCTTCAAAAGTGGTTGTAGGGGTCACCAGTGAAAGGAAAGAACCAGTCTGATCAGCAACGTTCCTGAGAAAGGGAGTCTGCCAAATGCTCACTGCCAGGCATCTCTGCTCCTGTGTGTCACAACTCAGAGTAGCTCACAGATGAAACAGCCTTTCCTGGCCTCCAGCTTCCCATGGTACAAGAGTCCTGCTCTGCTGGTGGGGACCTGAAGTCTCAGAGAGGAAGTTCTCTGGTGTATTCTGCGGTGGTGTGGGCACCAGGACTATTCCTGAAATCTTTCCCACAACTCACAAATTGTAAAATGTGAGTTCAAATGGGGGCCAAGTTTTTCATGTGCCTTTTGCAATTGTTCAAAAGGAAGCAGTTATTTTGTTGCTTGGAGGAGACTTGGTGCATACTATACCCACCTGTGTATAAGCAGATTTGAGGTTTGTTTTTGACTTTCTACGAATAATATGGAGCATCTTGAATGGAGGCCCCAAAGGCCAGAAATTTGGATTCCATACCTAAGAGGTTCCCAGGTGCAAGGTACTGAAAGAAAAGCAAAGTTGCTGGCGTGTCGGCCCTCCTGGCAGGCCAGGGGGAACTTCAGCAGCTCTGCTGGGGGTCTCTTCCCCTCTGTGTCCACTGAGGCATCCTCATTGCAGCCTGTCCTTCCCTTCAACATCACCACAGGAAAACCTTTGTTTTCCACATATGGCTCATTAGTTTTGGTTCTGACGTTTACTTTGTAATGTTTTCCTTTTTAAACTTGAATGCTCGTGACATGACTGATTTCTAGTAGTGCCTTTTAACTTCCTGTTTGCATGGTACATTTTATATAGAAGTAAGATCATCTTGTAAATCTTTCATGAAATGAAATTGTGTTTTCCTTGCTTTTTGCTCATTAAATATAGTTAAATGTACTCAATATTGTACTTGTAATATCAATGATATATATTTGTGAATTCTGTAGTGTGTATATTCTTAAATTTTGCCTATATTTCACATTAATCTTCTCAGGTTGCCACGGTAAAATATCATAGTCTTTTAAACAACATAAATTTGCTTTCTGACACTGCTAGAGGCTGGGAGTTCACAGTTAGGGGCCAGCAGAGGAGGGGAGGCATCTGGGTTGGGCAATCTCCCAAGTATGCCCACAGCTGCCCCCTCACTCAGCACAAATGTACCTCCATTGGCATTTTCTCAAGGAGAGTTCTCTCTCTCTCTCTCTCTCTCTCTCTCTCTCTCTCTCTCGTCTGTCTTTAATTCCATTTTTGTTTTGTTTATTTTTGGTTTCTCTAAGACAGAGTGTCATACAGCCAATAATCAAACTCAACTCTGGCGTACGAAGTGGCCTTGAACTGACTGATCTTCTGCCTGGGCTTCCTGAGTGCTAGGTTAACAGCTGTGTGACTCATGCCCCGTCACTTTCTCTAGCTTCTTATGAGGTGACTAATCCTACCACGTTAGGGCCCTCTCTGTGTGCTGGTCTAACATTAGTTATCTTCTGAAAACCCAGGCTGCACAGGCCTTGCAGCGAACATGAAGACTATGTACAGGTTCAAAGTCCAGTCAGAGAATTTCCTAGGGTTAATTTTCTATCACACAATATTCATTTATCTTTTGAGTACATTATTTTCTTCTAAGTGCTTTATGCTTTCAGTTTTTACATTTAGAATTTTAATACATTGATAAGGTTTGGATATGGTGTCAGGTAGGTATTTGGAAGGATGCTGTAATAAGCCATTGATATGAGGACAAACTGAAAAGTCACCCAGGTTGAAGAGAACAAAACACTTGAACTAGACGAGATGAATCAGACAGTCATAGGAAGGGGAATGGACGAAACCGTCTCCGTGACAGTTCACTGTTTTCCCTTTTTATCTCTTTTTTTGAGACAAGGTCTCATGTAACCCAAAGCACATGGTAGTTAAAAGTACCAGGTTAGTGGAACTAACCTTCTTGGATGTTTAACAGCCATACTTTGAGGCCTATACTAATGCGGTCAGAGGGACTTAAAGGACAGTTTTGCCCCTTGCCCTCCTAGGTCGACTAAGTTCCAGGGGACTATGGAACATCTCTCAAAATGTCCTGTAACTGCAGTGAGTCACCTGTCCTCTTGTTCAGGGAGGCCATGGAGACCCATCCAGATGGACTTGATCCAGTGTCCAGTCTACAAAGAAGAGGGTCAAAACAGAGGAAACATTTCTTCCATGCTTCTAAGTGAAGCCAGACATGGTCAAGCAGGACCTTTACTTATCTTCACATAGATGGAAATGGTAAAAGAAAGGAGTCAGGAACCCATGTGACCCCCTGAAGAACAGATCCTCAAACGACCTTAAGTGTAAAAATAAATTGATTTATTTGGGCCAACTGCATGGTCTTAAATACCCAAAAGGAAAGTATAACCAAAGAGTAAAGTCATCAGTATATTTTTTTAAGAGTTCAAGGGATTACACTTCCCAGACATTAGGTTTAAGTCCATATAAAAAGTTATTTAGACAATTATTTCTCATTGATGATTTTGTTCCTAACCAGAAATTGCTGCTCAGATGTAAGACTTCAAATCTTGGTCTGCAATACCATAGTGCCCACCTGTAGCTAAGGGAGACAACCAGCTATTGTTATAAAATGATGTATAAATTTGTTTTCTCCCAATATCTAGAAGCCTTTGAGAGGAAACTGACACTGATTCTAACCACTCCATCAGCTATCAAAATACCTGAAGGAAAATCCTGAATTTATCACTCTAGAGTCCACCCTTGGAAAAAAAAAAAAAATGAGGAGGAACCCAATAGAGGGATGATTTTGGAAGCCCTTGTCAAGAAATTCCAATGGACTCTCATATGAACATTTGAAAATTGCCCTGTTCTGACTTTTTTCTAGTTCCCTGTCTAGAACTTGTAATGCTAATTTCTCTTGCCTTTACTTCTTCTCATTGCCTATTCACAATTCAAGGACTTTCTTTTCCCCTTAGAGATAAGAGTTATGCAACTGGGGAGTCTTTACATAGACCCATTGAAGGGATACTGCAATTGCCTCAGCCTGCATCCCTGTTCAGCATGGAAGAAGCCAGAGCGGTCTGCATCCTGATTCCCTATTGGCAATTTCGGTAACCTTTTCAGGAGATGGTGTGAAAAGAATAGGTGATAGGTAGTTAGGGTAAAAAGGCCCCAAAGAAAAGTAGTCAATTTCTTGGCTGAAACTCACAATGTCCTTGGGCCTCTTAGCAACATACTCTGTTCCAAAAATGTCAAAAATATTTGGGAGCTTTTATGTAATCCTTAAAATATTTTAGGGTTACCTCTTCAAAGAGAGGGATGTTAGAGTAGCCAAAAGCCTCATAAAAATAAATCAAAGAAGAAGAAACAGTACATGAAGTTATCAAAAAAAAGTGATGGGGAGATATTGAAGGATTTGGAGGTGAGCCAGTGGGCATGAATTTGATCAAAACACTTTATATGTATGTATGAAATTCTCAATAAATTATTTTAGTAAAAAAACCAAAAAGGTTGCTGATCCACTAAAGATTGAGGGAGGATCACCAAATTATCTAGGTATACTCTGAGGAGGCTCCCAAGACTGTTAAAAGTGCCAGAGGAAGAGTTAGAACAAGATGTGAGTGTGCCGGAAGGTGGAGAGCTGCCATGTGACTGGTTGGAGCTGGAAGAAGTGAGTCAGGTGATGCGATCTCAGCTAAGGCTGAAAACAGAACAGTAGCTACTCTGCAACCTTATTTTAGCCCAGGGAGGCATGTGTTGCCCTGATGGAGAAACCAGGAGATGATATTTATATTGTTTGAGCTACCAACTTCATGAAAGCCTGACACAGCAATAACAAAAGTAACGCAGCAAGCAGAGCATTGATTTCCTGATGAAGACAGTCCTCACACTGCGTTCATCTTCTCTCTTAAAATTTTCATAAGAAATCATCATTTCTGGTTAAAAATCGGTAAATATGTTATCATTTACTTCTTACAACTAATCTCATAACATAGATCCCATAGCGCTGTGTAGTAATTTCCACTGAGATAAAACCTTCCATCTAGGAAGTTGGATAAAAAACAGGCTGTTCTAGATGGAGGTAAACTTCAGGGTGTTCTAGAGGGAGGCAGATCATTCCCTCCTGGAAAGAAGCTCAGTAAGCACAGGAAGTTAAAAAACTCAATAGCTTCAGGAAGTCCCCGAAACTGACCATACACACTAGACCCCTCTCTTTCCAAGCTCTCCCTTAAGGACTGTGGAAAGCCTTCTCAGACATGCCAAGCTGGAAGAAACAGATCAGTTGAGCTGCCAGAAGAGGTTCAAGCTAAACTACTACCTGGAAAGGACACTCTCCAACCTGTCCAGCTGCCTACAAGTTGTTCTCCAGGTTGCCTACCTTTGTGAGCTGTCACCCATGCCAGGGTGAGCTTTGATAATGCGAATGTCAAAATACTGCTGAGTCATTTATGTCCTGTAAGTTCCCCTCACCCATATTCACCTATTTACAAACCAATAGAACTCCTTGGTTCTCCCAGTTGGATTCCGGTGGTGTTCTCACTTTGCTCTGTAGTTAGATCCTTATCTGGGGCACTAGATGTTTGTTCAAGTCTCCTCAACAATAGTGTCACACAACACACAATAATAATCTTTTTATAGGTCAGGAAAGTAAGGCATAATAAGTTTTTAAAATGAACAATCTTGGGCAAATTAACTGTACAATTCATAAATAAAATTCATAAATCAGGTGATCCTGGGATAAGGGTAGATTTTACAGGCCTTCACTTCAGTGTGAGCAGGGAATATACAGCAAGAAAACACAGTGCCATACAAAGATAGCTTGATTGATTACAGTTGTGGCCTTATTTGGATGTAGACTGGTTTGTCTATGGCCTGTTATTCGCTGAAACTCTCAGCTCCTTTGAGTAGCTGAATCTTAAATACTTGTTTCAACCACAGGCTTTTAAATAATTTCCTACTTTGTTCATTAACTAAAGTTACCATTTTCTACGTAAGGATTGGTGGTGGTGTTAGAAGGGCCGCGTTCTACCAGGAGTCTGGTGGAATTCATTCGATGGATTATGATATCAAGGCACAATCAATTAAGTAATGGCTTAAAGGTGAAAGTCTGAATCATTGCAGTTCATATGTGAGAGCACACACTTGGTTCTCAATCCACCCTGCTTACCTCTACCTCCCAAAATAGGAGTCCAGGTAGTGCTCAGTGGCACTCTGATGGCTGGGGACCTCAGCTCGAATTGCATAACCCTCAGTCTGCTGATGCTTGGACTGCCTTGTACTTTACATGACCACCCGTGCTTCTGCGACGTGTGAGAAATGAAGAGGGAATCAAACAGGATCCCACACTGGAGTCGTTCCTGTTCTAGGTGTAATGAAGCTCTTGAGTCCATGATTCGTCCTAGTCACAGTGAAGCAGTTCTGAGAACAAAGCACTCTGTGCCTTATGCTCTAATCCAAGTTGCTCTTTCATAAGCTGCTTCAATAAACCTGGCATAAGAGCTGCCTGCAGCTCACAGCCAAACACACCTGAGGACGTCATTAGAACACTGTCTATGATTAGGAGAACTTGAAAAATGCACTTTTAAATTCTGTTCAGAGTATCGTTATAATAGACATTGTTCAACAAGCCTTTTAGGTAAGAAAGTGAATATTTTCTCCCCAAAGAACTTAAATATTTCTGGTTTGGAAAAAGAAATGTCTTATGAATTCTTTTCTTGCTTCCTGCCTTTGTTTGCAAATGAAGCTTCCTCCGGTTTTGCAAGGCTTCAAAATTCAGCTCAGCAAGCCATTTCTCTCACATGTACAGTCTGAGTAAAAAGTACTTCATAAATCACGGGTCACACAAAGATTCAGAGCATGCTGCTGAAAGAGCATCTGGAAGGCATCCACTAAGATTTACCCAATTCCACACAAGAAAAATGAGCCCGACAGGGATAAAAGCACATACAGAGCCCGGCGAGTTGGTCACTTACAAACTTCTACCACAAAGATAAATGGTCACTTAAAAATGTGTGCAAAAATATTAAGTTAGCAACATCAGTAACTTTCTTTGGAGACTGGGAGAAATGGATGGCTTCATTAAGATGGTTCCCCTAGCTCTGTTAGCAAAGGAATTCATACTTCCTTAGTTTGATCAAGTTCCTTCAAATTTGCATTAGTCTCCAGAGTTCTGTCCTTGTGACATAGGCACGCATAGTCCTCAACTCCTGAAGGAAGACTTAGAGAACATTATGTGGCTAGGACTTTCCTGGTCTCTATACATGGATACAAATATTTAAACTGTATGGTTTCCTCTAATACTCCTCTATATGACCTAACAGAGAAGTACACATTTCCAAAGGATGTTGTGTCAAGACAGTTATTAAAAATTTAAGACCATCGTTTCCTGGATTCACTTATTCAAGGTCTATAAACACAAACACATTTCAGTCATTTTCTCAATTTACTGCTATTTTTCAGGCTCAGGCTGCCACCATCGACATGGTCGGTGATCGTCCCCTTCTCCTGCCAAGATCTATGCCTTTATCTACACAGCTCACCCAGAGCCGAGGTTCGTCTAGTCCCAGCAATTTGGAGACAAAGGAAGTAGGACCAGGAGTTCAGTGTTCCACACTAACATGACATTCCATGAAAAGAAACACACAATATAAACAAAACCAAAGCATCTACCCCAGAAAAGCCTGACGGTAAAACGTAGCTTATCGTAAGGTAATCCTACCACTAAGTGCATTTCTGTTCTTGGCTTGTATGTTCAGTCTTCCCCATGCTGTTTCCTTCTCACTCTGCCCCAAGCATCAAGGGCTCCCCAGTTCCTTAAAAAATAAGATGTATCTCAAGCGGTTTTCTCTTCCTACAGTATCTTTTTACTTTAGTGGTGTAGTTCAAATATCACTTCTTGAAAGCTATCTTTTCTGAGTACCCAAATTATTATCATGGATTGAGAAATAATTTAATATATGTTTATAAGAAGCACATATAAAGAGCTCAAATGGAGGATAAAGATGAGCTAATAATTAGGGATTTGGCAAAATCCTGTATAAGTGACTCTTACATGCCTCCTTCCTGGAGTGTCGGATAACTTGAGTCTTTCCAATCTTCCAGTAAAAAGTGTCAACATTCATTGGACATAGGGGACCTATCTTGCATCCCGACCACTTCCCAAGTGCCTGACACATAGTCGATCTAGGAAAATGGTCTTTGAAAGATGAGTCAGTCTTGAGTGCACTAACATACTTATCCATACTTATCCACCTAAGTATGTTATAGAGGAGAGAGGAATATGAGAAGAGATGGGGGAGAGAGAGAGAGAGAGAGAGAGAGAGAGAGAGAGAGAGAGAGAGAGAGAGAGAGAGAGAGAGAGACAATATATCTGGAATTATAAAATGAATCATAATTGCATTAAAATATGTAACTAGAAAAATTGCATTTACAGCCTCATATAATTGAAATTGACTGCCCCTGTGATTATCACTAGAAAACTATCATTCATAGGATTTTGTCAAGGTCCTTATCATTAACTCTGCCTTATACTCTATTAGAGCTCTTGATCCATACTTCGTATATAACATATTATTAAATTTTTTCCCAATCCATAGATGTGTGCTTTTACTCCTGACTAGATCAAGCTGCTAAAATGACAGAGATTGAATCTTGCTTTCATTTCCTGAGACCAAGCACAGGGTCATGTAAGGAGTTTCTCAAAGATGTTTAATCTAACAGTAAAATTCCCTTTCCCCTCTCCCTGACTCCAATGTGTGAACTCCCCAACCATCATCAACAGTGTTGTGTAATGCTTTATAAACATTGTATTCATGTGGTCCTTTACAACCCACACCCTGGCCCACAGTAAATACCACCAGACAGAACCTCCCCTTGAAATGAAAAAGCCATAAAGTTTTCATCTCAGTGTGCTAAACCAAGGGGGTTGCAGTGTCCTGGATGAACTTGCTTTTTGGATCCAAAGTTTTGCAAAACTAAGTCGGTATCTGCTTGTAGATATGTCAAGGTCACTTATTAAGGAGAAGTAGCATTTTGAGGAGCAGCGTAATTGTGCATTGTAATCAGTGCAGTATGAAGGACTCACTGAAATGAGCAGGTATTTCTGGTGCAAGATCAAAGTCGATGCATCATGACTTTGAGTTTAGCTATTATCCATAGCACAGCTTTTGATGTGCTTTCCTCTGAAATTTCGGATAATAATACAGAAGGAAATAAAGGCTTAGAAAATTTGCGGTGTGGGAGAGTGGCAGCTTTTATTTGAAGGCTTACGTAGGCAATGCTGACACATGGACGTTTCTCACGCACTGAGCAGCAGGAAAACAAGGGAACTTTATAACCAGTTTCATTGTTAGCAGGGGGGTATTTTGTATTTTGCTTCTTTTATTTTTGCTTTCAAAATGAAAACATTAGTAATACATTTTCTAGCAGCATTTTACAAAAGGGCAAGTAATAGACAGACATCTACAGCAAAAGAGTTTAAACGCAGTTACCTAAAACTGAAGTCAAGGGGGTGCCCTCCAAGGCTGGCAACCAATAAAATGCCCATGCCAGCAACAGGCTCCCCCTTTCGGAACATTGACCAGGGAAGTCCCATAGGCCCTCCAGCAATTCTGGCTATTGTATTGCTCTTGCTTGCCCTTAGAACTTAGCGGTAAGACACTATTACTATAGACACTACCATGTGATTCATAGAACAACTGAAGTCATCAAGCTCGAAGGTGGTACTGACCTCAAAGCTCCATCTCTGCTGCCTAGCTTTCAAAGTGTTGAAAGGTGCAAAGCATGCTACAGGAAGAGAATAGCAATCATCACCCTTACAAAGCTCTGTATGCTGCAAAGCACAATATAATTGATCTGGCAAGATATGCCCACTGGTGTAGTAGTAGCAAGAATGTCATGGGCAGAACCAGCCACTTTCTGCTTTGATTTAAGTTCCACTTCACAAGATTGAATCCTTATCTTACACTGATATCAGGCCTAGGTACTTGTGGCTAGACTGGTCACAGGCCATTGGGAAGAAGCTGCTATTATTGCTCTGCTAAAGATATAGTATTAAACCAATTCCTAATGACTTATTGTTATACTTATAAATTAGTGCATCTCTCAGATCTCACCAGAGAAGCCTCTTCTTGCAGCAGATGGTGATTAACACAGAGACCCACAACTGTTCCACGTGTGGAAAGTAAGACACTGCAGAGTAATCAGCCCTAAATGGGGTGGCTATATCATACCCTCTCTTCAGAGGCTCAGGGATCATTGCCAAAGAGGGAACAGAAAGATTATAAGATCTAGAACTGGTGAATGAATACTAGGAAACCATGTTTTCCAGACACAATAGGGCAGTTACACATATGAATCCACAGTGCTTGTGACAACATGCACAAAACTTGAGCACGCCGAAGCCAGACAAATCCCAGCATGGAGGGGCGCAATGGGCAAGAGGCCACAGCCTTAGCTGAGGAACTCTTGGCAACTGATAGGTGCTGGGAGAAACAGGGGCATTTTTTTAAGGGTGTGGTTCCTGGTAGATTGACTAGTTTTCAGAGGATGGATCTAGACTCAAGAGATTTGGGGCAATAAAAATGAGATCCAAGGGGGTAGGGAAGTGGGGCAGATCAGAGAGGAGTTATGGGTGGGGGTCTGCATATGATTAAAATACATTATATGAAATTCCCAAAGAATCGATAAAATGTTATTAAAAAGAAAAAAAGAAGAAAAAATATCCCCCTATGTTTTCATAAATTCTCCTGAGGGTACACC
This sequence comes from Nannospalax galili, assembly GCF_000622305.1. Lineage (NCBI taxonomy): Eukaryota > Metazoa > Chordata > Mammalia > Rodentia > Spalacidae > Nannospalax > Nannospalax galili. The sequence continues at coordinate 186,170 of NW_008329521.1, forward strand.
AATTTTAGCTAATTTTGAGCTCTTTATATTGAGTAGATATGTAGTCAGGACCCATTATGCAAGAACAATAAAATATAGTCTGACATTCGTGTCATGTTAAATAAAATTTTGTGGTTGCATTCACCTTGATTCGTACAGATATTAGAACTTTACTGGATAGGCGTGTCCTCCAAAAGAACTAGCAACAGGTGGATGTCTGAGCTCTAAGAGACTCCTTAGAAAGAGAGGGAGGCAGTCACCCCTCCCACCCAATCGGTCATCTTCAATTACATGAAGTCCAGGGTCTAAGGATGGACAGGGAGAAGTCAGGGAGGCGGACTCCATCTTGGGCCAGCAGGCTGGCAGCCAAGAATCTAGAAACCTCAGCTGCCATGTAGGGAAAAAAGCCCGGGGGTGTATGCCTTTGTAAGTGATCCCATCCCGGACATCCTCACTCTGCAAGGAAACCCAAGTAAAGATTCCCTAAACTGTAATTTTTGTCATAAGGACAGCGTGGGGAGAGAGGGTCACAGCACGTCTCCCAGTGGGCCCAAAAGCTGAGAGCACCACACAGTGCTGGCTCCTACAGGTGAATTTGATTTACAATCCTTAACACTGTTTTCTCTATTATATATAACATATTTCTGATTAAAACAGAAGCTTATGGTTTTGAAATTTAGACTCTTGTCAAGAATATTCTACATTTATGGCTTTTTTATTGGAAAATCTGGCTAAACTCACATATTTTCAATTAAATTATTTTCCTTTATCTAAATAGTTATAAATTTGATAAAATTAAATTTCTTTGTCATTTACCCTTTATTATTTACTCTTCCCACAACCAAATGTCTGTACTTCTGTCTTTCAGGTTGACATGCCCTCTCTGTCTAATGAATGCCTGCAGTAAACTGCTTTTAACTTCTGAATTTCCTTGAGAGCCGCTGGTTTCAATTCCTTTGTAGAATACCTTAATATATTTATTTAATTTACATAACAGTCATATGCAATAATGTCTTCATTTCCTTATTGTGAATAAAGTAATGAAAAACTAAAAAATGAAATACAGCATTATCAAAGTATTAGACAGAGAGGAACACACACAGATCGAGGAACAGAGGAGGCAGATGTGATAGAGCTTTTTATCCTCATTCCTAATTCACTTAGTTCTTTAAGGATTTGAATGCATTTTCATTATCAGCTCAATTCTACATTTTCCTCAGCTCATTATATAGTTTTTAATATACTTTAAATTTTTGATCAAGGAAAATAACAGTATTCCCAATATTTACTTATTCTGTGTTAAGGTTCAGATAGCCCTGCCCCCTCAGCAACAGGATCCCAAGGACTTCTCATGCTCCTGAGAAAAGGGAACTGAGCTGATAAGCACCTTGGCCTTTGAAGTCAAGAGAAGCAGACTTTTCTCCACTGTTGGGCCAGCACAGCAGGCTTCCCCTTTGATCTCCAAAGAGGACAGGTTTTAACAGTTCTGCTCTCCCACTCCTCCCGCAACTTTAAAAAAAATACATCTTCCTGCCTTCTGCAGGAAGCTGAAGCCTCCCCTTTAAAAAGACCCCAGCTCAAGACCGAGGCAGATATTTTCCCCGCCTGGAAGGGAATCTGCCCCATGTGTTCCTTTGGTAATAAACCCTATTTTGATGGAGTTTTAGCTGTGCCTCGGTGCCTCATCATTCCCCTTTAAAAAGACCCCAGCTCAAGACCGGGGCAGATATTTTCCCCGCCCGGAAGGGAATCTGCCCCATGTGTTCCTTTGCTAATAAACCCTATTTTGATGGAGTTTTAGTTGTGCCTCGGTGCCTCATCATCCATTCGCTTGTTCTCCGCCAACTTTTCCTATCATTCTGCACATGGAGGTTTGATCTGAACACAGCACAAAGTGAAAGAACTTTTTCATTCAATAAATAATTTTCTACTTATTTTAAAGCAGCATTATTTAGAATCAAGCGATCATTCAACACTGAAGTGAGATCCATGACCTGAATAAAGTGTAGGCTTGAACACAGTTTTTTTATAACAAACTGGTATGGTCCGCGTACTCTGAACTCTCTGAAGCATACTCTGTTTAGCATGGAAATCCCACCTAAGACTCCCACTAGCTTGTTACCCTCAACCTGTAGGTCATTCCCAGCATTTGTTAAAAATAAAACAAGCAAATAAATAGCCATGTTTCTGTGCCAGCATACGTATGAGGACTCTTCACAGACTCCAATATGTTTCTGATTGAGGATTAGGAGCTGTGAACACTTTTGGGCATCTGTGTACCTCCATGGAGGTTTCCTTATTTATTAGTCAAGCAGTCACGTAGCATTAAGCTCAAGGACAAACTCCTGACCCTGAAATCCACCAATTTAGCACAGGTTAGTTAAAGAAGGGAGTTTGTAGTCCCATCCTCTGCACCTTGACTCTACAGCCTGAGCAACTCCAGTCTCCATGACCAAACATCCTATCCTCCTTCTAACCTTGGGCACAGACCTGCTTTGGCTCTTAGCACCCCAGATCTCTGGACTACCCCCATTATTCTAGAACCGCCCACTGCTTCCTGATCCCCTGTACTCAGACTAGCTCAATTTTTCAGTCTAGTTTGCTAGCACCTTCACAGTGTGAATAAAAGTCCCTTTTAAAAAAAAAGCAAAAAACAAAAAACAAAAAACCCTGAACAAAGGCAGCTTAGGAGGAACTAATTGATTTGGTGTTCACCTCCAGATCACAGTTCATAGGGCAGGAACTCAAGCAGGAACTTCGCAGCCCTGTTTGCTGTTGTTCATTCATTGTTAAATCTAATCAGGAACTCGCAGCCAAAGTACGGACGGAGCCATGAAGCCTTTCGCACCTCCTTTCCAGATCAGGCTTACCTAGCTTTCTCATACAGCCCAGGGCTTGCTGCCTAGGAAATGGTGCTGTCCACAGTGGACTGAGCCCTCCTTCGTCATTCAGCAATCAAGACATTCCCCCACAAACACGTCCAATGGAGAGTGCAAGCTGGGAAGTCTTTCAACTGAGACACCCTTCTCGGGTGCTTAGTCTGTGGCAAATGGACGGTTAACACCAGCTATGGCTATACATATCGAGCTTATTGATTTTTCTTCAGGCAATCAGAAGGCACGTCAGGGAGAAGAACCTCAGGAGCATTCCAGAAGCCTTCGGAACCAACAGTTAGATGACTGTGTTGGTTACAGAATGTCCCTGGGAACAAATGCCTGCCACAAACTACTCAAGGGAGGAAAGGTGCATTTTGGCTCGCAGTGTCAGATTTCAGCACCACAGCAGGGCAGCAGGGTGGTATGAATGTGAGATGCTGGCTGTTCACATGACTCCTGACCAGAAGGCAGAAGCCTGAAATAGAGGCAAGCCTAACCTTCAAAGCCTGCTTTTACAAGCCAGACTGCAGTGTGAAATCACCACAAACTTCGAAATATCACCCCTGGAACAAAACATTTGAAACCAAACCGGTGGGAGACACCCCAGGTTCAAACCCTGACAATGCTTTCCGTTCTACACAATGGCCTAGATTAGTGTCCATGCAGTCACCCATTTCACAGAGTCAGAGAGGACCTGTGAGACGTCTTCTTCCTTCAGCATCATGTTCTTGAGTTTCATTCCTGTTATTACCGGCAATGTCTTTCATGCATCTCCACTGCTGTGCTTTCTAAGTATGTCAGTATACCACAACTCAGTTATTGACTGATTCAATGAAAGTTTCTTCTGTGTTTTAACAGTAGGCTGTTACACATGCTGCTATTATGGAAGTGTACACACCTTGGTATCATGAATGTGCCTTTATTCTGTACACACCCAAAGTAAAATTGCCAACATCTTCTGTCTTATTAAGCATGCTTGATTTTATTAGCTGTCAGCATACAGTCTGTCATAGGCTTGTGAAGATTTAAACTCTCACAAGAAAGAAGGAAAGGACCATCTGCTTCCTGTCCTTGGCAGTGATTGACAGTTTATTTCTTTATAGCCAGAGCAGGCAGGTATCATATGGTGACTGTTTTCCTTTGCATTTTCCTTATGTCTAGTGAACACACATATATTCAAATAATTATATCTAGACATACTTACAAATGTCACATTACCATTATCTTGTATGCATATTGTGAGTTAATAATTAAAATATATAAATAAAATGAAAGATTATTAACCATATTATTTATTATAATAAACATCTTGTATATTTCTTTTTACTTGTAATTTTCATTGCTTTATGAAATTCTTCTTAAAGATATTTTATTATTTTTATTTTATGTATATGAATATTGCCTGCATGTATGTAAGTGCACCTGTGTCCTGCAATGCCTGTGGAGGTCAGAAAAGGGCATCAAATTCACCTGGAATTGGGTTTACAGACTGCTGTTATCTGCCATGTGGGTGGTGAGGATCAAACTGAGGTCCTCTGCAAGAGCAGCCAGTGCTCTTAACCAATGAGCCATATCTCCGGTCCAAATTTATGAAATTCTCAATAAAGAACAAATAGCAAATTAACAAAGTACTTTATCTACTGAAGATTCAATTCATCAGTGCATGAAATTTGACAAGTAACCTGAGCAACACAGAGGAGACACAGCAACTTCTCTGAGCTGTTCCTCGAGTTACCCAGTCCTCTCTGGATGGTGTCGAGTTACCCAGTCGTCTCCGGATGGTCTCTTTCCTTTCCTCACCCTTTAAAGTCTGTTTATTCTTGATTCATATTTGTTTGTTGTTTTGTTTTGTTTTGAGACAGGGTCTCCTGACATCCTCAGCTGGTCTGGAGCTCACTGTGTAGGCCAGGCCAAACTGGAACTAAGAGATCGACTACCTCTGTTTTCTGAATGCTGGGATTAAAAGCCCTCATATTTCCTTTCCAATATAATTCTCATTTATTTCACACTTGTGTTTATCACTAATGACACAAGAGAAATAGAATTAAATCATACTGTTGTAGGTCATTTTAATTTTCTTTTAAAAAATTTTTAATTTTTGCAATTTTCATACAGTATAATTTGTTGGTTTTTATATTCACATCCCCCCTCTGCCCCCACCAAGTTTAATGTGCTTACACGGCTGGCCTATTGAGCCTGATTTCTGTTGCCAAATGTTTTTCAGTGTGCATACTGGGCCCAACAAGAATCCCGTTCTTGTGAGACACTGTCTATCGCCCTCCCAGCGACCGCCAGTTGCCAAAAATTCTTTCAGTTGGATTGGAATTTCTTACCCATTTCCCCAAATACAGAGGTTATACAAATTTTTTTACATTTATTTTTAGTTAAATAGCCTCCATTTCTTTGATCTATAACTCTGAATGTCCAAAACTCGGGCCATGCCCAGAGTAATTACATCTCTAAGGTATCAATATCTCAGTTATTTATTTCGCATGAGTTTTTATTATCATTTTTTGATATAGAAGATCAAATAACACATATCCACTCCTGGTGATATGCCTCCTCTAATAAAAAGTAAATAAGCTAAAATGAAAATATAAATAGCCCAATAAGACGTGGTGAAATTGATACTACCAAGGATGACAACATACAATGACAATAACACACTTCAGTGCTTCTAAATTGTCATCCCATCTCACCGTGTAATTCTGCAAAACCAATACATCCAAAAGACATAGGAGCTGTCAAGTTTCTAAAGAGCACAAATTGTGTCAATTGTGAAAATTACTATACGTTTATTTATTTTCTGCATACAAAGCTAGAATATGCTAGTATGTGTCCATTCTGATAGAATTCTAAGGATTAAATGATCTAACACTCTATCGTCAAGATCTTGTAGGAAAAAATTTTAAATTGATATGGAAATTGAAAGCTTGAAAATGCCCTTAGCGTGAAGCTTAAAATTGCACCTAATTTTAAAGTAACAAATGCTAACTTGCCGCAGAAAGGATTATTTTGCTAAACATTTCAAATCTAATCAGATGAACAGTCCCAGTAATGCAAACCATAAAGAATGAAGTTTCTTGTGTCTTACATGTGAATACCCAAAGGAGGTGATTCAAAATCATTTTAGAAGTGACCTTCATTTTACAAAAACATCATTGTTTTCAAGCAATAGACAGAACAATTAATCTTTCATGAGAACTGGCAATATTTTTAAACAAATGGCAATATGAAATATTTAGCATGTGAATATGAAGGCTTTGTGTCTAACAGCAGTTCTTTCTTAGGCAAATTTGAATTTCAATTCTGAAGAAAAAGAGTGATTTAATTTTGCCTAAAACCTTGGCCTTCATCTGTCTAAATAATTAAATGGAAGTCAGTAACTTATGAAACACAGATTTATTGAGCCCTTTAGTTCGCAGAGAAAGGAAGAGTCCCTGGAAGGTTCTAGCTGTCTCCGCAGATGGAAGGCTCCTGTACCTCACTGAAGCTTTGGTACCCGGTGGAAACCCAGTCCCTTCTCCCAGCCCGGAGGAAATCGACTCGCTGAGGAGAAATGCAGATCTTCTAACTTGCTTCTCTGTGGCTGTGATGAAACCTGGAGAAGGAAAGGGTTACTTGGCGCACAGGTTATAGTCCATCCCTGAGGGAGGCCGTGGTGGGACTCAAGCAGGAATGTGGAGGCAGGAGCTGCAGCAGAGACCATGGAGGAGCACTGCTTCTGGGTCTGCTCCCCGGCTCCTCAGCTGCTTTTCACGTGCGCTCCTGGTCCACCAGCCTAAGGATACACTTCCCACCCTGTGCAGGGTGACCCTTCATTGAGGCTCTTCCCAGCTGCACCAAGTTGACAGTGAGGATTAGTCATCACAATAGGGTTTCCTTTAGAGAGAAATGGTGGGATGAACCAAAATGAACAAAGGAGGGCTGGAGGGGTGGCTCAGTGGTTAAGAGCACTGGGTTCTTTTTCCTGTCATCCACATGGCAGCTAACAAGCATTTGTAGCTCCAGCTCCAGAGGATCCAATACCGTCATTTGACCTCCATGATACAGGTACACTTACATACATGGAGGCAATACACTCATACACATAAAATAGTAAAAAATAATAAATAGAATATTAAAAATAAAATGAGCAAAAAACAGACGGAGCATTATTCTGAAATACACTGGTTAAAATGAGGGCATTTGAGCTTCACATGTCATTGAAGTATTTTTAGCTCTTGCAATTTCTAATTTAGTGACTGGTGAATGCAGTTAGATCTGTATCTATATTTCCATCTTTATTTATGTGTGAAAACCTGAACACATATTCACTGTCGCCAACATTTATCTCTGTGAAGTAAGGCCAAGGTGACAAAGCTCAGTAATATGCTTGTCTACGGTACGCAAAGCTCTGGATTCAATCCCCAGCCCCACCAGAAAGGGAACGTCATTGTTTCTCATGATGTAATTAATGAAGTCATGTGTGAGTCATAGCCCGGTCCCCAACACTCTGTGACTGTTTGAGGTTGTTGTTAGTATCACGAATACTTCGCCGTGTCACTCCCTCACCCTCCTCTTCCGCCTCCCTCTCTCGCTGGTCCTCTTCTTCTTCTCAAACACCCTCCTTCCCGTTTAGTGTTCGTTTTCCTTTAAAATTTAGATTCCACATGTGGGAGAAAATGTGAGATATTTTTCTTGCTGAGTCTGCCTATTTGGGCCTAAGGAAAATATTTATTTCCACCATTTTCTTGTCAATGATGTCATTTAAACTGACTTCAGTGTCATAGGCAATGAAAGTAAAATACAAACACATGAGTTCACAACGAATTAAAATGTTTACGGACAACACGGGAAAGCCACCGAGACACTGAAAGGGCACAGGACGGGGAGAATCTATTTGTATACCGGGTGTCTCTTAAGGGAGGGAGGGATGCATCTTTATCCGCACATGCATTTCTAAATATTAAAAACTCACACAGCTTAATAATAACAACAGAAATCTATAAAATCAGAAAATGTCCTGAGGAGAATTTTTGGAAAAACAACATAAAAATATAAAACAGAGATATGTGAACATATTCAAAATCTGGATGGGATATTAGAACCACAAACTAAGGTGAGTCATCAAAATGTGAACACTACGTGTTTTGGTGAGGCTGAAATCCCTGTGTACTATTGGATGGAGTCTATACTCTTATACCCATAGCCACTTTGGGGAACATTGGAAATTAAATTGGTCATGATGGCATGTGCCTGTAGACACTTTGGAACATCAAGGGACAGAATCGCGCTAGCTCAGAAGTTACAGATCTGTCAGAAAATGGAGTGAAATCTCTCTCAAAAATAAAAAAAAAATTAAAACTAATACATGACCTAACACTGCCACTATTGGGGAAATAGGAAATGAAATCTATGTAAAAAAGAGGTTTCTGAACCTGGTGTTGACTACACTCTTATTCAGTCTCTACAGTATGGAGTCAACCTAAGTGTAGACGGAGGAATGAAGAGAGTTAAGTAAACCGTATGGAAAGACTGAAATCCACATGTATCATCTACCTATTGGTCATCTATCCATCCATCTTCATCTGTGTCTATAGCTGGCTAGCTGTGTCTGTCAGTCTAACAGCTCTCTACCCACCATCAGTCACTTAAATGCCATCTGTTTATCCATCCATCCGTCCATCATCAACCGTCCACCTCATCTATCATCCATCTCTCTGATGTCTTTTACATTTATTGTATGGCCACGTCTGTGGCAAGTTCAGAGTGACCACCTCAACCAAATACCACAGATGCCGTGAGTAGACAGAATAATGTTTTGCACGTCTAGAGGTTGGAAGTCCTGGCTCCTGGTGAGGCTTCCCTCTCTGGCGTGCAGTCTTCCTTCAGTGTCATCAAAAGAATTTTCTTCTGAGTGTGAAACTTGGTGACTTATTCCTTATTAGGACACCGTCTTTTTAGATGAGGACCTTGTTAATGCCTTTGATTTACTTCACCTCTTTTGAGGTCTTACCTCCACATACAATTGCACTGGGCCTAAAACATTCACCTGTGATGTCCTCTATGGCTTCTGGCAGACAGTATCTTTCATTCACTAACCCTCCAAGCCCGTAGCTCTACCCACTTGACTGTTATGCCACAATGCATTCAGAGATCCTGTTTCTAAAAGTGATGGCACATGATTCAAAATGACTAAACTAATCAAAATTTCCCTGAAAATTAATAAATAAGTAGTAAAAGACACATAGAGCTGTGAGAATGAGTAACAAGGGGATTTGTCCACTGACAGAATTTAAAGAATGCTTCCCAGGCAGTGGGGATACTGTCTATGAATTAGCTATTCAACATTTATCTGCAATTTAACCCCTTCTTTGAAGACATTTTCCACCTGAATGACAGTTTTTAAGTTTTCAGGACATCCTTGTTTATACTCTTAGTGATGCTGGATGTTAAACCCAAAGCCCTAAAAGTGCCAGGTGAGTGCTTCAGTACTGAGCTGCATCCTGTTGCTACCTACTATCCTACTGATAACAGCCGTTCTTAACCAGAGATGTGACACCTCTTATGTTTAGTTTGACTTCCCAAAGCACTGATCATGGGCATTTAGAAAAACTATTGGTCATTTATTCTTGTGTGATGTCTACTTAAGTCCAGTGCCCAATTTTGAATTGAAATTTATTTATATATGCACACCCACATATTTATATAAGTATATGAGTCTATGTAGGTCTGTGCCAACATCAGCAATTTTCTGGAGTCAGCTCTCTCTCTACCGTGTAGGTTCTGGGGATCCAACTCAGGTTATCAGAATAGGCAACAAACAACTTTATCACTCGTGTATCCCATTTGTCCTAGTACCCATTATTAAACTGAGCTACTTACATTAGTTTCTGGGTTTTTTTTGGGGGGGTTGCTACTGAGTTTTTAGTTCGTTAAATATTCTGGATAACAATAACTTGTTTGCAGATGATATGACTCTGCTCTGTCTACATAAGAGAACTCAACATTAAGAAAAAAAGTGCCATGTGCACCAGCAGCAATATGACTGTGAAAATTCTATTCAAAAGGGGACCAAAATGTGCAGCAGTAATTTTAGACTATGGAATGAAAATTAAAATGCAAATTTAAAAATCTGATAAAAGAAATTGAAGACAATAATTTAAACCATAGATGCCCCCATAGGCACAGACTGAATTTTTTTATATTTTTATTGAATTTTTGTATATTTCACATAATGCATCTCAATCATATCTAGAACCTGTCCCCTATCTACACTCCCCATAGACTCCCATTGGATTTCATGAATTCTCTCATATATGTTAAGACTTATCAAGTCACATTTGTGTCCCCAGATGTCTCTTTTAACATCTGTGTTGGTTTCTTTTTATCAACTTGAAACTTGAGAAGAGAAAACCTCAACTGAGTAATTTCCTCCATGGAATTGACCTGTGGCCATGTCTGTGAGGTGTTTTCCTGATGCTGATAGTTGTGGGGTGGTGGCCTAGCACACTGTCATTGGTGCCATCTCTGCTGAGCTGGGCTGTGTAGGAAAGGTATCTGGGCAAGCCAGGGGAAGAAGCAGTAGCCAGCATCTCTCCATGGTCTCTGCTTCAGATTCTGTTCCGGGGTCCTGCCTTGAGCTCCTGCCTTACCTTCACTGGGTGATGGACTCTCTCTTAACTGTAAGATGGAAAAACTCTTTTCTTCCCATGTTGCTTTAGGTTAGAGTGGTTTATCATAGGAGCAAAAATGTAACAAGGACAATGTCCTTGCTTCCCAAAGTAACTCACATATTTAAGGCTATCCTCATCAAAATACCCATGACATTCTTCTTCTAATTAGAAAAAATAAAATTTTCACGTTTCCTATAAGAAAGACAAAAACAATACACATAGCCAATGCTGTAGCAAACAGAAAGAAATGAGCAGAAAACATTCCAGCACCTGATTTCAAGCATGTTACAAAGCTACAGGGATTGAGACAGCATGGCAGAGCTATAAAACCACACGGATGCTGACATAACTGTGAAGTCCTTGATGATGTATTAATTCATGAGTTTTTAAACTGGTAATTTTGTGTGAAATATAGTCCAGTCACGATGGTTTCCTAGACAACCATGTTACTGAGATCTTTTAGGTCCATATGCTAACAGTCAGCTAATTTTGTGAAGTGTCTTTTTAAAAATTGCTCAGGATAAAATATTACCTTATTAAATAATAACAAAAGTTACTTTTCTGAGTTCTTTGGGAGAAATATGCACTATAAATACTTCCTATCAGCAGCATTGCTTTTTGCTCTCTCTTTCACAGAGCATGACATTTTAATTTTCAAGTCTAATTTTTCTTTCAGGTTTTATGTGTTCAGGATTTCTTAGCATACCTATATATTTAATATTGCAAAAAAATAAAACAAGCAGTATTCTGGAAATGTTTTAGGCAAAGTTTACATTTAAGGCTCAGACTTCTTGGGTATAGAGATTGCATTGTAGATGTTTGTCACTAGGACTGGATACTTCATAGACATTTATTCTCTGCAATTAACCAATTGTGGAACTTTGTAATAGTTTCCATATGTTGCAAAAAACATTTCTTTGATGAGTGGTGAAAGGTTACTTATCTGCAAAGACAAACATATATTTAGAATAGAGTAAGAAATATATTGCTCTAGGGATATGCAAAAGTGAGTTTTCTCTAGAATCTGTGGCCTCTCCAATCATGTGCATTTACCTATGCTCACAGTAACACACATGAATTCCCTCCTGTTGATTGGGTCTTAAGTCCAGTTAGATACCTGTTGATCACTGATCCCCCAAGATAAAAGTTTCGCTACTGAACTAGTAGAGATTATTTGCTTGGCCAATCATTGTTCTGGTTAATAGAGTTTAAAGTTACATGGGATCATTGATTAATTTTCTCCCTTGGCAGTTTGCATAGTATCTTCTGATACTATGGGAGCTAGTCTTCATGGAGGAGGCTTCCAGATCAATGCCAGCTTGATGGCTCCAAGTTCAAAGTTTGTCTTGTCTTCAGCTATAACAGGGTCTTAATTTCAAGTTCTGGGAGGTAATCAAGAGCTATGGCACTATCGTGTGTTATGGCGTGAGTGAATGCTAGCCGTGAGGCGTGGGGCTAGGCACTGGGTGCTCATTCCTTTGTAATTTACTCCTCTCCCCCTCCACGATAATAATAAATGCACATAAAGATATGTTATATGGTTTGCCTGATAGTGCAAAAGACCCAGAGAGAAATGTGACCACAGACAGAGTACATGAAATCAGGCAGGGGGCTATAGTAGGTGTGCTAATAGGGGAGGAGCCTAAATATGCTCAAATATCTTGTATGAAATTCATACAAATTTTATTTAAAAAGAAAGAAAAAGAGATAAAATGAAAAAAAAAAGACTCATATTTCTTTCCAAATTTCTTGTGCATATATTGGGATGGAGAGTTCATTATTATGTTATATCTATATGATATTTTAAAGTTGTTCCAGCAACTTGTTGTCCCCACACATATCAAAATGACTTTACAGGCTGTTCTAAACCATGTGCTTGGGCCTATCAGTACCTGTGTCATTTGCCTATTGGGTCTGCCTTTGTCTGTATCATTGGTCTGTCTGCTAGATAGATAGATCTGTGCTTGTAACAATGTGCCTGCTGGGTCTGCAGTGTCTGTGTTGTTAGTCTGTCTGCTGTATTTATCTCTGTCTATATTTTTGGTCTGGTAGCTGATCTTCATTACAATACCACATTTTCTTGATTGTTTCAGGACTAAGTAGTCTATAGATACTGGGTCCCCAAAGTTCCCCCCAATTATCCCTTCTCTTGCAACTTCTTCACTGTTTGGATATGAAAATGACTTTTGGGATATTCTCTCTTGATTTTTCTAATTATGTTACTACTGACATCATCTAGAGAATTAAATATGTGAAGATATTTCAAGGATTACTTTTAATGACACTTTTCATATTATATGCTTCTAAATTTCATTTTTAAAAGTATAATTCAGAACAATTATATGCATCATAGTAGGGAATGTGTTTTACATTCACAATATATTTAAAATATGTGTGTAGTATGAATTCATTACCAAGCCCATTACCACAACAGTCACTTCATATTTTTGTCACTTTTTCTTGTTTTGCTGGAGAACAAAAATCTAAATCACAAGCAATTTTCAAGTATAAAATACAGCATTATTAATTGCTGTATGACAGTATTTTAATGTGATCTAAAAATGGAAACTTCTGGGGACTTTCCCTGGGTGCAGCCACTGCAACCCTCACCATCCTTACTGCATACTGTGTTTGGTCCTTTGTGTTTTGCAAGCCTCATTATGTATTTTCTATGCAGCAGATAATTTTGGGAAAAGCTAATTTTTCCAGTAAATGCATGTGCTTGAAACAACTTCAAATCACAGCAAATGGTTTTAATTGGTAGATTGTTACCTTAAGAGTCACAGCTGTGGTTTTGTTTCCTGAGTTTGTGCAGGATCCTGATGGATGTTCTCAGGTTAATACAGTGGTGCTGCCGCAGGCGAGCGTTAGAGCTTTCCGAACAAGTGCATTCTTAGGAGGACTATAGCCTACTTACTCTAGATAAGGATCGTTTTGCTGCCAGAAGCCAAGGCATATAAAATGAATCTGTTGATTTTTACACAGCTCAACTTTTCTTTAAGTAGATTAGGAAATTTTCTATAGAAGTCATATAAAATCTTCATGTTTGTGGAGATTTTTGTGTGTATTAAAGTTAATCACTGAGTCCTCAGGAAAAGTAAATGAATAATGCAGAGAATTTTATACTGTGTGGTTATTTTAATTAAGAAAGATCATATAAATCTTTAATTGTCATGATATTTACTCATTCAACAAATAAGTTAAATCATTTATTATAATTATATAATATAGAATAATGATTACATTATTAATACGTGATATAATATTCATGTATTGAAATCTATTTTTTTATTTAAAAATATTTTATTAGCATTGCTTTCTTTAAGAAGTAACACGATTAAATTGAAAAACTTTGTATGGGTTGGAGAATTTGGAAGGGAGTAAGTGGCAAACTCCCCTTACAGAACAGTGACAAATTTCACATTATTGTGGTAGCACAGTTTTGTCAGTAAAAAATATTTAAAAATTATAAAAAAAATAGGTTGTTGAATTTATAATCTAAGATATAGCTACATATTTTTAGTTTGACACAGATGACAGAATGATGGTTTTCTTATATATATATATTTTTTTAATTATTGAATTTTTTCATATTTCATACAAAACATATTAATCATCTTATCTTTATACCCCCTTCCCCACTGGCAACCTCCCATACCCCCTTCACTGAAATTCATGCCTTCTGTCATTTGTGTTAAGACCAATCAGGTGTCAAGTTAGTATCCCTACACTAGCCTGATTTTTATCTTGAGAAGTTCCACTAGATCACAGTGAAGGCATACTGAGGGTGTAGAAGAGTAATAGAAAAATGACGGAAAAGCTCTTGGTGCCTGGTAGTGGGAAACGTCCAGTGTCAAGGTCTGGATATTCAGGACCATGTGTGGAGTGAGGACCCAGCTGGCCCTCAGGGGAGGTGGGAGGTCCATTCCAGAGAATCAGTCTTCCCAAGACCAGAATGTTCAAATAAGAGAGGCCTCCAGTGTCCCCAGCAGAAAATTCAAAGTCTCTGCCATGCAATACCTGGGACCTCAGGGGAGGGGTTGTCGGGAACGTAGTCACTCAGAGTAGACTGAATCTGCTGCCCAGCTTCAGGAAGTCCCCATCTCCACCATCAGCCTGCCACTAGAGGAATGTGGAACCATGTGTCATGGTGGGGTCCAAAGCTTCAGGCTCAAGAGAGGGGTCAACAGCTCCAGGTTCAAAAAGGGGAACTCAGCTCCAGCTCACAAGAGGAGACCTAAGCTCCAGGTCATGGGAAGAGACCATGTTAGCTCACAAAACTGAAAACTCATTATTCGATTCATAAAAGCAGTTCATCAGTTTTTTGAAAACACAATATTAACACAGTAGAAATACTTTCTAAATTTATAAATCAGTATAATTTTATAGGGTTTTAATTAACAAAATAATATTTATTTAATATACAATCTTCCTAGCATTTATAGACATTTGAATATCTATTTTTTGAAAGGTTCTGAATTTGAACTTTTCAAGTACTTGAAATTAATTTCTTACAGTGCCATTATCAGAGGAGGAGATCCAGTAAATGTCGCATTTGCTGTGGGTCTGGTTACATGTTCTCTGCTGTCTTTCTGCCTCCATCCTTCCTTTCTCTCTGTCCTGAAAATACACACATAACAGTCACTGCTCTAGCACCAAAATATTCAATCAAGACCAGGGTCTTTTTAGTTTTGGAATTCTAAGCAAATGAAAACAATAGCAACTTATTATTCAGTTGTATTCTGAAGGGGTTAGTGCTTCACTGAGCGAAATCAAATTGCTAAAGAAAAAGAATGACTTTAAATCCGCACAATAGAAACAGCAATCTTGAATGACCACAGCACATGCTAATCATGTATTTTATATTTTAAAATATCTACCAATTACACTTTTATTTGTTCAGTTCAATTAAGCAAGACATTTGCTACATACAAAGAACTGTTTTGCCTTTATTCATATATTTTAAATCTTATAGGCCATCACTTTTATTATCACTGAAATGAACTAATTTTCAACATCATTTAACAAAACCATTTTCTCTTTGTGGAGCTCTAACATGTCTTAGTAGTGGCTTCTGAAGACTTAAATATATTAAATGATATTGGTATGTAATGCACATTTGAATGCTTGAGAGGAGTTTCTACTACTCACAGCAATTTAAAGCTGATACAACATTTAATTTTTCATAAGTTTGTTTTTTTATACATTTTTGAAGGCTTTTCTAGTTTATTTTCTGTTGTGATAAAACATTCTGACAAAAAGCAACTTAGGGGAAGAAGGTTTTATTTCATCTTACAGGTTACAGTGCATCATTGAGGCAAGCCAGGGCAGAAACGCAAGTAGTAGCTTGAAACCCTGCTCACTCTGACCAACAAACTCACTCTCAACCAAGAAACCATGGAGGAACACCGCTTGCTGGCTCTCTCAGACCCATGCATAGCTTCCTTCTTATACAGCCTAGGACTACCTGCCCAGGGAATGGTTCTACTTACCTTCTTATGTCAATTAATAATCAAGGAAATCACCCACAGACATGCCCACAAGACCGATCCGATTTTAGCAATCCATGAATTAAGATTCCCTTCTCAGATGACTCAGCTCTGCCAATTGACAGTTAAAGTTAACTAGGGCAGCTGTTATATTTAGATCAGACTGGTGTATGTGAGCATAATTTCAAATGTGTTTTTATTTACGCTCATTTGGTTTCACCAAAAAAGGTAATTTTAAAGTGCTGAGGAGGACACATTTGGGGAGTTCTGCATATTCATGGAAGACAAACTTTTATTTGAGACAGTATATCCGATAGAACTTTCCTTGAGAGTCAGTAATTCTCAGGTCATCAGTCTTTCCTTTCATCATACAGAGCGTCTGTGTATTCGGAAATTAAAGTTCCAATTCTCTCTGAGAAGATCTTATTTATAGCATCAAGACCTCTTCCACTGGGAGAGAGTGGGTGCCGACCTCAATCTGTTTAGTGGCTGGGATCTCAGCAGACCACCAGAGAGTGCCAATTCCGGCCTCCCTCTGGCATAGGGGCTGAGGACTCAGGGGACTGCCTGAAGCACCCAGATCCTGCCTCCACGTGGTGGTGAGCTTCCCTTAATTGTGCTGTACCCAGCCCCCTAACTGGGATTGTATGAGGCCCCTCCTAAGGCCCCTGGAAAGATCTACCTTTGGTAGGATAAGGCTGAGATCTTAGCAGACAGCCTGAGAGGGTAGGTTCTGACCTCCACCCGTGTAGCGGCTGGGATCTCACCAGACCACCTGAGAGTCCCAAAATCAGCCCTGCCCTTGGAGATCTTCCCAAATTGTGCTCTGAGTTCCCACTAGTAGGGGTCAAAATCTTAGAAAGAATCCTGAGTATACCTGACTGGAGCCTGACTTGGGCTTCTGTGGGTGCTCCTGAGTAGCTGATCTGAAGCCATCAGTTCCCTCCAAAGTAAAATGTGAGAGAACCTCAAACCTGGACAAACCAGCTTTATAAAACCATTTAGAAAAGGACCAAAACACACCAATAATAGAAACAGAAGTATACTTCAACTTAATTCTCATATCAGAATCAGAAACAACAAAAGAATTTCACATGCCAAAATCACAATGAAAGAATAATAAAATGGAAAGCCAAACACTATGGACCCACTGTTCTCCACCAGTCCTGTAGAAGAGTTCTACAAGGAGAACCCCCTAGAGATAACCCAGGACACTGAATTTAAAAGAACAATCATAAACATGATCAAGAAATTCAATGAATTTAGAGAATATACAAACAAATCAAAGAGCTAAAAGGAGATAGGGATAAACTTCTAAATGAATTCACAAAAGAGAGAGAAACATTGAAGGAAACTCAGGCAGAAGTGAAGAAGGAAGTGCAAAACTCAATAAGACAACTTGAAAAAACAGCCTCAGCACTACAATGAATGAAATGGAAAACAGAATATCAACTCTGGAAGACAAAGGTGAAGAATTGGACCACTCATGCAAAGATTATGGAAAAATTTTAAAAAGACAGGAATGGAATATGCAAGAGATGTGCAACACCATGAAAAGACCAAATCTGTGGATCATAGGAATAGAAGAAGGAGAAGAATTTCAGGTTAGTGGTGTTGACCAGATCTTAAACAGGATTGTGGAAGAGAATATCCCCAAATTAAGGAAAGACAGCTCCTTACAAGTACAGAAAGCATATAGAACACCAAATAGGATCAGAAAGGAAACTCCCTATGATATATCATAGTAAAAACACTAAATGTACAGACCAAAGAAGAGAACACTGAAAGCAGCAAAAGAAAAACAAGTCGCATACAAAGGAAAGCCCATCACAATTACCGCTGACTTAGTGCAAAGTATGAAAGCCAAAGAGCCTGGACCAAGGTATTTCCGGTTCTAAATGACAGTAGATGCCAACCCAGAATACTTTACCCAGCAAAAATGTCTGTTATAGTTGAGGGGGAAAGAAAAATCTTCCAAGACATGAAAATTCTGAAAGAATGCATGTCCACAAAACTACCTCTTCAAAGAATACTTGAAGCTACACAAAGAGAGGAGAAAGGAACAACTCTACCCCAGGGGCAATGAAAGGAAATAAATAAAGGTATAATTGAGGAAACACAAAATCAGACAAAGAACACAAACAGCAATCAAAATGACAGCAACCAATACTCATCTTTCAATAATAACCTTAAATCTCAATGGACTGAACTCTCCAGTCAAAAGACACAGGCCAACTAAATGGATTAAGAAACAAAATCTATCTTTTCACTGTCCCCAAGAAACCCATCTCACCCTCAAGGACAGGCACTACTTTAAGCTGAAAGAATGGACAAGAATATTCCAAGCAAATGGCACCCCTTGGGGTTGCAAATCTAATATCTGACAAAAGAGACTTCAAAGTAAAACTAACCAGAACAATCAAGGAGAGTCACTTCATTTTGATCAAAGCAACAGTTAACCAAGAAGATAGTACAATCCTTAAAATATATGCACCAAACTCTGGTGCACATAAATTCATCAAAACAACACTATGGGATTTTAAGATACAGATTAACCTCAACTTAGTATAGTAGGGGATTTCAATACCCCACTATCTCCATTTTAGACAGGCTAACTGGACAAAAAGTAAACAGAGACATGTCTGAATTAAATGATACTTTAAGTCAGATTAACACCAACTCAGTAATTGCAGGAGACTTCAACACCTCACTGTCTCCATTAGACAGGTCTACTGGACAAAGAATAAACAGAAGGACATCTGAATTAAATGATACCATACATCATATGGACCTAACAGACATCTTTCAACTATTC
This sequence comes from Nannospalax galili, assembly GCF_000622305.1. NCBI lineage: Eukaryota > Metazoa > Chordata > Mammalia > Rodentia > Spalacidae > Nannospalax > Nannospalax galili. The sequence goes on from NW_008329521.1 coordinate 204,987, forward strand.
CACCCAATCACCAAAGAATACACTTTCTACTCAGCACCCCATGGAACTTTTTCAAAAATTGACCACATTCTGGGCAAAAAAAAAAAAAAAAACTCAACAAATAAAAAAAATTGAATTCCATGCATTCTATCAGACCACAATGCAATAAAGCTCAAAATCAACACTGGACGAAGCCCTAGTCACTACACAAATGCGTGCTGATTGAACAACACACTCCTAAACAATGAGTGAGTCAAAGGAGAAATTAAGAAAGAAATAAAAGAATTCCTGGAATTCAACGAAAAGAACAATACAACTCAACATAACCCCTGGGACACTTTAAAAGCAGTCCTAAGAGGGAAGTTTATAGCTCTAAGTGCCTACATTTAAATATTAGAAAAACCCAAATAAATGCATTAACACTGCAACTCAAGACGCTGAAAAGACAAGAACAAATGATACCAAACCCTGCAGAAAAGAAATAACAAAAATCAGAGCAGAAATTAATGAAATAGAAACAAGTAAACCATACAAAGAATCAATGAATCTAAGAGCTGGTTGTTTGAAAAACTAAACAAGATAGACAGATCCCCTAGGCCAATTAACCAAAAGAAAGAAAAATCAACAAAATCAGAGATGAAAGGGGAAACATCACAACAGACACCCAAAATATCGAGACCATTATAAGGGAATATTTTAAAAACCTATACATTACTAAATCTGAAAGTTTAAAAGAAATGGATGGATATCTGAAATCATGGGAACCTCCAAAGTTAAACCAAGAAGACATCAACAGTTTAAACAGACCATAACATATAAGGAAATTGAAACAGTAATACAAAGCCTCCCAAGTAAAAAAAAAGGTCCAGGAAAACATGGATTGACAGCAGATTTCTATCAGAAATTTAAGGAAGAATTTCAACCAATACTACTTAAATTATTCAAAATAATAGAAACAGAGGGAGAAATCCCAAATTCCTTCTATGAAGCCAGTATCACTCTAAAACCCAAACCAGGTAAAGATACAACCAAAAAGAAAACTGTAGACCCATATCCTTAATGAATATAGTTGCAAAAATTCTCAATAAAATACCTGCAAACCACATACAGACACACATCAAAAAGATCATTCACCATGATCAAGTAGGCTTTATTCCAGAGATGCAGGGCTGGTTCAGTTTACACAAGTCTATAAATGTCATTAATCATATAAATGGACTCAAAGACAAAAGCCACATTGTCATCTCAATAGACGCAGAAAAGGCTTTTGACAAAATTCATCACTCATTTATGTTCAAAGTCCTAGAGGGTATTGGACTGGAGGGCACATACCTCAACATAATTAAAGCTATATACAACAAACCCATAGCCAATACCATTCTAAATGGAGAAAAACTAGAAGCATTCCCATTAAAATCAGGAACCAGACAAGGATGTCCATTACCTCCACTCCTTTTCAACGTAGTGCTTGAAACTCTGGCTAAAGCAAAAAGACAGGAGAAGGAAATTAAAGGAGTACTATTTGGAACAGAAGAGGTGAAACTATCACTTTTTGCAGATGATGTGATACTATACCTAGGAGATCTCAAAAACTCCACCTGAAAACTCTTAGAACTGATCAGCACTTTCAGTATAGTGTCAGGTTATAAAATCAATGTACAAGAATCAGTACCTTTCTAGATACCAATAAAAAGCAATTGGAGAAAGAGTACAGGGAAATGGTCTCATTCACAATTCCTGCAAAAAAATAAGAAGAAGAAGAATCTTTGAAAAAATCTGACCAAATACACCGAAGATCTCTACAATGAAAATTTTAACTCATTAAAGAAAGAGATTGAGGAAGACACCAGGAGATGGAAGGACCTCCCATGCTCATGGACTGGAAGAATTAATATTGTGAAAACGACCAACCTGCCAAAAGCAATATATAGGTTCAGTGCAATCCCAATCAAAATCCCCATGACATACTTCACAGAATTAGAAGAAAAAAGTCCTTAAATTCATATGGAGACACAAAAGAACCCGGATAGACAAAGCAACACTGACCACAAAGAGCAATACGGGGGGTTACTATTCCAGATCTCAAAGTATGCTACAGAACTATAGTCATAAAAACAGCATGGTACTGGCAAAAAATAGACACATAGGTCAATGGAACATCATTGAATATTCAAACCTTAGTACACTCAATTTCAGCCACCTAATATTTGACAAAGTTGCCAAAAACACACAACGGGGGAAAGACAGCATCTTTAACAAATATTGCTGGCAAAACTGCATCTCCATCTTTGGAAAAATGAAAACAGATCCTTATCTTTCAGCTTGCCCAAAATGAATGAAAGACATCAATGAGAAACTGGAAACCCTGAAACTATTAGAAGAAAATATTGGCAGTAACCTACAAGATACAGGTGCAGGAAAGGACTTTCTCAGTTGGACAGAAGTTGCTCAGGAACTAAGGTCAACAATCAATAAGTAGGACCTCGTTAAACTAAAAGCTTCTGTACAGCAAAAGTAATGACCACTGTTGGGAAAAAAAAGAAAAAGAAAAAGAAAAAAAAATTGAAATACCTTGATGAATGCTGTAAGAACTCTGCATTTTGATAGAAAACTCTGTTTAAAATGTTGATTTAGATTTACTTGCTAAGCTTGCCTGTTCTGCCTGATTGTATCTACCACACATGGATGATTAACCTAGTTGAAATGCTAAGAATTGAAGTGCTGTAAACCTCCTTCCTGGACCCTGGACCCCAGACTCAGTTGATTTACAATGTGTCCTGTAGGCCTGTTTGCACATACCAGATAACCGATAAGGAACAAAGAGAGGGAAGTTGCACCAGGCTTACACCAGATCTAGCCTTCCTGGAAAAGATGTTTAACCGAAACTATAGCTTTTAGAAGATGTTTGATCAAAGTGTATGCTGAGGAATGCTTTTTGTGTAATGACTATGTGGGTCTATATAATCTGTACCTGAAACTGAATGGGGGTCGATCGTTCTGACCAGACTTGCATGTCTTGGGAAGCCGGTCGACCCCAGCTAGCTGGAAAGTAAAGACTCTGCTTGATTTTTACATCTCCAATCCCGTGTATTTGTTACCTGGAGGGGACCCATCGAGTCACGGACCCTAACAACCACAAAAGCAAGGAGAAAAACCCACAGAGTGGGAAAAAAAATCTTCACCAGTGACACATCTGACAGAGGTTTATCATCCAGAATATATAAAGAACTCAAAAAACAAAGAATCAAGAAACCAAATGACCTAATTAAAAAATGGGCTAAACATCTGAAGAGAGAGTTCTCATAAAAAGAAATAAAGATATCTAAGAAACATCTTAAAAAGTGTTCAACATTATTAGTAATCAGGGGAATGCAAATTAAAACCACCCTAAGGTATTACCTTAGCCCAATCAGACTGGCTAAGATCAACAGAACAAATGATACCAAATGCTGGTGAGGATGTGGTGAAAGGGGAACACTCACCCACTGCTGTTGGGGCTGCAAACTTGTTCAGCCCCTATGGAAAGCAGTGTGGAGAACTCTTAAACTATAAATGAACCTACCATTTGACCCAGTTATACCACTATTCCTTGGCATATACCCAAAGGACTCATCCTATTGTAGAGACACTTGTACAACCATGTTTGTTGCTGCTCTTTTCATAATAGATAGGCAATAGAAGCAACCTAAGTGTCCCTCAACTGATGAGTGGTTAACAAAAACGTGTCTGTTTACACAACGCAGTTCTATTCACCGGTAAAGAAAGATGAAATAATGAAATTTGCAGGTAAATGGATGGATCTAGAAACTGTTATACTAAGTGAAGTAACAGAGACCGATATGTTCTCCCTCATTTGTGGATCCTAGCACCAAATCCTTTAAAATTCCATGTCAGTTCTATGGAGTCAATTCCCCAACTGTAGCTCCCTCAACCCAGGTGTGTCAGGTGACACTAAAGCTATCCAACACAGGAGATATGGGAGAAGTTGGAGGGGAGGGAGTGGCCATGGATTTAATCAAAATATCTTATATACTTATATGCCTATATGAAATTCTCAATGAGTTATTTAAAAAAAAAAAAGACTTCTTCCACTGAAAAACGGACTCTTACAATTTCTTGTGGAAATTGAATTTGCAAATCATTTCCCATCAGCCTCTCAGCCCCTGGTCCTCAGAAACTCTTTAAACCCTACATTTTCAGACTTTATAAATGTTTGACTTGATGAATATCTGTTTTAAAGGTGAACAATGCATTATCCCAGTATGCTCAATACAGAACTAAATATTACACCCAGAATGGGAACTTTGGAATAGGACTTCAAGACAACATTTATAAAGTGAACTTTATTCAAAGTTCAGAGTCATGTCACAGAGAACGTACTGAGATGATCCTCCTTGTGCTAAGGATGATGTTAAAAGCAAGTGAACACATTAACCAACCATCAGCTGGGATGATTAAACAACGTTTTTCTGAGCAGGTTTGGGGCTCCTGAGGTGTTTTCTTGTTTTCAGATAGTCAGTGTGCTGCATCTTGCGTATACTATCTTCTTTTTAAATTTTCATATTTATTTATTATTTATTTATCTATTCAGAGACAGGGTTTCTCTGTAACCTTGGAATTCACTATGTAGTTAGGCTGGCCTCACTCTTACAGAGATCCACCTGACTACGCTTCACAAATGCTGGGATTAAGGAATGTCCCACCATGCTTGGTCTTATCTTCTTTTTCAATTAGTTCTCCATCCATATTAGTTTAGACCCTCACCCTTTTGCACATGGGGACAGACAGTGTGAGGGGAGCTTAGTCCAGAAAAGGAGTTAAAGGCAGCAATTTTAACACTGCAGAGAATACGTAGAGACTCTGATTAACACAAACAATGCTGCATAGGGAGCCCAGGTCTTCAGTGAGGACAGTTTGTGTTCTTCCCTTCTACAACCTTCATTGAATTCAGTATCTTCTATTTGGAACCTTCTATAAGTCAAGTCTCATATGTGACATTGTACATTTTTTCAACTTTGGATGCTTTTATCTAAGCAAGGAGAAGGTAGAGAAATGTCTGCAGAGAAGCAGAGCCTGATGCCTCAAATCACAGTCTGTCAGCTAAGTTGTTTGTGTCTAATTTCTTCAGGAAGTAGAGGAATTCATGATTGCTGTGAAGCTGATACCAACTTTGTATTTTAGTCTATTTTCTGTTTTCAGAGCACAGCACTACAGAGAGGAGGTGGGTTTGGCTCATGGGTGTGAAGGGGCTAAGTCTAAGGCAGGAGCACCACACCAGAAATCCAGCGGAGAGCAGAGCTTGTGAAACAAAGAGGGCGAAGAGGGCGCTGGACTCATTTCACAACAGCGCACCCTCCTGAAAACCTACCCACTCTTTTGCCAATTAATCCTTTCCTGGAAAAAGGTATTCATCCTTTTCAAAGATCTAATTTCTCCTTAAAGACCTGTCTTCCAACGTCAATACAATGACAATCTCAAACTGAGTTTCAGGGGAGACAAACCGGATTCAAATAATACCATTTCCTAGACCATTGGGGGAAGATTAGCCTAGAGCAGATATTTGGAGGTGAAGTGATGCCTGTTTTCTCATAATGGAGACTTTCACCTGTAGGAGAAGAATGAGCCATGTTTTGTGCTGTCCAGAATGTAGAAATTTGCCCATTGGGTCAAAGCCACAAGGAAATTGTAAAGAAACTTGTGATAGTAATGATAGCTATCCATCAAGTTAATGCATCACACTACAAGAATGAGAGTTTCAGCTCCGCAGGGGTACCAGCAAGTTTAGAAGCTACGTGTGGAATAAAACCATATGGTAAGAAATCGATCATTGAGTGGACATGCAAACTGTGAGATTCTAAAAGTATCTCCTAGTTCATCAATAAAGTCCCTTATCACACAATTTGTTATCTACAGAAACCTACTTCCCATAACACTAAGTAAGGGCAAAGGGTTTATTGTTATGTTGTCCAGTAATTTTCATTCTACAATTGATCATTTGAATGGTCTCAATTGATGTTCAAAGTGATTATTCCTGTATTCAAACCTCTTTCCTCAAAATAAAATTACAGTATTATATCAATATGATTTGAAATTCTTATGTAGAAGGAGTAAGTCTTCAAGCATATGAAATTTAGGTTCAAAAATTAAGTATTTTTACTTAAATTGTTTCATTAATTAAAATTCATTTTGTCATCATAAATTTCAAGTATGTGTAGTTGATTTATCCACTAAAACAATACAGTTTTCAAAATGTAATTATAGTCTTATTTCCAAACTGAGTTAGTGAGATAAGACAGGTAAATAAATTAGTCCTCTTCTGAAGTCAGCTCCCCAAACCCCAACAACGGGATGCAAGAGGATGGAACAACCTCTATCGAACCTTGGGGAGAGGAGAGGAGAGTCCCCTCAGCCAAGACTCCATCTCACCCTCTCCTCTGACCGTCCTGCAGAAAGCAGCAGTGGGGCCTGTCCCAGGGGCCATTACCCCTCACCCCGTCTAACTGGAGAATGTGGAAGGGAAGGCCTTTCAGGTTACCATAACCTTCAGTGTGGAGAAAGAGCTGCCTGGAATCAGTAACAAATTTTTATTTCCTCATTTGCACGTACATTGGGACCCACATTTTTCTTTTAAATGACAAAAAATATCCCACCAATAGCTGTGGGTGGTGAGGGAATAGGCAGATAACACATGCTTATGTTATGCATATTCTTACTGAATCTCTTGTAAAACAGGAATTTTCCTGTCAGAATGCAGTAGAGAGCCAACACGAGGAGCTCCTCAGAGGCAGAGCTGTCTCTCCGCAGTGCCACAGTTTTATGAATCTTTTGTCCAATGATCTTTAAGTATCAACTTCTTGATATTTACAGACAATTATCTTGTCTCCACTCATCAAAGAAGCTTCTTTGTAACAGAAGGAGCCTGTTACAGAGTTCCACAACTGGTTACACACGCAGAGTGTTTGTGAAATGCCCAACCCTAAGTGACACATCTACAATGCAATGTCTACACTGAAGACTCATGGAACATAGTGGAACAGGGGTAGACAGAACACTAATGCATCTCTCCGCTAACACATCATAAATGAAGCTCCCCCATACAGCAGAGGGCAGTGAACACAAAGCATAGAGAATAGGGTCTGCAAAGTGTGGGTCCCTGGGCAGGATTTATATTTTTAACTCTACCCACCCAGCGGTCAGGGATCATTTTGGAAGGGGTAGCAGAAATATTGTAAAAGGAAAGGGAGGAGTTGCATGGCCATATGAAAACAGTCTTACAGGCTCCTGGGACCTTGCTCACATGAGCCTACAGCAATGGTGTTAGCATGCACAAGACCTTGCAAACTCAAGCAGACAAAAATCCAACATAGAAATGGGGAAACGGGCAGCAGGCCCCATCTTAGCCAAAAGCTATTGTCAAATGATCACTACTGTGAGAGGAAGAGCTGATCTTTAAGGGAGGGATTCTAGATAGGCTGACTAGACTCTAGTGCATGAACTTAAACTCAGGGACAACTGGGTGCACAATGTTAACTTGATAGATCTTGACATAAATGACAGAATGTGTGAAATCGGGTAGGGAGGAGGCCTACAGAGAACGCAGAGGGTGCAGGGTGCTTTGTGTGAGGCCAATGTGATAGCCACTACACTATGGAAACCTCTAATATACAAAACTTCAATAAAAATACACAAAAAAGGTGAATATAATCATTTGATGGATCAGTGGCTGACTGACTGATGGATGGATGACTCACATGATTAAAAATCCAAACAAGAGCATGTCCATGTGTATTTAAGAATGATGTAGCCACACTAAAAGGTTTAACTGAAGAGTAATTACTCCAATCAAACAATGAATAGTTAACTGAATTTGTCATAAATCAGCGTGGTCTTCACGGGACAATAAGCTTTGTTTCCTTGGACCTTGGGGAGGGAGAGACTAACCATAATAGAGGCAATGAGATGACGATCATTTGCATGCTAGCACATTTAATAGACTGTTATAAACACTTTAAACAATGAGCTGCACCTCAAAGCAATGCATTTAAGGGTCACAATCTATTTCAAGATGTTTAATAGAATTACGCTTAATTAATTCTCTTTAAAACTGTTCAGTAGAAAAAAACAAAAGCTTTTGCCTTCTGTTAGCCCGATGGCAAATTTCATTGATTTCTACTGATTAAGCAGAATGTATGTGATTTAGATTCTTGCGTGTAGTCCAGTGATTCCAAGACTTTCACGGGAGTTTTAACTGTCACACTTAAACTATGAGGAGAGAATGTGACCATACGCATGCCCTTTCTCTGAATGCTTCACAATTAGGATGATAGTTATCTGGGGATTGATCTATGTTCCTATGAGGCCCAGCTTGGTATGCTGTAAGAAGAAACACAAAGAAAGAGGCAAATAAGCTGCGAGCACATGCTCTTATTTAAAATTGCATTTTATTATGAACGTGGAAGAATAAAAACTGCATTATTGCTTCAGTACCACAGTTTATATTAGACACAATGATAGCAACAGTCATTAGCATATAAATAATAATACTGAAAACTTTTGAGTCATAAAATGCTTCCACATATGGCTACTTCTAACTGATCCCAGAGCAGCCATCTGTACTGGAAAGGAAAGGTATTCATCTCAGCGTCTTCTAGATGGAAATGCCAACACGCTTCTCACCCATCTATAGAGTTAGTGAAGGAGTCACCTGGCCTTTTGTGGCTGCAATTCCTTCTGGGACACGGCAACAACATCCAGCCCCCTTCTCCCTTGCGTTCCTATGACAGAGCAAGATATGATTTCATCAAACTGCATTTGGAGAGCCAAAGATTTTATTTGGACTTACAGCGCAGTGGGTGAGGAGTTGTTTACAAGAGAGTGGGTGCCCCCGCCAAGGCCTCACTGGAAAGTTTTCATCCATGTACGGATTGTGAGTTCTCATGAGCCATACAAAATGTTTCCTTAGCTTAGGTAAGTGTTTAGTCCATCCTCCTCGCACAACGAGGGCCACCTGGTTGGCTGGGGGGCTGTGACTGACTCTCCTTGACCCTCCTTTCTTGCTGTACATAGCAGCCAACAAGTTTAGTTGTGACGGTCCTAGGCAAGCTGGTACAGACAAGCTTGGGAAGAAGGCGTCTGATGTCCATGGTCTGTCTTTCAGAGGACAGTCTTCTGAAAAACATTCATGAGCACAAGTGATCCCAAATAGCTAAATGGAACTAGAAATTGTGGGACTGTAATATACATACAATTCACAGAAGATCATATTACTATCCAAAGGCAATATTTACAAATATATTGATCTTAACAGAAATAATTTAACCATTTATTACCAAATCTGTGTGTTAAGGAAGGTGTTACTATCTTAGCTGACTCAGCAATGTTTGTGAATGAGCAAATTTTCCCCTCTCTAAAGCACACCCCTCTTATTTTATTTGGGGAGTGTATTTTATTCTTCTAGTGCTGTTGTGTGGACACTGTTAAACACGTTAATTCTGTTTCAAGTAACACCTGGCTTTTGTATTCTTGCTGCTATCTTTCTGTCTTGACTGTAAATCTTAGTTTATTTTTCTCTTCTCTTTATACTGTTTATAACTCCTTCACTTGTCCCTCATTTTGTTTGCCTTTGCCACTCTTGTGTTCTCTCTGTCCTGCTCTGCCTGCTGATAACATCTCCATGTATAAAGTATCTATCATGAGATTCATAACTCCTCAAAGTCTTTCAGCATGCGACCCAATCATGCCCCATTTATCCCCTTACCAGATGTCTTAGTTTGTTCTTCATTGCTGTGACAAAATACTCTGACCAATACCAACTTGGGGAGGAAAGGGTTTATTCAGCTTACATCTCCCAGGTCGCAGATCATCAGGGAGCCCAAGGTAGGAACTCAGGGCAGGAAGGAACCTGGAGGCAGGAGCTGGAGCACAGGTCATGGAGGAACGCTGCTTACTGGCTTGCTCCCCGGCCCCTACTCAGCCTGCTTTCTTATGCAACACAGGCCCACCTGCCCAAGAGTGGCACCACCCACAGTGGGCTGGGCCCTCCCACATCACTCATCAAGAAGATGCCCCTCAGACATGGCCACAGGCCAGTCCAATAGAGGCAATTTCCCGATTGAGGCTCCCTCAACCCAGGTGTGTCAAGTTGACACTAAAGCTATCCAGCACACCAGATTCTCCCCAGCTCCCACTCAGAGCCTGTTCTCCACTTCTAACTCCTCCTACTCAGGAAGTATGCCCTACTTTACTCTAGTTAGTTATCAACATAAGGTAGTTTTCCCTCCTGTCTAGCATTCCACATCACCAAGGATAAACCAGCCCAATGGTCATTGTACAGATTTTGTCTTTCTGAAACTCAGTTGAACTTGACACTGTCAAATATTCTGACCCTAAAACTCTATATCCATTTTGATTTTTATATGTATCAGGCAAACAGAAACTACAGGAAGACTGTCTCCAAAAAAAGGAGTAAATAAAAATTGATTACCAATTCCTGAATTTTTACCCCCACGTGTCATAATTTAGGTCCCCAGTACCAGTATGAACTACTAGACTGACTTGCTGACACACACATTGTTAGGCATAAAACCTCTATACTACAATATCTTAGCTAAATTAAAAGTCCCTCACACCACACCATAATGCAAACAAAGATACTGTTTTGTGTCCCCAGACCAAGCATTCTTTGGGACTTAAGTGGACACCATATTCTTCTAGTTTCCTCCCTGTAGCTTGATAAAACTGCCAGGAGCAACTTAGGGGAGGAAGGGTTTATTCATTTTACAAGTCACAGTCCATCACGGATGGAAGTTAGAATAGGAAACGAAGCAAGAACTTGAAGAAGAGACCACAGAGGAGCACTGTTGGCTGCCTCGTTTGCAGGTGCTTAATGACTTTTCTGGTATAGCTCAGGCCTACCTGCTCAGGGAATGTGCAGCTCACAGTGCGATGATCCTCACCCTGCCCCCCAATCCCCAGCATCAAATAATAATCAAGATAGTCCTTCACAGACATGTTCCCACAGGCCAACCTGATCTGGGAAATAGCTTTAATGAGACTCCCTTTTCGGGGCCCTTAGGCTTTGTTAAGCCAACAGTTAACATGAACTAGGACATCGTTACATAATCTAACTCATAAAGAATACTTGGGGAAGGGATCTTTTACTGAAGCACACAACGAATTTAGAAATAGTTATAAAGTGTAAGTACACAACAGGGCATTTCCACAACGTGATGATACATTATTTGAAGAGCTTCAAACTAATATTTCCATCAACCCAATTCTCCACCTGGAGTCTATGCCAAAGATCCCTGAGACCTTTCAGATTGAAAACTCTCTAGAAGGGTCACAGGATGTGCAGTGGTTGCAGTCATGACTATATTGTATAAAGTTACGGGACAATACATACTAATGAAAAACGGTTAAAAGACAGACACATGGAAACCCAGTATCCAGGTGCTCTTTCCCTAGGAGTCCACATCACTCGCCTCTCCCCATGTTTGGTGTTTGAGATGAAGGAGCCTTTAGCAGAGCCTCCAGGGAGACAGTAGTGTCTCATTAAGTGATTCAAACCACAGCTTTCCCAATCACTAAAATTATGTTCTCAAGGTAAGTATTCAGCCCAAATCCCATTGTGCAGAAAAACCTGGCAAAACTGGTACCTTTTATCCCATGACCTTAGGTGTACAGAGCAACACATTCACCATAAATCTAGCCTGGCTATGGCCTTCAGCACACGAACACACTGACATCATACAGAATATTTTGAGCATTTGGTGTGTCTGCCAGAAGCCAGGCTCTAGCCCCATCCAATGCTGAAAGACAGGCTTTCTCTAGAGTGCTCAGATTTTAGAAACACATGCTGCTGACTAAACACTGTCCTCAGGCCCATTTTCACCCCAGGTCATGTGAGAGCTCATGTCTACACCAATTATATCACCAAAAATTGGGTTTTCCAGATTTTGAAACTTGCAGAAGCAATTACTCTTTGTGTTCTGTTTTCAAATCCTTTACAGTCTGTAAAAGGTTTATTCTTATTTTGATACTTATGAACACTGATTATTCCACCTGATCTACAATGTTATAATTTATTGAATATCTTTTCTACATATATCTTAATGTTGTTAGACATTTGGAGTAGGAACAGTTCAGATCCATTCATATTTTTTACTGTACTTATCGTAATTCTGGTGACTACATGGACCTTTGGTGTTTAGACTGTGCGTTCATTCACATTCAAAATGCTTTGAGCGGCACTGAAAAGGAGTTTCTTGAGTGTGTCTGAACTCTAGCTGTTCAGAATCCCAGATAATTCTGGGCGGACAAGTCTTACATTGTAGCATTTTTAGGTATAGCAAATAGATTTAGGGAATGTTTTTTTGATGATTAATGAAATGGATCAAATAATTGTTTAGGAAGTTATGTTCCTATTTCTATTATTTGTATCACTTCTCTGAATAGTACTTTAAAATGGCACAGAGATTCACAGAGTCAATACACAGAAAGTACTCAATCCTAAATGGCACACCTATAACATACCCTCTCCTCCCAAGGCTTAGGGATTATTAGGAAACAGGGTGCAGAAAGATTTAAGGGCCAGAGGTTGTCAATGAACACAGGAACCATGTTATCTGGACACAACAAGGCAGTTTTACATATGTGCACACCGTGCTTGTGACAACATGCACAAGACCTACGCAAGCCCAAGACAGACTAAAAGTCATCATGGAGGGTGAGGGAGGGTGGGAGCCCTAGGCACAGCTGAGAGGTTCCTGGCAAGTGGCACCTGCAGGGGAGGAGGGGTCTGCTTTCTTATGGGTGTGATGCTAGGTAGATTGAAGGGCTCCTGGATATGGACCCAAAACCAAGAGAATTTGGGGATCAAAAATTTGACTCAATAGGCCTTTAAAAATTAATAGAGGGGCTGAAGGGATGGCTCAGAGGTAAACAGCACTGGTTTTTCTTACAGATGACCTGGGTTCAATTCTTAGCACCCTACATGGTGGCTAATAATAATTCGTAACTCTGGTTCCAGGGATTCTGACGTACTCTTCTGACCTCCAAGGACTTTGCAAGATACAGGCGTTCCTACCTACATGCAGGCAAAATGCTCATACACATAAAATTAAAATGTTCAATAAAAAATTTTAAATATTAATAGAGGACACTAAATGGTAGGTAAGGAGGTGGGGCAATCTGAGATGAGACAGGAGAGGGGGGTCTCAATATGATCCAAATGCATTATATGAAATTTTCAAATAATCAATAAAAATAAACACATTTTTATCACATTTTATTTATTTTGTTTCTGTGTATGTATTCATGTGCATACCATGGAAGACCTGGGAATGCCAGAGACAAACTTTCAGGGATTCATTCTCTCCTTACACCATAAGGGTTCTAGGAATCTATCAACTCATCAGGATCAGTGGCAAATGCCTTTGCCTGCTGAGCTGTCTAACTGCCCTAGGTAGGATATTACTTTAATCTTTCACCAGATATGTTGACTATCAACTCTGGGCCTACTAACTCTTCTAGTAGTAAGTATTTATGGAATGTAGTATGTTTTAACATTGCCTAACTTATAATTAATCTCTCTTGCTATGCTTAGTGCTTGTTTTGAACTTTGAAATCTTGGTCTACATGAATCTACTCATATGAGGTTCTGTTGTTTTTAAAGCTTTCGTGGTAGCTAGGTGTGGTGGTCAAGCTGTAACCCCACCATCATTCAGAGAGTAGATACAGGAAGACCAGGAATTCAAGAACCCCTCAGTCTCTGCCAGTTCTTGGCCAGCCTGGACTGCATGAGAGCTTGCATTAAAACACAACCAAGACTGCTCTGGAACCAGTCGCAGCTCCAGGGCTCATGCCTGCTCTGCTAGTCAATCAGAATCAGCCCATTGTATGCCCACAGGCTCTCCTTGGGACTTGGCTCTTTCTTACTGAGGCTGCAGGAGAACACCTGACAAGGTGGGTCAATTAGCCAGATCTACTGGGGACCAGACCTAGTCCAGATGCTCCAGGACTCCCATCTGCATTTCTAGTTCCAGCTGATTCAGTTAATCCCCATACCCCAACTTGGGCCTAGGCTCCTTCTCTCTGCTGGATAACTAGAGTCTAACCTGCCTAGAACCACTTGACCGCTCCAATAAAAAAACAAAAAAGAACAGTCTTAAGCACACATCAACTAACTATTCATGGCTGATTTGTGAGCACTCTGGTTACATCCACAACATAAGAAGACTCAACTCTGCGGTCACCACCAGCAGTGGCCGCTCCTCCGTTCTCACATGTGCCGCTCCTTCATTCTCATGGGCGTTGAGGCTGCTCCTCCCTTCCTCCTGGGCTGAGGCCACTCTTCTGCTCACTCAGTGCCACCTTCTGTCGTCACTGCTTCTGCCTGGTCCTGGACCCCAGGGCTGGTGAGGAGACTGTGTCAGCAGAGCCGCATTCAGACACAGGAGACCAGGTTCAGTGACACAGATCTGCTTTATTGCAGGAAGGCACAAGCTTATACAGGGTAGTGGTCCAATCACAGCACTGCAAGTAGGATACCTTGTTAGCATAACAGGTTTAGCATCCTATCACAGCACAGCAAGTAGGATACCTTATTAGCATAACAGACTTAGCGTCCTATTAGCATAACAGACTTAATGTCCTATCACAGAATAACGAGACAGACACCTCATTAGCATAATGGGTTTTAGGTTACTTAGGTTCCAGTTTCCTTATGGGGCCTGGTTTCCTGGGAACCACGTAACCCAGGCTGTCTAAATGTTACAATTTTGGATTCCAAGGGTGGTGATTAGGGAGTGGCAAGCTCTAAGCATCAGTCTCATGATCTGCCAATGGAGCAAATATCACAAGGAATTTCTATGGCTCCAGCAGCCAAGTCATTGCCTCAGGCCTGCTGTATGGCTGTCATTAAGACTTTCACCCTAGGCTCAAGCCTGTCTCCCACACAACTCCACAAAGTTAGGCTTGAATTTCATGTCAGACTCACAATCAAAAAATAAAAATAAAATAAATAAATCCATATGAGCACGCCACAACAAAAACCTCAAATAAGGGACTGGAGAGATGGTTCAGTGGTTAACAGTACTGGCTGCTCTTGCAGAGGACCCAAGTTCAATTCCCAGCACCCACATGACACCTGACAACTGTCCATAACTCCAGTTCCAGGGGAAATCCGATGTCCACTTCTGACCTCTGCAGGCATTGCATGGAACAGGTGCATATGCACATATGCAGGCAATACACTAGTACACACAAAGTAAAAGTAAATGAAGTATTAAAAAGCACACAAATAATATGAAAAACCAGGGTGATATTTCCCCAACAAATCCTACCTGTTCTACAGAAGTGTTCTATAATGAGGACTACTTAGAGAAATCTTAGGACGTAGAATTTAAAAGAAAACTCATAAATACAATCAAAGAATTCAACTAAATTTTTAAAGGTTTAATTTTAAGGTGTTAAGCATGGCCTTTAAGTCTTTGGGCCCACCAGCACATTAAGTTCCAAATTACTTTTAGTGCTATAGGAATAGTCCAAGTGCCTTACTCTGCCTGAGCCAGAAAAAGCAAGTTATCTACCAGTGGACAGGAAATTTCCACCATTCCGGGAAGACTACATGTCATTGCCTAGAGGCAGTCCACCATGACCTTCTGTGTGAAGAGGTGTTCTCATAGGTTTGCTGTTGCTAGGAGGCCCAAAGGGCTCTGTAGACAGGGGCTCAGTGCTGCTGTTCCAGGGTCCTCCCATGTCTGAGGCCTGGCCATGAAGAGGGGCTGCTCCTGCTCTAGTTTTCAGTGGGCTGTTTTCCTCTGCAGGGATATCAGGAAGTAAACTTTTTCTCGAGCTTAGAAAGGAATCCCTAGGCCTCCCCAGCCTCAGCCCACCCTGCTGCCTGTGGGGCTACCCAGGACCCTGCCTCAATTCTCTGCTCTCTCCACGTCAGTTTCATCCTGAGCACAGCTCAGGGTCACACTCTGCTGCCAACTGGTCAGCCTCCTTGGAACTCTATCTTGATGTGAATGCCAGGGTCATTCACCGTAGGCATAGCTATTAATCCGAGGGGTGCCTTTTCCACTGAAGCACCTCTCTGGCCATCTGAATCCCAGCAGCTGACTCCACATTGATTGTCTCAAACAGGCTCTGGGTCTGGTTGCCTGGCCACCCTCAAGAATACCCTGAGCTATTGAAATAAAGTGATCAGAATGGATGTCTGCACCATTCCTCCGGAACACAGGGCTCTTTCGCACCCTGAATGTGGCAGAAATTTCTCATTTTCCTGCAGGCATCCTCACAGTTTGGCCATCTTCAACCCATGCGGGCACTGGGAGTCACTCGCTTCTTCTGCTTGGCTTGTCCTACTCCTCTGCAGAACACACAAGGTGTTGTGAAGACAGAGCCTTGATCACCGCATGTAGGAATGCATCGCAAAGGGGCCTGTATTGCTGGTTTCCACGCCCAGGCTGCAGTAGTGCTGGTGCTCACTTTGGTTCCAGCAGCTTTTGCCTGCAGCCACAGCACTCACAGGCATCCATGATGTTCACAGTGAACTCCTTGTTGATGCTCTTGGCAGCTTGATTGAATGTCAACTCCATGATGTGTTCCTGAGGTTCATCACACAATCTGGAAATCTGATGACACCTCCCCAAAGATCTCCCTGAACAGCTCCTCTGGGTCAGCAGAGGGCCCTCCTCTCCAGGAGCTCTGTCCAGAGTTGCTGGCCCCAGGATCAAAGCTGGCAGAGCCCTGGGCATCCTATTGCTCCCTCTTTGTTCATCATTCAACACCTCATAGACTCTGCCAGCTGGGAGAACTTCTCAGCTTTGGCATTATCCTCATTCGTGTCCGGTGATACTTCTTGACAAGCTGATAATTGGCTTTCTTGGTGTCTTTCTGGCTGGCATTTCAGGGCACTCATAATATCTGGAAATAATCATCTCTGGCCGATGAAGAGCTTGTGTGGAAGGATGCAGTATAAACAAAATGGTAAATTTTTGTTCCTGTGAGACTGACACCGGGTCTCAATGTCAGCAGCACCAGGGGGACATTAGCAGCCAGGGAGAGCTCTAAGGTGGAAATACTCATGCTGTAGGCCTAGGGTTGCCCCACAACGTCCCCCCTGAAGCAGCCTGGCCCCTCTCACTACTGCAGCTGGCAGCCGGGTGACTCCATGGCCACTAGCAACCAGAACACCATGCAGCCATCCTGGCCCAGGGACCAAGAGTTTAACTAATTCAATGAAGACACAGACAAATAACTTAAAAAACTCAAAAAGGATAGGGATAGACTCCTGACTGAATTTCAAGAAAATACAAATATACAGATGAATGAAATGATAAAAGCAATTCAAGATGTGAAATGTGAATTCACAAAAGAGATAGATATATTGAAATAAGCTCAATCTGAAAAAAAAAGATTGAATTGAAATCTAAATAAGCCACTTTGAAACTACAGGGAAAAGCCTTAACAAAAGAATGAATGAAATGGGAAACAGAATATCAAGACTGGACAGTGAAGTTGAAGAATTGGGCTGCTTAAGCAAAAAGGAAGAAAATTAAAACAATAAGAACAACAACAAAAACAAGCATAGAATCGAAATATACAGGAAATGTGGGACGTCATGAAAAGAACACATCTAAGCATCATATGCATAGAAGACGTAGGTGAAGGATCTCAGGTCAATGACATTGACTAGATCTTCAAAAGAATTATTGAAGAAAGTTTCCCTTTATTAAGGAAAGACATATGCATACAGATACAAGAAGCACACAGAAACTAAATAGGCAGGAACAGAACAGAAAATCCCCAAGGCATGTCATAGTAAAAATATTAAATTTACATAACAAAGAGAGAGTATCAAAAGCTGCTAGAGAAAAAAAAATTATGAAAAACCCCACTAAAATTACAGCTGACTTTTCAATGCAAAGTGTGAAAGTCAGAAGACACTGGAGCAGAGCAATATACCGCATTTTCTAAAAGATCATAGATGCCAGACCAGATTACTCAGTCCAGGAAAAACTGTCTATCACAGTCAAAAGGGAAAGAAAAATCTTCCATTACAGGACTAGGCTGAAAGAATCCATGTCCACTGAACCAGCCCTACAGAGAACACTCAAAGTAATACAAAGGCTCAAAGAAAAGAGTTACCATACCAAAGATACTACAAAAGAAAACAAATGAAGGTATAATTACAAAAACATCAAAATTGAACAAAACCACAAACAAATTAAAATGACGGTAACCGACACATCTTTTGATAAAAAAATTGGCCTCAACTCCACAGTCAGAAGACACTGACTAGCTGAATGGATTAAGAAACAAATTCCATCATTTTGCTGTCTGTAAGAAATTCCTTTAATCTTCAAGGATAGGCACTACCTTAACATGAAAAAGTGGAAAAAAATAATCCAACCAAGCAGCACTTAGAAACAAACCATGCTGTGAAATTTAAGTATCTGAAAATATAAACTTCAAGTTTTAATTTGTCAGAAGAGATAAATTAGGTCAGTTCATCCTAATCAAGGGGAAAATGAGCCAAGAGGACATTACTGTAATGGACATGAATGCATCAAATTCTGGTGCACTCAATTTCATGTGAAAAAATACTACAGGATTTAACACAGATTAATCTCAAAACAGTAAGACTAGTGTTAAGGTTCAGATAGCCCCACCCCCACACCAACAGGGTCTCCAGGAATTCTCAAGCTCCTGAGAAAAGGGAACCCAGCTGATAAGCACCCTGGTCTTTGAAGTCAAGAGAAGCAGACTTTTCTTCACTGTTTAGCCAACACAGCAGGTCCCCTTTGATCTCTGAAGAGAATAGGTTTTAACAGTCCCGTTCCCCCAAAAAAAAAGACAACCCAGGGTAGACATTTTCCCTACCCAGAAGGGAATCTGTCCCATGTGTTCCTTTCCTAATAAACTCTGCTTTCTTCTGATCAACCCTATTCGTCATTCGGCAGCTTTTTATCTATCAGGTGCTTTGGTGAGTCACCTGTCCTCTTGTTCAGGGAGGCCATGGAGACCCCAGAAGATGGACTTGAACCAGTGTCCAGTCTGCAAAGAGCAGGGTCAACACAGAGAAAACATTTCCTTCATGCTTCCAAGCAAAGCCCTGGTCAAGCAAGACCTCTTGACTTATCTTCACACAGATGGAACTGGTAAAAGAAAATCTTGAGGAGCCAGCCCCCCCCCAAGCCCATGTGACCCCCAAGGACCAAATCCTCATATGAACTTAAGAGTAAAAATAAATTGGTTTATTTGGGCCAACAATATGGTCTTAAACACCCAAAAGGAAAGTATAACCAAAAGTAAAAGTCATCAGTATACTTTAACGGTTCAAGCGATTATACAACCCAGACATTAGACATAAGTTCCTACGTTATTTAAACAATTATCTCTCACTAATGACTTTGTTCCTTATAAGACAATGTTACTCAGATGTAAGACTTCAAATCTTGGTCCACAATACTGTAGTGCCCACCTACAGCTAAAGGAGGCAACCCACTATTGTTCTGATCTAAAAAATTAAATGATGGCTAAGTTTGTTTTCTCTCCCTATCTAGGAGCCTTTGAGAGGTAACTGACACTGATTCTAGCCACTCCAACAGCTATCAAAATGCCTGAAAACAAATCCTGAGTCCATCACTCTCAAGTTCAACCCTGGCAGAAGAAAAAAAAATGAAAAATGAGCTATTACCTTGGTGCTAACCATTACTCCTCGCCTCTTCAGATATTTTTAGGATCAAACTCAAAAACTAACTCTTACTCTCATACTAATTTTAATCAGTTGTTACCTTCCTTCCCTCCACATGTACACAAGTGCCTGTCAACCATCGAGGACCCTGTTGATATGTGTGAAGAGGGAACCCCTGCTGTCTGATGGGCCCCTAATCCAGCCCCCCGCCCCCCCGACATCGACCCTGTCCAGCAGGAAGTAGCAAGATGACAATGGCACCCCTTAGCCTACAACATGAAAAGCTGGAATGTTAAGGTTCAGGTAGCCCTGCCTCCTCACCATCAGGATCCCAAGGACTTCTCATGCTCCTGAGAAAAGGGAACTGAGCTGATAAGCACCCTGGTCTTTGAAGTCAAGAGAAGCAGACTTTTCTCCACTGTTTGGCCAACACAGCAGGCTTTCCCTTTGATCTCTAAAGAGAACAGGTTTTTACAGTCCTGCTCTCCCCACCAACTTTAAAAAAATACATCTTCCTGCCTTCTGCAGGAGGCAGAAGCCTCCCCTGTGAAAGACCCCAGCTCACAACCCGAGCAGACATTTTCCCTGACCAGAAGGGAATCTGTCCTGTGTGTTCCTTTCCTAATAAAGCCTGCTTTCTCCTGATCAACCCTCATCGTCATACAACAACTTTTTATCTATCAACTAGGTGACAACGGTACCCACTTTCTCCAGAAGGCAGGTTAACTGGACAAAGAATAAACAGAGAAACGTCTGAATTTAACAATTTCATACATGAAATGGGCCTAACAACAATCTACAGAATATTCAGGTACAACAGTTTTATAAGACGCCTTCTTGTGCATCTCATTTCTGCTGGAGGTTTTAGAATAGCTGCACATCCTGTTTAGCTCATTTACTTATAATTTGTCATTAAGGGGACAATGGGATAGTTCGTGAGATCCTTGCAGTGCCATCTAAGCCTGTCTTACCTGTAATATGCCTGCTAACAATATTCGAGCTGAGAAAAAGAGGCAGAGGTGAATCTGTGCACAGGGGTCTCAGTATGAATCTTCAAGTAAAGGCCACACATTTCATAAAACATGTCCCAAGACCAATGTTTCACCTATCAAATTGGCAGAAAACACATCTCAGTGTCACCTTTCCTGATGTTGATAAAGGAAAAAGGAAGCTTGTGGAATCGTGTGTCACTGAAACATTTGTGAGCACGGCAGCATCTTTCAGCCATGCAAAGGGAAGTTCATTCTGACCCAGAGGGCCTACTTCTAAGAATCACTATGCAGAAAACATCACAAATGCTTCAAAAATGCTAGAGAAAGCTGAGTAGCTTCCTTTACGTTGACAGGTGGATGGAAGCGGAGTCACTCAGTGAGAAAACAGAGGAATAAACGGCTATAGAAATGGAACGAGGCTGGAGAGAGGGCTCAGCAGCTGAGGCTTTCTTGCAGAGGACTAGGATTCAGCTCACAGCACTCACTTGGGCAGCTCATAACCGCGGTAACTTACAGGGATACCAGATCATATTCTGGCTTCTGTAGGCACTGCACTCATATGATCATACACATAAATAACAAAAGAAATCTAAAAAGCTGGGATAGAAATGGGACAGTAGGAAGTCCTTAAAAGCCTAATATTGATGCACATCTTGGTTTGAAATAAAGCAATGTGGTGAGAGGAAGGGTTATAAAGAAAGTGGAGCAGATCAGCTTGTCAGCTTTGTATTAAACTAAGATGCACATGTAGATAATGAAAAATGTGGGAGCTGGAGAGATGGCTCAGCAGTTAAGACCACTGGCTGCTCTTATGGAGGACTCAGGTTCAATTCCCAGCACCCACATGGTAGCTATGAATAGTCCTTAACTCCAGTTCCTGGAGAACCTGAAGTCCTCTTCTGACGTCTGAGGCATTGCACAACATTGTTACACTCACACACATGCAGGCAGTCACTCAAACATATAAAATAAAAATAATAAATACAATTTAAAATATATAAGTAAAATATTTTTAAATAAAAAAGAGAAATGTATACTTTTTTATGTTGATTGTCATGGATATATTAGGCAATATTCTAAGAACATGTCAGGAAT
>NW_008329521.1:226849-241006 GCF_000622305.1 Nannospalax galili
ATAAAACACTCTTCTTTCTAAGTACAACTCCAAATATTGTTACTAATACTATCTTACATACTTCTACATCTGCTTCCTTTTAATATCCTATGTTATAACCAATTCATATAAAACAACAGAATGATACACACTAAGTACATAGGAATACCGTGTACTCATTTCCCAGTCTATAAATTATAAAAGAGCACTAGATTTTACCACAAGCAGCAGTCTTTGGTAGAAGGTGCCAAGTTCAAAACAAAAACTGAAAAGACACATTATTAAGCCAATTATGATGATAAAACGAAGCAAAACTCCAGGCAGGCTGCAGTGGATGGTCTGCACTCAAGCACATGGCTGCACTAAGTGGGCTTAGTACATGGGGTAAGGAAGGAAAAGCAGTGCTCAGACAGGGGAGGACTTGGAGAGGAGAGCGTGGGGGATGGTGTCAATCACACATTATATCCATCTATGGAATTCACAAAAAACTTTTCAAAAGATCAAAGTATCAGTTCAATTATCTTTGCAGCAGCCACGTTAAGTTTCAGGAGTAGATTTTTTTTCCTGCTTGGGAAGTACATGAAGGATAAAGTAGAAAACTCTTTGTCACTTAGTCTCACACTACATCATGCTGTGGGTAAGTGTTCATCCTTGCTTTAGTGGAAGTCAAAGTGTAGGTTATGGAATATACAATGCAGGTATTTGTAAAGACAGTCAATAAATGCCTCAACTACTAGAGTCTGTATTTCCCAAGTAGCTAAACTTGTTAAATAAAACACATGCACTCAAATAACTTAGAGTACCCAACTCATAAAATTTTGGAATTGAGTTATAGTCTGTCCAGCTTATGAAATTTAGAATGGTGTTATATTCTGTCCAAATTCAAAATATTCTCTTTTCTTACATTCCTGTACCTAGTGGAAAACTAAGTCTTTTTTTTTTCTTAATTTGAAAGAACATATGGAAGGGAGGTGAAAATAAATCTTCCCAGTTAATTAGCAGAAGTTACTAAACTAGTACATACAATAGTCATTATGATCAAGTTCTGCATTCAAATGTGCTGTGAAGTTTTATGGCTATTGATCTTCATGCTAAATTGTTATATAGCATTTCACAAAAAGTAGAGTGCACACACCTACTCACAGGCATGCCTATACATCTTTTAATTTTAACCCCACAAAAATACGTCAAGCCCTGAACAGAGTAGGGAATTTCACATAGAAATGATAGAACATAATAATTATTTATGTTCTCAAGAACATAAATAGAACCTGAGACACAAAGTTCCAGAAAGAATGGAACCCTGATTTCTGGCTCCACACATACAACACACACACACACACACACACACACACACACACAATCTGTGTATCTAAATTACATCATATCCATTTCGTATTTTGCTGTACAGTCTAAGTGATTAGTTTTATGTGTTATAGGAATATAAAGTAAAAGGATAAAATAAATGCAATGGTTTTTCTGTTCTTAATAAACTTATCATAAACCAGGGTAAACAATTTTTAAAAATTAGCACATGGTTTTCACTTAAACAGACCCTGCTTCACTATCCTGAAAAAAAAGGCATTTAAATATCTTGAACTTTCCACGATCTGTTGACAAATCTAGCTATTGTTGTCTGTTCAGGGGAGGATTGATTTAGCCCCCAGAAATAATAGTTTTTTTCTTGAACCAGATAACTTTTTATTCTAAAATTGTTAACAGTCACAATGTTATAGTTTTATGTATAATTATTGATTAATAGTCACCTCAACTCTCATTTCTAGAACCTTAAAAGCAGGACCTCTGTCTTTATGGTGCTGTTCATGTAACACTCAGCTCTGGATCTTCACCATTGTTAACAATCTGTTACATTAGAACTGAGTGGGTCAGAAGGAGTAAGACCCTCAAGGAATGCCTCTCAGATTAAGGAGACCAGCTAGGACTACAATGCAGGTAAGGTGTAGAGGAGAATGCCAAAAAAATTTACTTCATCACAATACTGCTTACCAAAAAGTGTTCCAGCTGTGAAGCATCGCAAGAGAAATATGGAGGTTTGCTTTGTTAACATATCACTGTCAGGAGAAAAGACATCACATCGACTGGAACAAGTGTACCTATTTTTACTAAGTGTATTGTGATAGTTACTTCTCTGTTACTGGGTTAAAACTCCATGTAATAATGCTTTTTTTTAAAGGTTTTAGCTTCATAAGTCTCTTCTTTAGATCTGTGTTTAAGGTTGTCAGAAGGAAGAACTTCCCACTGTAAGCTTTAAGATAAAATAAACAAACCACCAAAACATACAGTCTGTGAGTGCCGGGAAGAAGGCTGCCTCTTGCAGTGGTCTTTGAGGAAGCACCTGCTACAATGTGTCTTTATTTGTTACCATAGCTAAGATTGTACTGATACAAGCAATATATCATGTTACTGGGAAAAGTCACAACCCCACACTTGTAGAAAATATATGCCTTTTTGTAAAAACACTGTTTAAATTTCCTACAAAAGCCTAAAGGGTGTGTATACTTCTGTGCTGGAAGCCTCAGATGCATCAATATGATTATTGTCAAGGGATGACATAAAAATTCCCGTGAATCTGTATGTATTTCTGATCTGAGTCTTAGATTCTCTGAGGCCTGAGAATAATAAAGAATAACTTCCTCTGCTTCCTGAGTATGGTTTGCGCTTTCTCACTGAGCCTGGTCAGTCTTGGGGTAATTTCCTTCCCAGAGTCCATCGGAAAGGCATGGTAAGAGGCAGCTGGAGCAGCAAGATGAAAGCTTGCATCACCAAGCCTGTACAGGAAGCAGAGAGAGCGAAACTCCAAGTGGCAAGAGGCTATGAGCTGACAAAGCTCACCTCCATGATGTGGCCTCCTGCAAGGCCACAGCTCCTAAAGGCTCCATAACCTCCACAAGCAGCACTTCCTTGACTTAGTGTCAAGGAAATGAGTCCATTCACTGAACCTTAGTTGTAAATTTTAAGAGGTTGTATTATATTGTTTATCAAAAGAAAAAAAGGCAATTGTATTTAAATTGTGAATTATGTTGTTGTCAGTGAAATTTTAGCCTTACTGGAAAAAAGATCACTTTTAGTTGAATTTTACTAAAATGTTCACTATATATTACAGTATCAGTCAGAATCCAGGCAGGAAACATATTTCACTTCAAACCATGAAGTTTTAATGCTGATATGTAGGTACAGTTAAAGATACAAATTGTGAAGAAATATTCCCCAAATCAGCAGGTCTGAATGCTCTTCCCACCAGCGCCTAAGGAACAACGATCAGCAGACTGGAGACATCGGTCATGATTAAAAGCACTGACTGCTTTTTCAGAAGACATGGGTTGGGTTGCCAGCACCCACAAGGCAGTTCAAAATCACTTGAAAATCCAGTTCCAAGGGATCAGGTGCCTTCTTCAGCCTCTGAAGGTAACACGCACACACACACACACACACACACACACACACACACACACACTTGGTGCACACATATACACACAGGGAAAACACATACTTAATAAGAATTTTTTTCAAAAATAAAAACAATAAATCAACAAATGGCAAATGAAGAGAAAACTTCAAAGTATAGGCACAAAGTGGCCAATAAATGCATGAAAGAACTTTAACACCCTCGTCTGTGAAGGATGCACAAGGGAAATTCAGCTGAGATTCCATTTCAGCCCAGTGAGAACAGCTGACCTCAGGAAAACTGATGCAAAGAAACACAGAAGAGGATGCAGAGGAAGAGGAGAAAGGAGCTGTCCACCACCTGGGGAACAGAACACACTGCAGCCACAACGAACATTGTTAGTAACTGTGTTCAGGATACTAAAAGCAGGCTTATCCCATAATCTAGCTACGATGCTCCTGGGAATGTAATTTAGGGATACCATAGAGGTGTTTGCATAGCCACATTTATTGTAACAACATTCCTATGAGCCAAGACATGGAGCCACAGTAGATATACACCCACAGGTGAAAAATATTTAAAATATGTCATGTATACATATCGGAGGATTGTGGTAATTAACCTCAGATGTCAACCTGATAGAATGTAGAATCACCTTAGGAGATCAGGCCTGGGACCCACAGTGCAAGCTTAACTAGACTAAGTTCAGATTCTGAGAATGCCTGTGAGGGATTATCGATACAAATATTGATGCTGGAACACTTGCCCTGTGTCGGTGGGACCATTCCCTGTGCTTGAGTTCTGGACCAAGAAAAATAAAGTGAGCTGAGCACAAGCTTGCCTTCATTCACCTCTGTTTCCTCGGAGTGCATATGACTTCAGGAGTGTGTCAAGCACTTGGCCTCCCCACCGCTACAAACTGCACCTTGAACTGTGATGTTCAGTAAACTCTTTTACCATTAAGTTGATTTTGATGTGTATTTATCACTGTCACAGGGAAGAAGCTAAGACAGGTATCACTCAGGCATGAAGGACAAAGTCTGCCACTGGAGGGAAATGGATAGGACCAAAGAACATCAAGGTGAACAAAATGTGCCGTATCCAAAACTAAATGCCACGTGCTGTCAATCATGAGGAATTTGGGTTTTAATGAAAATATGTGCAAGTAGAACAGACTTATTTGAGGGGAAGGGCATCGTGAAGGGGACTAGACAGTATGAAAGGGATGATCTGCTCCCAGACTGTGTATACATGTGAGAGAATACCACATGAAAGCTCATTATGTGCAAACAATGTGCATGACTGGAAACCAAGAATATCACCTTGCTGAGTGAGGCAGTGAGAGTCCAAAGAACAGTCTAACATCTGGTTACATATATTGAATACTTAGTGAATGGCATGAACTTTCTTATAGGTGTGTTCTGTACTGCAGGCACGATGTAAAGGGTAAGAACTACAGAACTAGATTCATCATTCAGCCGTTAGCCCAGCTGGATCAGCTCCGATGACTGGTTCTGACTGTAGGAGCTTGTATCTCAAATGATAGAGTGAGGGTCTGAGACAACACACGTAATAGAAAGTGACCTTTGGAGCAGCATGTCTGCTACGGTGTGGATTTGGGCCTGCATCTGTGACAGTCCGTTCAGTTCCAACTTTGCATTGTAAATTTTAAGTGTTATGTGATAACTGCATGCTCATCTAAAATTGCAGTTCTGCAACGTAAGTGAGTGGGCATGAGTATGCTAAAGAGGCTATTAGGAAACACAGTGTTAAAATATTTAACAGAATCTAAGTGAATTCCGTATTGCAGATTTGAAATCCACTTACTATGTGGAGACCATTAACTGATAAGAAAAGAGCCGCTTGCTATTGATAAGGCTAAAAAGCCACACTCAGTTTGCACATATCAAGAAAATGCATGAGACAAATAACATAGTAAAAAACATAATTATTAGAAATGGAAGGAAAATATTTGAAACAATACTGGTAAAAGTGTAGCAGAGTAATCAAGTGCAAACTGGTCATCACTAGGAATATACAGTCTTGCACCTATAGGGACACATCTTGGTTAAAATGCAGTCCGTTGATGCATTTTCATAAATGTAGTAAGCACAAAAATTCCTAAATAGATGCAACTTCCTGTACCATAAATTCTGGACCCAAATGCATTCAATTTCTTATTTAATTATTTTATACTATAAAGATCGATGTTGTGTGCATGAATTTAGAATCTAGGGTTTTCTGGAGAAATTTAGAAAAGATACATAATTGGTCATAAAGCTTCACCAACCATTTCTGGAACTAAATTGCAATTGGTCATAAGATATTATTCATTTTATCTGTAGCTCACATTCTTCTAAAAGTTTGCATGGCATCCCCACCGTTTTGTCCCTGTGTTCAGGTTTAATACAGGTCTATAATTTTCTTTTTATTGTGATAATTTTCTCTGATATGGGTATTAAAATAAATTCATGCTCAAAATGGTTTGGATATTATCCACTCCTTCACAATTTCTAAAACAATTTGTGTCAAAATTGCTTCCTAAGTAAGTTCACTTCATTCTGGAAATGTCTTCTTTGGGAGATTTTTACATATTTATGTTTCTTAGAAGCTAGAAAAATAAATAAAAGACACAGAAATGGTAGTGATAAGGGGAGGGAGGGAGGGAGAGAGAGAGAGAGAGAGAGAGAGAGAGAGAGAGAGAGAGATTACAGGCTGCTTGGATTTTCAATTTCTTCCTGAGGGAGCATTTATTGTTCATGTCATTGATATTGCTTGAAGATTTTATTTAATTTATTTTTATTTTATGTGTATGATTGCTCTGCCTGCTTGTAAGTGCACCACATGCAAATAATGCCCGTGGAGGCTAGAAGAGGGCAACGCATCCCCTAGAATTGGAGGAATGGACATTGTTAGCTGCCATATGAGTGCTGGGAATGGAACCTGGGACCTCAGGAAGAGCAACCAGCGCTCTTAACTACTAAGCCATCTCTCCAGCCTCTGACTGGAGATTTTAAACCTAGCAGTCTTCCTCTAGTTGTGAGTGCAAGTTATTGACTACTGAGTGTATTTGCACAGCATAAAAGTTGCTGTCATTTACCACTACCCTACCGTTTGGGAGATATAAGGAAGTAAGATCCTTAAAATAAGGTTTGTTCCATTCTTAATGCCATCCACAATCTTCCTTATTTTACCTTTTATTGTGTGTGTGTGTGTGTGTGTGTGTGTGTGTGTGTGTGTGTGTTGCATATCCCCTGAAAAATGTCATGCAACAAATGGGACAAGGGTAAACCATGTTATCCACACAGAGGGAGCAGCTGCTTAAACAGATCTCTTTGTGTGTTCTTTTGAAAGATGGCTTCCATCTCCAAATGGACAGAGACAGCTGTGACCCTGTGGGAATCACCATTTTCCTTTCCGTACTCACCTGCTAAGTGCTAAAGGATACTATGCATCTATTAGGGATTAATTAATTAGGGTTAGGGAATTAGAGATGTCCACTGATTTCTTGTTGCTAAAATAGGGAGAGTTAAAATAACCAAATCAAGAATATCCCTACTTGAATCTGAGTGGTGAAGGGTTAGGGATGACATAAGGTAAGAGCAACGTGTTTGGAGAGCATTCGTGATCTGCAGTTCTTCTGATGACTGACTAAGCTGAGGGCTGCAGACAAGAGACATACTGTGGGTTGGATCAACATCCATTTGTTCAGTGTTGTCGACCACCAGATACAAGTTTTCACAATACGCTGCAACTTGGTTTAAAAATTCTGCTAGCTGCTTATTTGCCATCATTGACCTACCACGCTTGCTGTTTTCACTAATTTTTCCCAGACTAAGAAGCCTATCACACATCTAGTCCAATGGTAAACCAGTTGTAGAGTCTGCTCACATTAATAAGCTGCATGTGTTTAGGATGCATTTGCAATTGTTGACACAAAACCCTGATGAAGCACATATCATTGTGTAAAATGTTTGGAAATTCAAAATTGAGGGAACATAGGATACCATATAAATTATACAAGGCAATTATGTACATTTAAATTAATTGTGATGCTGATAGGATGACAGGAAGAGCTGGCACTTCAGTGATGCAGTACCATATAAATTATACAAGGCAATTATGTACATTTAATTGTGATGCTGATAGGATGACAGGAAGAGCTGGCACTTCAGTGATGCATTACCAGCACTCGATTTCTTTTGCCTGATACCAACCTCAGCGCATCTGCAAGTAGGTGCTGGCCATCCATTTTACATGTGAAAACTGACTCAGGGCAACTCAAGCTAACAAGTGGTATTTGGCCACTAGCTACAGTATCCAAAATTTAACTACAGTTGCTGAATTGCACTGTAATTCGCATTTCCTAATGCTGTGTGCCTTCAAAGAATGAATGAGAATGTTTTATCACAGTTTTATCAAAGACAGATTGTCAGCAGGAAGTACGTGTCTGCCCATGGTGATGCTTTCTCCAAGATCCCCCAAGTACAGTCAATGCAATTAGAAACCAGTTCTATAAAGCTACATAATAATGGACCTCCATGTGTGAAGGGAAAATACCTTCACTTTAAAGTGGAGACTCAGATTGTAAGAGATTCCCACAGCATTTTTCAGTTAAAGAATGCTTCAAAGATGGTTTCCCTTGCAACACTGCAAATAGCCCTGTGAAATTCCTGCAGGTTTGAATGCTTGGATAAAAGCTGTTTCAGATTTTGGAAGGTTTTTATGCATGTACTGAACCATCTTGATAATAACTTTACTGTTAGAAACAAGTATAAACTGGACTCACATTTATTTTTCATGTATTTCTCTTTTTTAGTCATTTTTAACTTTTATTTCATATAAAGGTATTCTTCTTGGTTTCTTGTTCTTTGTTACTTTCATACGCTAAAACCAGGCCTTGTTTTGAGAGAAAGGGTGAGAGTTAGATTTTCTGAATTATCATATGTATTTCTTATACCACAGCTTACAAAGTTATGTAACAATTTAACAATTATGCACCTGCAACAGATTTCACAGTGTAGTCTCTTCTATGTGTTAAATAGAATATGTTTTAGAGCCCAGTTCAGTAGCAAACACCTTTAACCATAGCACGTTTGAAGGCTGAGTCAAGAGGGTTCTTGCAAGTTCAAGGACAGCCTGGTTTACACAGTAACAGTCTAGGTGTGTAGCAACGCATGTCACAAAAGAAACCGGACAAAAATGTTCAGGCTTTTAGCGTATTTCAGATTTTAAGTTTATAGATTTATTTTTATGTACATGTGTGCATGTGTCTGTGTCTGTGTGTGTGTGTGTATGTGTGTTTGTATGTATGTGTGCCATATGTGTCTGTGCAGGTTCCCACAGAGGCCTGAAGAGCATGTGGGATCCCCTGGAACTGGAGTTTCAGGCAGTTGTGAGCCACCACACGTGAACTGGGAGATAAACTGTCATCTTCTGAAGGGGCAGCCAGTGATCTTACCCACCAAGCCATCTCAGCAGCCCCAGCAGTATGGTTTTCTGTACCTTCACTTTAGGATTGATCAAACTGTATTATTCTTCCTTTTAGACATGAGATTGCCTCTACTTAGTGATTGGAAGTAAGTTAGAAATAACTCACAAACTATGAATGTCAGAACTTGCTTCATACCATTCCACTCAATGTTTGGTCCAGTGCTCTTCCCAATATATCATAACTATTTTTGGACAACATTTGTTACTTTTGGGTCCAATGAATATGGGGGCAAAGCAGAGGTCAAGGGATAGAACCCACGATGGAGATCTTACAAGACAATGTAGGTTCAATCTTTACCAAAATATCACAGGAAAAGAGCTAGGTCATAATTTTTGAAAGTATTGACCTGCCTCAACAATAACTGCTTAATTGATTAAATAACTACCACACTTTCAGGGAAGATGTAATTGACATCTGCACTGACTGGCTTTTACCTGATACAGTGAAAAATATTCTTTATGCTTTCTTCAACCTGTGTGCCAAAATTATGATGAAGAAGAGAGTCAGACATTGACAGAGTGGAGGATGCACACAAGGCAGGGATGGTCATGAACAGAGTCAAGAAGTTGCAACACTTAATGTTCCTTTACAAGGTTGTCAGTAATGCCTTACTTGGTCACCAGAGTGATGCCCATGATTGAAACAGCATCATTAACAGCAGGAAATTCAGTGCAGAGCAGGAACTCTGTAGAGCAGGGACAGACCACAAGCCCTTAAATCTTCAGAGGGTAGATGCCTTACCTTGACCAAGTAGCTTAATTTTTCCCAAGTTTTTTTCATCTGAGAGGTCTCTCTTCAGGCATCTAATCAGGTGGAAGCCAAACCTTCCAGTACCAGCTTGGGTTAGGTGCATGCTCTCTCCAGAAAGTCACATGTGAGTAGTAAATAGGTCAACATACCCACCAGGTATGTATCTAGTAACATGGGTCTTCCTATTTCCACCAACTCTGGGTGGGATCTGACCATGCCTCCAATGAACAATTAAATAGTAAGAGATTTTTTCATAAGAGAACATGTCTTTATTAATGTGATTACAAAAATGAAACCTGGGGCAGAGTGCACACAGAAACAGAAATATACACAGAGAAGCTCTGAACGGAAGAACAGGGGCTCCCTTGGAATTCTGCTAAGCTTCACTAAGAGGACAGTTCATGAGCAAGTAGAAACAATGAAGTTAAATTTGTGTGTGTGTGAAATGAGAAGTTTTTGGAGGAGTTTTAGAGATGACTTACCATTTAACATTTAACAACATTGCTCTGGTGGATAGATGATTGGAATTACAGTGTGTTAGGAAACCTTAGCAATAAATCAGGTAACAGATGATATTCGGGGAGTTAGAATGGACTTGGGGAAAATAGCTAAACTTTCCTCCAGGTGGATTAATGAATTCTGTATGCAATAGGGCAGGTCAGAAGGAAGGAGTTGGCCCCAAGGTTTTGGCCTGATCACGGCAGAACTTCAAGGAGGGCAGTTTTAGTGGAACTGATGAGCTTCAAGGTTCAAGGACAAATGGGAACGAAGTAGAACGTGAACAACTGATCTAAGGAGTTTTGTTAGACAGCAGAGAGTCTGTGAGATGGATCAGTGTGTTAAAGCGCTTGGCATCCAGGCCTGATGACTTCAGTTTCATCCTTGGAACCCAAGGATTAAGAAGAGAAAAGAATTCCCATAGTTTTTCAACTGGCCTCCACATATGCCCTGAGGCACAAATAGTCCTATTCTCACATGTTACATACACATGCACACACATGTACATACACATATGCACACATATACACATATGTTATATGTACATACATATACATATATTCATACACACATTCATACACACATACAGAATACTCACATATACACAGACATGCACACACACACATACACACATTCACACATAGCAATAATAAAATTTAAAATAAAGACAATAGGAAGAGGATAATTCCTAGTTAGGGAAGAGCATTTAAGGCCAAAATTTAAAGCATTCTATGTTTTACTATTAAAATAGACCTGGTAATGCAGATCTATGATCCCAGCACTTAGTAGGGTGAAGCAGAAGAATTCAGAGTTCAAGGCCAGCCTGGGCTCCTCGTAAGCTTGAGGCCAGGCTGGCTATTTAGTCAATCTCTAACTCAAATTAAAAAACTAAAAAGAAAGCTGGAGATGTATCTCAATGTTAGAGTACTTGCTTGTGTGCATTAGACCCTAGGTTCAATACCCAGTATTTAAAAAAAAAAGACTGAGTTCAAATAAAAACAAACAATAAAATTCCAGCATTAAAATATATTGCTCATTTGTGTTTTTTGCATTTGACACAAACTATCTACACCTGGGAAGAATGGACTTGAACTGAGGAATTTCCCCCATCAGACCGGTCTGGCCCATGAACATGTTTGCGGGTCATTTTCTTGAGCAATTGTGTAGGAGGGTCCAGCCCACTGTGGGCAGTGCAACCCTAGGCAAGTTCGACTAGGCTGTATAAGAAAGCAGAACAAGTCAGGAGGGCGGTCAGGAAGCAGCATTCCGCCATGGCTTTGTCATCAGCTCCTACCTTGGGTCTGCTTGTCTTCCCTTGAAGGTGGTCTGTAACTTGTCAGCTGAAATTAACCCTTTCTCCTCGTTGGCTTCGGTAATGGTGATTACTAACACGGCAATAGAAAGCAAAGCAGAGCAGGTGGTAATATATGAGCGGACATGAAAGAGTGATTGTTCAGAGGCTGGTGAAGACTGCCCTGGGCTCTCAGTCAGTGTTTCTATTCAAATTCAATAAACCCAGTGCAAAGGGTATGAAGGAAGACACAGTCATACGTTTTATTGGACTTACATGAAGTCCCTTTTGTGATTTTCAGCTACCCTCAGAGTATTTTGGAAATCTGAGGAGTGATGCTTGAAAAAATAATGTTGGGAAGAATAAATTTTCCAGGTTAAAAATAGAAGCTGTGAGCTACACTATGAATCCATGTGGTCATAAAGTTTAAATTGTGGCCAATTAGTTGGTTTGTGTTTTTCTAAACCAAGTGGAAAGAAGTGAGAGATATCTGCAATGAGCTCTGATGTTAGGTCAGGTCTTACACATGGAGAAGGGATGAGAGACTGACAAAATGCTAATGTTCTTAACGAATCTGAAGAATTGATTGAAGGTGAGATGCGGGGGCTCAGGATACACGGAATGCTGTCAGGTTGTCAGGCAATATCTGTATATTTGGAATGACATCTAACAGACTGAATGTACAGTGCCAAAAGTACGTATGTGGAAGACTAGCCTTTAACCAGCAGTGTTGGGAAAGGGGCTCCTTGGATCCTTGGATATAAACAGACTGTGTTGAGTCCAGTCTCCATTAACCCTACAGAAGAGAAACCATAGACCTCTAAAATCACATCAAGACCAGCTGAGTATGTCCAGGAAAGAAGCCATCACCAGACAGGCAATTCACTGGCATCTGGATCCTGCATTGCTACAATTCTATAATACTTTAGGCCTAAAGAATTATAATAACTTGTGCTGGAGAGATGGCTCAGCAGTTAAGAGCACTAACTACTCTTGCAGAGGACCCGGGTTCCATTCCCAGCACCCACATGGTGGCTACAAACTGTCCTTAACTCCAGTTCCAGGGGACTCCAAAGCCCTCTTCTGACCTATGCGGCATTGCATGACATGGATGCACTCACATACATGCAGGCAATGGACTCATACACATAAAATAAAAAATGATAAATAAAATATTTTTCAAAAGAATCATAATAACTAAATTACATTCAAGTAATAAGCCACACTTTCTATTATAAAAATGGCCAAAGTCAGTAGGTAAGCTGGAAAGAGAATGGACAGCTAATGGAAGATGAAATATATTTACTATTTTGGAAAGCGTGAAATTGATGGGAATAAGAACAATGAAATGATGGCTCTGGAAGGAGAGGGTGTGTGGGGTCACAGGCGAGGAAAGAGCTAAAGTTTAAAAGGAGAGAGGGAAAAAGGGAGAGAGAAGAAAGGAATGAGGGAGAAAAGGAAAGAGGGAGGGAGGAGACAGAAGAGAGAGGGGGGAAGAAGAGTAAAGGGAGGGAGAGATTTTATCAGGAATAAAAGAATGCCAAGAGATGTCTGTCAGCATGATGGGGTAGCAGGTGTTGGACTGAAGCTCAGAGGAAAGCGTTAGGGAGGACAACAATAAAGCCATATGTAAATGAGGAGAAAGTGAACTGTTTCTCCTAAGGGAAGATTATGCAGTTACGCGGTGCAGTGTTCTTACATTACGGCCAGATGTGCTTCTGTTAGAGTTTGAAAGGTAAGGAAGGAACCAGACAAGATATTAGGACAGGGTGAAGGTTGGGATAGGGTTACTGAAGTCACACTAGGTGTTTGGAGATCACAGAGGAAATGTTAGCTTGGGAGATGGGATAGAGTAAGGCATTTGTCATAGATGATGACATATAAGCTGTGAGCACTGGGTGTTCCTTGGTTACTGGGGTTAGCACAAGCATCGACAGGATGGAGTCACCATGTAGTTCTCTTTATAGGAGGTCAATGGTCCATCCTAATTATAGCCGCCTTCCGGACCCAGTCTCCTGGACAGATTGCAGTGGACAGTTGCACAGCCTGGGAGGAAGAAAGGGATGTTCTGCCAAAATTTTCAGCCCCTGTGTGCTGTCTTCTCAGTCCTGCCAAAAGCAAAGCCACTGCCAAGCAATTGAAATATTTCTCCAAGAAAGTTAAACTGTAGTTGTTATATGCATGTTTTTGAGCATATTTCGAAATATTTTGGCTAAAATGTTTAAAATACTCTTTTGTTAGAAAACAGATTTTTTTTCTTAAGCAGAATTTTCTGTATTTTAAAGTACAGCTTTTAATGGTGTATGTTCAGGCACTGGCCTGCACTTTCAGATGCTTTGGTTGTCGTTTCTCGGCAAGGAAAATGTAGAACAGTATCACTCCTAATTTCCTGCCTTTTACCTCCTCTTTCTCTGAATGAAGTTGAAATTAATATGTTTTTATGGTGCCCAAAACTAGAAATTCAAATAGAATGTTATATATCAACAGTTAAAAGAACTAAAGGGTACAGAGTATGTCGGTATTTGTATAGAACCAGACAACCTCAAAGTATGGTCAGCTGCTCAGTCTTCATCCACATGCTACTCGAGAGGTTTACCAGGTAACACTGTTATATATATAGATAGATAGATGATAGATAGATAGATAGATAGATGATAGATGATAGATAGATAGATGATAGATAGATAGATAGATAGATGATAGATGATAGATAGATAGATGATAGATAGATAGATAGAT
>NW_008329521.1:243307-271409 GCF_000622305.1 Nannospalax galili
GAAGACTGTGCTCTGATTTCCATTTGAAAATTCTGTCTATTGTACTCTCTATTATTACTCAGACCCCATGCGTGTCTATCCCGCTATTTGTAAGACATCTCTTTTGCAACTAACAATATATGGTGCAGTGAAATGTTTACTAATTTCCTGCCAATGTTTGGATGAGGCAGGACACACCATCATCTTGTCGCTGACAGATGCTCCAGTCAGAGCCAAAAAACATTGACTACAGCATCTCACTGCCAACATCAGTAGGCAGGCTCTATTATTACTCAGACCCCGTGCGTGTCTATCCCGCTATTTGTAAAATATCTCTTTTGCAACTAACAATATATGGTGCGGTGAAATGTTTACTAATTTCCTGCCAATGTTTGGATGAGGCAGGACACACCATCATCTTGTCGCTGACAGATGCTCCAGTCAGAGCCAAAAAACATTGACTACAGCATCTCACTGCCAACATCAGTAGGCAGCCTAACAGGTTCATCATCACCTGTTGTTTACAGTAATCATTGAATGATGCATTTATATTTTACATAAAAATTCATAACATCTTAAGATGGAGTTGGTTTTGTTTCAGTGTTTCTGATCTTTAAAGGGTAATGATGCCCCTTAAATTATGTAATCAATATATGCTAATAGACGTCTATTTGGAAAACTTATCAAATGCATGGTCAATATTAAAAGCTCAACAGATGAAAGATGACTCGGTGAGTAGAGACACTGAGGCTTGGCCTGGTGCCTTGAGTTTGATCACTCCTGCCCAGATAAAGGTAGAAGTGGCTGGATATGGATATTGATATATAGTGATATTGTATCATGCTGTACAATTGTTTGATAAACATGCTACACTGAAGACTAGCATTACCACCCTGTGTGGATGCTATGCCAGTGTGGGTAATGAAGTCTGTCGAGAGCCTCTTAAGGTGACAAGCATCTTAGACATATCACTTGCTCTTTATAGAAACCTTGGGGGAAGAATTTTACCTCTATTTACAGGCAAAGAAATTAAGGCCTCAGAGCCTAAGTGAACCCCGTAGGGCCTAGCGGGTGTGCCCAACTTTTTGACATTGACAATAGGGTGTTGTCATCTCTGAAGTTCATGCTTGAGAAATAAGTGATCAAACTGCAAAAATAGGCTGGAGAGATGACTCAGTGGTTAGGAGGTCTCGTTGCTCTACCACGAAGACCAGAGTTCTGTTCCCAGCACCCACACTGAGCGGCTCACAAACACGTGCAACTCTAGCTCTAAGGAATTCAGTGTCTCCTTCTGGCCTCAGCAGGCACTGCATACACACACACACACACACACACACACACACAGACACACACATACACACACACACAGAGACACACACACTTATATAAAAATAAATCTTATAGGAATGTGCAGAAACAATAGGATTAAAATAAACAGGCAATGTAATTTGGAATCAAATAGTCACCAAAATGTGCCTGGCATGGGTCTTTCACGTCAAATAATTTGAACTATATGTTCAAAATATGAAGATGTGTAAATTAAAGTACATTAGTGAAGCATTACAACAGAGACACACACACTTATATAAAAATAAATCTTATAGGAATGTGCAGAAACAATAGGATTAAAATAAACAGGCAATGTAATTTGGAATCAAATAGTCACCAAAATGTGCCTGGCATGGGTCTTTCACGTCAAATAATTTGAACTATATGTTCAAAATATGAAGATGTGTAAATTAAAGTACATTAGTGAAGCATTACAACAGAGAAAGTTAATGAACAGAAATGGAGATGAGAACGTGAGTTAAAGTTCCTGACTGAAAACAAAATATCTATCAAATATGGAGCAACCAACATTATCACACATCTGAAAACACCTATGCTCTCAAAATATCAAGATCTATCTCCTCTATAATCTACACTGTCCATGTTGAGGCTTTTACCAAGAAAAAAGAATGCTGTCTAAATATACACAATATCTCTCTGCTTCTCCGTAGCTTAAAACTGTAAATAACCTAAATGTTTATCAAAAGGTGAATGAATAAACTTGGTGTGTACCTACAATAAAATACTGCAGATAACTTACAAAGAAATAAAATACTGTTACATCCAACAACATAGGTCATCATGGTGTAATGTAATTCAGACCTAAATGAATAAAAATTATATGCTTACAGCCAAGGAAATTTTGACTAATTCAAGGAAACTCTGTTATGTGGACACCACTTGGTACTTGTACATATGAACCTGTGACAGCATGCATGAGACCTGTGCAAATCCAAGCCAGACAGGGTCCCAGCGTGGATGGGGTAGGTGGGCAGGAAGCCTCGTCTTAGCTGAGAATCTGCCGGCAACTGATGGATGCTGGGAGGAAGAGTCAGTTTTCTTTACTGGTGTGATGCCTGGTAGGTTGACTAGACTCCCAGACATGGGCCCATAACCAGGAGTATGTTGTGCACATGGAATGGAATTGATAGGCCTTTAAAAAACAAACATTTTTTAAAAATAAAAAGAAGAAAAGTAAAATAACAGAGTTCATGAAATCAGAGAGGGAGATGTAGTGGGGAGGAGGGGAGATGGTCTGAGTGTGATAAAAACACTGTATGAAATCTTAATAAAAGCACTTCTCCAGTTTTAGACTTACTTTTTAATATTTTATTTATTATTTTTATTTTATTTCATGATTGTATTGCCTTCTTGTTTGTAAATATACCCATGCTGTGTAACGCCTGTAGAGATCAGAAGAGGGTATGGGTCTCCTGGAACTGGAGTTAAGGATGGTTGTTACCCCCCGTGTGGGTCCTGGGAACTGAACCTGAGTCTTCTGCAAGAGCAGCCGGTGCTCTCTAAACTACTGAGCCATCTCTCTAGGCCCTAGAATCATTGATATCAGTGTGATTTTAGAGTACGTTTTCAAAGATAATGGGTTAGAAATTCTTATTTTTTGGTTTTGGTTTGGTTTTTGTTGGTTGATTACAATCTCTGTTTTTTTGGCAGATGACCACTGCTGGGTGAGGGAGAGCTGGTCCTCCATAAGGAAGTGACCCTAGATGGGCTGGCCAGGTCTCAGTGGATGAACTTGTACCCAGGGACATCTAGGGACACAAATTGGACTCCATAGGCTGAATGCATGAAATCTTGTGGGGTAGCTATGGGGGTTGCTGATCGGGCTGGGGAGAAATATGATCAAGATGTGCTATATGAGATGTGTAGAAATTCAATAAAATATAAATTAAAAATTTAAAAATGAGATCACTTTTTGAAGCCCTCCATATGTTTTCGTCCTGACATACTCACCAGCAGGCATGGTCCCTTGTCCCCACAGCCCTGCCTGCACTTGGCATCTTTTCTGTTTTTGCTGATAGCTGTTCTGACTGAAGTGAGGCCAGAGATCATTCTGGTTTTGATTTGATTTGACTTACACTGAACAATTTTGCAAGTATTCACTGGGCATCTGTATCTTCTTTAGAGAATTCCACAAAGGTGCGTTGCACATTTTAACTGGAGGACTTAAGGTCCTGTAGGACTGAGTTCCTGATGTAGCTCGGATAGCAGCTCCTTGTCACATGTGCAGTTGACAAGCATTTCCCCTTCCCATGAATTGTGTATTTGCACTACTGATGATTTCCTGTCTTGTAAAAAAGATTTGCTGTTAAGTGTAACGCCATCTAACTATATTTGTGGACTGTGCTTCAATATCCTTGCTCATGCCAACACCTGAAACAGTTCCCATATTTTTTCCAGATATTTATTATTGCTGCTATGGTTGACTTTGGCCTACCCTGTACCTTCATCCACTCTGAGTTGATTTCTGTAACTGTGAGAAATAGAGTCCGACTGTACACGTCCACATGTGTCCACACGGTTGTCCCAGCACCATTTTTGAAAACACCTCTCCACACGTGCTCTTGTGCCTTTATTGACAACCAGTTGGTTGCAAAGGGGCAAATTCACCTCAAGTATCTCTGTGGCTTCATCTGTCTGTACATCTGTTTCATGCCAATACTGTTCATAGTGACATTTGAAGTCATATAAAGTCTCCTGATTTTTTCCATTTTAAGATTTATTTTTACTTTATTGTGTTCTGCATATCCTTCCCAGAATTTGTTGGTTTATCTTTTTATTGGTCCTCAGTAGACACTCTTAAAACACGTCCATCCTTTCAGGTAGCTCAATCTGGTGAAGCTTTCTTACATTGCTAGTCACTAAGGCCTCTAGGGTCCTGGCTGGCTAGCACATGCGACTTCTATTAAATGAGTTCTCGGAATTCCATTGTATAGTAAATGTCAGCAATAGACTGCTGAAGTGTGTGCCGAACTTCTGTGTGATGCTGTTTCCTCATTAGCTGAGCTCCCTCAGGGGTTGGCAAAGGGTACTGTTTGGGAACCGCCATGGACTATGGGCTCTCTGGTGTTTTCTGTTGTCATTGGGGTGCATTCATTCCAGCCTGGCCACTTCAGCCTTCCTGTTTGCAGGTCTCAGGTCAGCCAGGACAGTGAGATGTCCCTCCTGTCACTGTTCGCTGCTTTTCCGGGGTCCTAAGAGCCATCCCAGGAGCAATTTAGCTCCATCCTCCATTTTTTTCCAGGGGTTTACCCTAACTCCAGCAGAATTCCATGGATTCTGGCTGCTTCTGGCTCTTATAGACCCTTGCTTTGTCCACCAGATGCCATTATGCTTCTTCCCAGACTGCAGCCCTGATCTGTTCATGTCAGCTGCCATGTAGAACACATTTCCTGTACTCTCTCACCAGCCAGGACTCTGACTAGTACATTCAGGATTTCAACCCACTTTGTTTGCAGAAGAGAACTGGGCAGCTTCTGTCTATTTGTAGAGGACATGCGGTGGGGGGGGGTAGGGAGTCCTTAATATCTTCCAACTCAGAAATCGGTCTAGCTTTTAATAGGAAAGAACACCAGCTTCCCAAGCTCTGGGATTTCAGGAACATATGCTGGGAAGGCATCTTACAGGGTTCTACCCAGACAGCCTATATATGCCCCGATCCTTACTTTCCCGAATAGGGACCTGAATTTACAAAGTTCTGTAATGGTTGGACATCCGCACATCTTTAGAGCTTTAGAATTACCAAGTGCCTAAGTCGCTG
Organism: Nannospalax galili; assembly: GCF_000622305.1. Lineage (NCBI taxonomy): Eukaryota > Metazoa > Chordata > Mammalia > Rodentia > Spalacidae > Nannospalax > Nannospalax galili. The sequence goes on from NW_008329521.1 coordinate 248,394, forward strand.
CTTGTTTTCCTTTTTCCAGTTCAGACCTTTTTAAGATATCAACACCTCTGTGAAGGGAAGTTTATAAAAGAGGGACTGTGTTAACATACACATGTTGGTCATTCAAGGCTGTTGACTGACTGTGGAAAGCATAACCCTAGAGGTTGGAAATGAGATTACTCTGAGCTATCTTAGGCCCTAAATAGCTGCTTAGTGTTCACCACTGAGTGTCACCTAACATCCTTGTGACTATCGGGTGGAATCCTTTGGCAATACAAACAGATCTCCAGCTTTGGCTAACCCAAGGCTAAGCATGTCTTCAGTTAGTATCTGAGGCCTTACGCAAAGATTCCTGCACTTTCCTGGAACCTGCCTACCTGATGTTTCTACCAATGTATTTGTAGTGTCTTGACTTATGATACAGTTGGCTCTGAAAGTGTCTCCACTTTGGAACTTGGAAATTTAGGTAACCTGAATTCTCCTGTTGCTCTGTTTAGCAGCTGTGACAATAAGTGCTCAAAACCTTGTGGCAGGAGCAATATGTTTCCTGAGGACACTTCCTTGACTCCAGAGACGGGACGCACACCAGGCTCAAAGTCTTTCCCTACCGTGACGGTTTGAATGAAAGTGTCCCCCATAGGCTCCAACTGCTTGGATATTTTGTCCCCAGATGATGGCGCTGTTTTGGGAGGTTTTAGAAGGTGTGGCTATCCTGGAGGAAGCCCATCACTGGGGGTGGGCTTACAGAGTTCTTCAGCCTTGCCAGATCTCCAGTTTCTCTCTTGCTTCCTGTGCCTGCGTGATGATGTGAGAGCTTAGCTTCTGCTGCTCCTGCTCCAGCCACCTCTGCCACCATTCCTCCCTGTCATGACGGACTGTAATTCCCCTGGAATTGTAAACTCAAATAACTCTTCCTTCTATAAATTGCTTAGGTCAGTGTTTCTATCACAGCAACAGACAAGTGACTAATACACTGCCTCTTCCTATGACACTCCCAACTCTATTGCTTGGCTTTAGGACCTTTCACAAGAGGACGGGAATGGCACTGGATACAGGGTCAGTGCCAGGGCTTGACGCCCCCCAACAAGCCAGGTTCACCGTGTGTTCTCCAGAGTAAATTAACAGATGGTATTCATTGTGAAAAGAAGAGAAGGGAAAAGTTATTCAGTGTGGTCACGTGAGGAAGAGGAACAGGAGTTCAGTGACCCCTGAGTTCATCTTCAGGGTCCTCACTGGAGGTTGACGTCTCAATAGAGGTCAAGAAGCTGCAGATAAAAGCATCCCCATCAAGGTCTGGCCCCACCCATCACGTGGTCTCACAGATTGTCAGAACTGTGTAAAAACTGGTTCCAGAGACAAGCTTGCCATCTGGCTCCCCAGCATTTCCCCTAGGGAAATCCCCGGCTCATTGGATGCATTTTCTCAATAGTATGTTGGCCAAAGTGGGAGAGGCCATAGGTGTCTGTTATAATGTATTGAATCCTGCCAGGATGGCTACAATTAAATACAGCTATAGATTCAAGACACATGCTGAAATGGCTGTAATAAACAAAGGGAACTGATGTGATGAGGGAAAGCCTCACACCAGACTGCAATGCTGTGAAGGGAAATGGACATGAAGGGCAGTCCTGCATGAGCCTTAGTCTCTACAGAGTCTGTGCTCACCCTAGTACAGAGCTGAGGATGTTTGGCGAGGTTAGCCTACAGCACTCTAACTCAAGTCGCCTGTTAGGGAAACTCAGAAACATGTGTGAAGCTCATCAGAAATATGTCATATCCTGTTCTTGATTTCGTGTTTAATTGACTTCATCTTTAAAGCATTCATCTTGCTGAAGTGCATCTAAAGAAGGCTATCACCTGGCTTCTACTATGCCTCTTCTCCCTTTGCTGAAGGCTCTAGGAAAAGTCCTGAGATGGGTCGTATCCACAAGAGGAATGCTCACAGTGTTCAGAAATGCTGATATTTCAATAACCTCTGTGTATTTTACTTAGAGAGCTGGTTACAGGAGTATTTTCAGCTTAGACAACAGAAGTGCAAAGCTTTGGCTTTTAAAGGATTTACATGAAGCATGAAATCATCTCTCACCCTGTGTGGAAGAATTACCTGCTACTTCACTCTCCTGCTAGATTCACCCGTGGACAACATCATTTAATTCAAGGACTTCAATAGGTACTTGACTTTTTCTAGTTTCTGTCCACTGAGAGTAAACCTAATTAATACACGAATGGGGCATGCTTTAAGCACCATCACAGGAGAAAGACATCTTCAGAATCTTGAGGTGACCTCTGTATACATCAGCCAAAGCAGAAGATTTGTTTCAATACATGTAAAGAAGAAAATGTGGTACATTTACACAATGGAACTCTATTCAGTGGTAAAGAAAGATGAAATCAGGAAATTTGTAGGTAATGGATGCAACTAGAAATTGTTACACTAAGTGAAGTAACACAGACTCAGGAAAACAAATGACTTAATATTTTCCCTCGTATGTGGATCCTAGCACCAAATGTGTATAAGTGAATACGTATCCAGTCATAACTACAGGAACCAGGATAATGAAAAGGAACCAGGGAGGTAAAGGAAGAGAAAGAATCTGAAAGAGAAGAACAGTAGGAAACAGGTGTTACTAAGGGAGAAATGGATAAAAATGGGGGTATTTAAATGGGAGGGGAGAGGGAAGGTTATACAAGGAACCTGAGGTGATAAAGGGAAAGAAGGAGCTAAAGAGAGGTGGGATCATAGGAGAAGTATCAAGGGAGAAATGGGGAAAAGGGGGACACTTTAAATGAGAGAATGATGGTAGAAGGGTTAGACAGTGAGAGAGAGAGAGAGAGAGAGAGAGAGAAAGAGAAGAGAGATAAATAATTCCTAGCTAGTTTTAAAAAACCAGAGGGAACCATATTAGTCCAACAACCTACCAACAAATTCTACATTCACTATCCCTACATGAGCCATGTGTATAGCTGGAGGCCACATGGCAAGAAACAGTGCCAGACAGGAGAAACATTCCTTTGAGTTGTTGGCCAGGGTGGTCCAAGAGACTCCCCAAATTACTCAGGCTATTGTCACAGCCCTTGATGGCCTTCCAGAACTTGAAGGTTAGACTCTACTGTGGAAGACAAAACATGCTTCAGACACAGGATTTGGGGCAACAGAGCTACCACTGACCTGCGACCACTTCCCCTGAAGGCGGCTCTCATAGCTTTGGAGAGTGCTATGAAGGTGTCAGGGAAAACATCAGTGGATGATCCAATACGAGCTTCAAGACCAAATAACCACATCAATGGCCAGCACAGCATATGTCATTAGTGCAGTAGAGGCACTCATATCTTGGGGGCAATCAACAGCTACCTAATTTGACTAAACACCCACTCACAGGGATGAAACTCAAGTGTGGTAATGTAAACACAACCAAATACACATGGCTGGTTTGTACATAGATCTTAGAGAAAAACCCAACACTGTTACATCACTAGACAAATGTGATTCCTTACTTATGTACAAAAACATGCATCCTTATATTTATAGAAAAATATCCCAGTCAACACTCAGCAAACAGAAGTCAGAGACTATTACCAAGTACCAAAACTGGTCACACATGGACATTGTCTATGACTTGCCCAGGCCTAAGTGACACATCTGCAATGCAACTTCGACACTGAAGGCTCATAGAACATAGAACAGGTCTCTAATGAGAAGGACACTAATGAATCTCTCAGTTCTCAGTAATGAACCTCCCTCAAGTAGCAAAGGGCCAGGAACACAAAAGCTCACAAATAGCTAAAGTGTAGAGATCAAGAGTCTGCTGAATGTTGGTTCTTGGATAGGACTCCTTTATTAAACTTCATCCACCCAAGGCTCAGGGACCATCTTGGAAGAGGGGGCAGAAAGATTGTAAGAGCCGGGGAGGATGTGCATGACCATATGGAAATGAGTCCTACAAACTCCTGGGAACCTGCTCATATGATTCTATGGCAATGGTGTCAGCATACACACGTCCCGTGTGAACTCGGGCAGACAAAAACCCAGCGTAGAACTGGGATAATGAACAGCAAACCTTAATCTTATCTGAAGGAATGATGGAAACTGAATCCTGCTAGGTGAAGAAGAGCTGATCTTCCTAAACCAAGGGACTCTAGATAGGCTGACTAGACTCAGTGGACAGACTTGCACTTGGGAACAGCTGGAGACACTGACAAACTAGTGGGCCTTAACAGGGATGACAGATTATATGGCCTAGCGGGGGTGGGGATGCTGTGGGAGGGTGCCAGTGGGGACTGGGGTATAAAGATGATTAAGATTGTTTGAGATGTTCTGAATGAAATATACAAAATAGTCAATAAAAAACCTTCAAAATTAAAAAAGAAGAAAATTGATGTTTTAGATATGTTCTCAAAATTAAACAATTGCAAAATAGCTAATTTTCAATTTTAGATTTCAAAGTGATCTTGGAAATGTTCTAGTATTTAAGTTGTACTTAAAGTTTATTTCAGAGAAAACATCTACTCTATTGTTGAAGGGTGTAGGGAGATCTGTCTGAAGAATAAAAGGTTGATATTGGCTTAGTGGTGGAAAAAAATGAAGAAAAATATAAACTATGTGTATAGGAAGCAGAAATGTCCAGGACCTTCTAGGCACTTTACCACTTAATTTACTGTCCTCTAAAGTCTGGAATATAGGAATTTGTTTTCCAGTGTTACATGTACAACAATGCATTTTATAAACTTTAGATCTCTCTATTCTCAAAATCATTGTTTAATCTGTTGCTGCAAATTTCTCTCTGACAAAGTCTTAATAATCTAGCCTGATAAGTAACTTGATAAAACATATTTATGGACTATGAATAAAAAAATAAATATGATTTAATTGACGAAGTGTTAAAAGATTTAACTCTGCTTTCCACATAGGAAAGAAAGCATAGGGTGTTTGTCTATGTAAATGTGAAGTCTTTTCTAAAGACACTTAAGTAATAAATTTAGGGAAAGTTAGGAATTATATAATTAATCAAATTCAAATTTACAGCAATATATTTTTTCTAATTGACACAGTACTTTTTATAAAAACCTGGAAATATGCAAAGCAGTATGGTCTTTATTAACACATTAATTTGCAGTTTTCTCTTGCTTCTTCACTCTGCTGGGGTAGAACTAGGGTCTGATGTGCGCTAGGTAAACACTCACCAATGTGCTCTAGGAGAGCTCCTTTTACATGTGTTATATACACACAAAGCTACACATGTATGTGCATACATTATACTAGGAAAGTTGCACAGTAAGTTGCCAAGGCAAGACTTGAACTTGTGATTCTCCTGCCTCAGCATTTTGAGGACTGGAGGTTATTACTCTATACCACTAGACCCACTTTATGGGTTCCATTAGAACATTTTCCCACATGCATGTAATGTATGTTGATTGTTCACCTCTGTCAGATTCTCGAACATTTTTCCCTCCCACAGTTCCCCTCCCCTTACTGAAACAATCCCCTCCTACTTTGAGGTCTTTGGGGTAAATTTAGATTATGCAAAATAACTCTCAATGTGTCTCTGTCTCTCTTTCTCCCTCCCTCTACCATTTCGTCTCACCCACAAACGCAGCTTTCTCTGCTTGCTTGTATATGTTCTCTTCTATGCTCAGGACTGGACTCCTGGCAGGCTAGCCAGGCCAATGCTCCGTTCAATGAGCTACACCCCTGCCCTATGTTCTCAGTAACTTTAAAATTGAATTTATTTATTATTGTCTGTATACATGCATGTGTGTGTGTGTGTGAGAGAGAGAGAGAGACAGACAGACAGACAGACGGAAAGACAGAGACAGAGACATAAAAAGAGAGAAAATGCTTGTGCCATGGCATGCATGTGGGAGTCAGAGGACAACTTTTGTGAGTTGGTTCCCTCCTCCCACTGTGGGTTCTGGGGACCAACTCAGGTTATTAGGCTTGTGCATCAAGCACTTTACGTGCGGGGCCATCTTGCCATCTTCATACACAGTTTTCAGTCAGTCTGCTGCTCCCATCTTCTCTGTCAATGTTTTGATTGTTTGCTTGTCTTGAACTTTTTCAGTAGATTTCTTCACAAAAATAAGAACTTTATGTTGCTATATTTTGAAGTAGTTTTATTGAGCTTTTCTACATTAAATGCAATAGTTCTTAATCAAATTAATAACCACTCCCTCATCTATGCCCAAGCTACTGGACCTCATGTACTCTGTCGTACATGTCACGTACCATCCAGTCAAGCATTTTACTTAGATGTCCTTGGGTACAAGTTCATCCAATGGAGTCTACTCAGCCTATCCAAAGGAACCCGTTACCCAGCAGTAACCAGTCTCCAACAGTTCTTGGGCTGCCGACCCACCACGTTTCCTCACACCACTGTCTCCCCTGGTCTGAGTCGGCATGGGTCTTGTTCTCAACACCATCATTGCCACAAGTTCACATGTGCAAGAGCCCAGTGGCCTGAGAGCCTCTGCTTCCCTGTGTTCATGGACCAACCATGGCTCATACAATCTTTCCATCCCCTCTTCCACAATGGTCCCTGAGCCTTGGGTGGGTGAGGTTTAATACAGAACACACACTCTTCAGTCTCTTATTCTCTAAAACTTGGCCAGTTGTGGCCCTCTGTGTACATCACACTCTGTTGTATGAGGAAGCTTCACTGGTGAGAGTTGAGGGGTGCATCAGTGTTCTCTCTACCCCCTGTTCCACTATTTCCATGAGTCTTAGCTGTAGAGATTCCACTATAGATGTGTCATCTAAAGCTAGGCATCTCCCTGACCTATATTCTCTGTGTGTGACCAATTATGGAATTCTGCAATAACCTCCATCTGTTGCAAAAATAAGCTTCTTTGATGGGGGGTGTAAGATATCCTTGTCTGTAAATCTAAGCATCCATATTTAGGATATGGTAAGAAATTTCATTTGTTGAGAGATATGACAGAAATATGGTTTTCTCTAGGATCTATGACTCTCCAGCCATGTGTATCTGGCTATAATTACAGTGTCATCCAGGTGTTCACTCCCATTGAGAGGGCTTTAAGTCCAATCAGACAGCTGTTGGTTACCACCTGGATAACAGTGCCATCACTGCACCAATAGAGATAGTTTGCTATGCCAGTATGGCTATTCAGCTTTAGGACTGGGTTGGACCATTAATTGATTTTTCTCCCTTAGCAGCTTACATAGCATCCTATGTAACTATGAGAGGTAGTCTTCAGGGAGAAGGCTTCCAGGTCAGTTCCTGCTCCATGGCTCCAAGTCCTGTGTCTGAAGTATGTCCTGTCTTCAGCAGTAGATTTGACCTTCGTGTTCTGGCCAAGGGCTCTGGCAATAACCTGTATTATTTTGGAGTCCCTTAGACTACTCTGACCAACCACTGGAAGGGAGGTCTCTCCTGTCTGACACTGTGCTGCTTGCCGTAGTAGCCCCCAGGTGCACACATGCACTGATGATGACACACCATATGTGTATTTCTCAGGGGCTTCCCGAGCCAACACATTTCCCTCGGGCTTTTCATACCACCCAGGATCCATTCCTCTCTCCTTCTTCTCCCTGTGTCTAACCTCTCTCCTCCCTCTCTAGTTCAAGCACCTCTATTATCCCCACCCTCCCCACATAACAGCTGCCTCCCCATTCCTCCTCTCCTGAGTTCCCTCCATTGATACATTTTTAAATATAAAAGTGTATTTGAACTTTTGCTATGATACAGCTAAATGAAGCATTTAAAAAATGTTTGAAGTTTCATGTTAATTGTTGTTAGGTGGGGCCAGATTAGCATTTGGTTGTGCAAACTCTGTCTTGTGTTTAAAGCCATTTCCTTAGAAAATGCTCCCAAGAATTCTATTCAATACCCAATGAACAAGGAATAAACAAACCCACACATGGATCTCTGGTATCATATGTATCTATGGTATGAAGTACTTCCTGTCTGGGAGGGAGAAACAGGAGATTCTACACACACACACACACACACACATATTCATGAGTAAAGTTCTCATGTTCTCCTGAAACCAAGCACTACTGATCTGGACTGACTGCTGCCCAATATAATCGCTCTTTCTTTAGTTTTTGAAGTAAGAGAAAAATTCTTTTCACTGTTAATTCATCAGAAACTTTAGAGACTGAAAACCTGACTTTTTCCATCATCCTAGATCAAATATTTTGAATGTAAAATAGAATGGGATGAATTTCAAGATAAAAATTCTGAGGACAACAGTTATGATGATGAGGATTTGTGTGTGTGTGTGTGTGTGTGTGTGTGTGTGTTTTTTCTCAGCAAAACACTATCAAAAGCAATATTACAAAGGTTTTTAAAGGGGCACAAGATATATTTAATAAAGTATGTGCAAGAGCAGAATTTTGGCTTCTAAAAGACAGATGTTGCCTGGTACTAAACTAGGAAACTCGAGTTCTAAGTGGTCAGAGGAAAGGCGTCAGCAGACAGCACAATATATCTTACAGAACCACCAACGTGCAGCATTAGCTGTGTTTAGTGCTCTGAGAAACCAAAGCAAACCAAGCCTGATGTCCTGTGTTCAATCCCTGGAACCCATGGAGTGGGAGGCGAGAACTGATTCTCACAAGTTGTCCTCTGACCTCCACACATGTACCAGAGTGGGGGCATGGCAGACATACACACTTATGTGCACGCGCATGTGCACACACACGCACACACACACACAAGCACATGCACAAATGTAATTGTTCAAAAAAGCCAAGTCCGGTCCAGGTTCCATTCCTGGGTAGTTTGTCAGAGGGGGCCAAGCACATGTACAAATGTAATTGTTCAAAAAAGCCAAGTCCGGTCCCGGTTCCATTCCTGGGTAGTTTGTCAGAGGGGGCTCATCTTCAGACAATACGTTAAGCAGAGATTTTGGAGGGAACGTGAGGAAGAGACCAGCTTGCTCCGCATTTTGCGGTAATTGTCTGGTTTTGCATCTTTTCTTTAGTTTGTGCACTGTGAGCAGGATTTAGTAAACGAGGTATGTAACATCCACTATCCACAAATGTGTGATGAAAGAAATATTTGGATTCATTGTTGAAACAAGATACTTCTGGTTCAAGTTACTTTCTCTCTCGCTCTCCCACCCACAGAAAGAGGAAGCCCAGGGATGGATTAGCTGTGATGGTTCATTAATCTCTGAATCCAGAATTCTCAAGCAATATCCACACAAATCTCCAGAATGCATTAGAGGTTTTGGTGTTAAATCTGTGGGACCATAGACTCTGACATCTGCTTTAATCCCTTTTAGAAAATTAAGTAGGAACGGGGCATTTTCAGGCTCCTGACATGCTTCACTTTCCATGGGTTTACCCTGTGATGCATTCTCTCAAAGGCTGCACTTTTACATTCCTTCCGTGACATGAAGATGTTTATTGCCTACAATCCAAATTCCTTAAATCTAGCTTGGAAATCTCCAAACAGTCATATATCTTGGGAATTATTTTCCCCTTTAGCCACATATTTTCTACCTTTACAGACTGAAAATACATTTCCTTTGCAGAAAATGAAAGAGTATTAAGCTTGGCATGACTTCTGACATCTGTCAACGTTCTGAAGCCAAATGGAGGTCTTTTTGCTTTGTGTTACTGCACACTCCAAAGAGCTCATGCTAGGTGGTATCCTGAATATTAAATCTGAATTCATATGCAGTTTCCAAGTTATGGTTTTCCATTTAACTATATTCATATGAAATGTGTTTTGTCTGTCTGAGTGATCAGTGATTGTTTTTCCCACCACCTGTGATACATAATTTTAAATTTTCTTGTCCCGGGGTAGAATCAACTAACTGATTATTAATGGGTGCTGGTTTCATTTTCCAAAAATTATACCACCCTGTCCATGGCTTAAAGATTACTACAGAAGAGGGAATGGAAAAAAAAATGTTAGCACCAGCTGAAGATAGGAGACAGTTGTGAAATGCCTCCTGCTGGGTGAGACACAGTCACTGTAATCAAGAACAATGCTTCTGTGGATGTCTGCATTAAGTCTGCATAAAATGGGTCCGTAACCCATCTATAGGGATACTGATAAGTTCATTTAGCAGAGGAGTGTCAGTGGGGTCTCTTCTCCATGAGCCACTAACCACGTTCATGGCTCCAATAATGGTGTCAGATATGGGCTCCATCTTGTGGATCAGACCTTGAATCCAAGCAGGAAGTGATTGGTTACCCCTAGCATTCACACCACTATTGTGCAAACGGACACATCTTGCTGACCAGTTGTTATTACGGTTCCCAAGGGTCAAAGCTGTGTGAGTTTGATGATTATCTTTCTCTTCTGGTAGTATGCATGCCTAGAACATTTCAGCGCTGTGAAAGCTAGCCAATAGGTTTGAAGCATTAGGTCGGTACCAGCTTACTTTATCCGTGTTCTATGGCTCAGATATATGTTGGTGATGTCTTCATATTTAGGGACTTATAATCAAGTTCTGGAGAATAATCAAGTGCCTGCAATGTTGCAGGTCTGTGGGATCCCTACGGACAGCAATTAATTAATACCAAAGAGACAACCCTCACACACATACCTACACATAATTAAAAATTAAAATAAATCTTGTAAAAAAATAAAGGGGCAAAATCTTACAAAAACCGATGTCTGATTTTCATGTTTCTACATACAGTCCCCACTGTGCAACATGAGCACTCAGTTCTAAGTCATGTGAAATTCATGTTTTATGAAGCCCACAGACTACCATCAACCTCAGGAAAATGTATAGTGACCAATGAATTGGGGGATGTTGGGATCCTTCAGGAACTATGGGATTTGGGCTGCAAATTCAGCACTAGCAAGTGTGAGGATCCAGATAAATGTAGGGATATAAACTCAGCTCTCATCCAGGAAGCCGCTGCTATAAACAGTCCTAAAAGGAACTGGTGTATCACACTTTTGATCTCCTGGTAAGGGTTTCCTGAACTTTCTCAAAGTGTCTTATTCAGTGTCCATTACTAGATTATTCAAAAGTGCAGATCCTGGGGCACAGCAGAGTCAATCTTTTGCTCTCTTTCTAATATTGTGGATGTTTCTGCTTACAGGACAATGAGACCAGGAAGAATTTGAGTAAAGGTAAAGCAGACAAAAGTCTCCAGAAAAAAAAAAATCATATATGAAATAGAATTGACAAAGGTAAAAGGATATCTTGTCATATAAAACAATTCATGGGTGGCTGTAAAATGTTTGCTTTGGTTTAAAATCTCAAGATGTATCCGAGGCTTATGACAAATTCGCAGTCCTCCGGCCTCTTCCTCCTGAGTGCTGGCATGACAGGCCATGGCACCAGCTCTGCCTTTCCTTCTGACAGGTGCTGCAGAGCCTGACTGCTTTCTGCAGCAGTAGTTGAATGGAAGCTCTGCTCTCTACTTCCAGCTCTGAATGGACAGGAAGAATGCTGGGGGCCTGTGTTCCATCCAGTCAGCATCTGAATATCTTCCTGCCTCAGAGAAAGCCAAGCTCCTCTGTGTTCCACACAGACAATCTCCTTGAGGAATCTTCTCATGCATGGAAAAGTGTTCTGATCACATTCAAGAATCCAAATGCATTTCTCCGTCCCTCTGCCACCAGGAAGTGCTCCCCTCACCCCACTGCAATTTGCAGCTTCTAATCTCCTAGATGATGTGCCTAATTTCTTGCCTACGGAGCATGAATTTCCTTTTACACAAGCTTGCTTTTAATTAAACTCCCACTTTTATGGTTGAGTTATTTTATCATTATATTAAATCATGAACAGTATCTACAGTTGGAAAATCATCCCAGAAGCTATTCGCTCCACATTAGAGGTTGATGAAGTTGATAAAGTCTTGGGAACTCTGTTTATCATGATTTATCATCAATGCTGCTTTGCCTGATTTTTATTCAAGTATGTGTGAATTTACATTATTGTGTTACATATCTCTTAGCAAAGTATATTTTGAATGTTTGATTCTGGCTTTGAATTCTCATTTACTAGATTATGAATTCAGACTAAAGCACAAAACTATTATAACTCATGGAAGTTTGTGGCAATTCATAAGAGAATCCAATTAGTAAAATATTTAAATGTTCCCTGTGCTACAGTTATTTCCAAAGGAACACTGATGGTGCGCCACTGAAATCCTCACATTCAGGATGTAGAGGCCGGAGGAGGATCTGGAGTGCAAGGCCAGTCTTGGACACAGAGTGAGTTTCAGGCCCCTCTGTGTTACCGGAGGCCCTGTCTTAAACAGCTGAAGAAGAAGCAGGGGGGTGGAGATGACATGACGGACAGCTGGGCAGAATCACCAGGCCAGACATCTCGGGACTTCATTGCGGTTTACATTGCATAGAATCCTTTCCATCGCGAACTAAGGCAGCAATTATTTTCACAATTCCTAAGCCTGTGAAAATGCTGAGTCATTTGCTGTCTTCCTAAGGCAGTATTTGGGGAGATATTATCATGAATTCGGTCATGGATGTTCACTTAGATTGCTATATTTTTTATTTACAGTTTAAACAGAAACACCCAACAATTCCTGTCTCAATCTCTTAATAAGATAAATGTTTGCTTTGTGCTTATAGAGAAAGCACAGTGCTGTGCTTAGATAGGTATTACCCACACGGGCTAAGCTGGTAAGGACTTCAGCCCCAGCTGGTGCTGTTTTGGAAGGTGCTAGAAACTTAAGAGATGAGGCTTGATTGGAGGCAGTGGGTAACTGGGGGCATGAACCTGAAGCAAGTTTTGCCCTGGCTCCTTCCTGTCTCACATGCTGCTTCCTGGTCACCCCCAGGTGAACAGCCTCTGCCACACAGCCCTCTCATCTCCATCCTTCTGCCTTGCCTGAGATGCAAGTCCATGGAGACAGAGATTCTGGACGGCAGCTCTAGAACCATTAAACACAATCCCCTCTCCTCGTAATTAACTTCTCCCAGGTTTTTGTCTCAGTGATGTTATACTGACCCTGAAAGGGGTGTTGGGGCTGTTAAATCATCAAAGGCATTTGAGGACCCAGAGGGACAGAAAAGTCCATTTAGGTAGGAACTCCAAACCCTTTCCCCAGCAAGAAAGGACCATGATTAAAGTCTCCAGCTGTAAAGTTCCTCTATCATGTGTGCCCGTATTTCATGGACATAAGCAGATTGGCTATGCTCAGTTTTAAAGGATGAGAAGGGCATCCTGGGTACCAAGTCCACAAAGGACAACAGTTAAAAATAATTGGCTCCTGTTTCCATAACACATATTTTTTAGTCTCTGTTGTTGGTTTGTGATCTCAGTTTGAGGACAAACACAGTTTAAAAACAATACTTTCCAAAATTACCCCAGTGTTGATTTTTCTAATCGTTGTTTCATAGATGAAAGGGAAACCAGTGAGATGGCTCAGCTGCCTGCTGCCAGCCTGAAGACCTGAGTTCCATCCCTGGGACCCACCTGTAGAAGGTGAGAACTGATTCCTGAACATTGTCTTCTGACCTCCACAAGCACAGAATGGCATGGACACACACACACACACACACACACACACACACACAGATACAAAAAATAAATAAATAAATAAATAAATAAATAAATAAGTAAATGTAAATTTTAAATAATGATGAAGACAATACTTCGCTAGAAATCTAACGATTTCCATTATTATACTGAAAATGTTAATGTAATCAGTATATAAATTATGTGTGTACATGTGTGCCTGCACATGTTTGAGGGTATATGTTTACATGTTTGCAGGTGTACATAGAGGTCAGAGGTCTCTCTCCACCTAATCTTCACTTTTTGAGACAGGAGCTCACCAATTCACCAAGTCCATCCTGACTGGGCAGTAAGCCCAGGGACCATCCCAGCTCTCTGTCACCAGTGCTGAGATTACAGGAGTGCACCACTGTGCCCAGCTGTTTTGTGTGGGTTGTGGGAGATTACACACAGGTCTTCATACCTATGCAGCAATCACTTTATAGACCAAGCTATTTCTTCTCTCCAGCCCCAAGATTTGTGACTCAAATTTGATTTTACCACCATTTTCTACTCCTCACTGTTACTATCAAGATTGCTTTTGCAATTACAGAAATCAAGAAAGACTATGAAAATCCACTGGAAGCTGAAGACACGGGCAAGCGGTGGTGTTCAGGCTGAGTTTCAAAGACTGCCACCCAGTGGGGCTCTGCTGGCCCCCGGAGCCTAGGAGCTGCTGCAGGGGAACTGGTGGTCCGTTATGGAATTCTGTGTCTGGAAGCTCATGGGCCAGGAGTGCTGGCCTGTTACTGGCTTAAGAAGTGCTATCTTGGAAGGATCTCATTGCCTTTGGGGTAAGCAGAAGATGACTACCCTGAAGAGAACAGGTACCATCACCAAATTATTCAGAGTCGCATAGAGGGTCTTAGAAAGTGGGACTATTTTAAGCAAAAATAGAGCAAAACTATGTGAGCATACTGTTCTCTCACCTAGGGACAGCCCCTGCTGCTAGGTCACCAAGGTTGAGAGAACGCAATAAGTGAGTGCTGTGTTTTAAACAATTATGGTAAAGTCAGGTAGAGATAGTGACCTAGAGCATTCAGGCCTCAGAACCCTTTGTTCAACATTCTATATGGAATGTTTGAGTTATTGAGTATAGTCCGAAGTAACCACAGTCCTCTGCTTTAGAAAGCTGCTGTCAGAAAACTTATTTGGTTTTCCAGGAGACTTTCCATGTTCACTCAGGGGTTATGGGGTTCAGTTAGTTCAGGGTTTTTAGGGTATGGGCATCTTTGGACCTGTTCAGAGATAGGTGAGAAAATCCATGTTCTTTTAGAAATTTCCTACGAATTTGAGTACCGTCTGTCAAACTCATTATTCTAGTTGGTGATTTGAAAGATAAAACCTCTTCAGGCAAAGCACTAACAGTGTGGTGATAAAAATTAAGGTCAAAGACAAGAGATTCAAAATTAATTACTTTATTAAATTACAACCATAGCATACTTCCTAGGAAGTTTTGTGAAGTAGGAGAAACTGGCTTGAAGGGTGGTCAGTGATTTCTGGTGTGAGGGGAAGCGAGGAGACGTAGAGAGTTGTTTTCTGAAGAAGCAGTTTTCGGTGAGACTTGAAACGTCAGTCGTGGGGCAAAGGAGAAGAAAAGTATATTCTAGGCAAACAATGTTGGAACCCTCAGGTAGGAAAATGTATGTGGTTCATTCAGACTGACGAGGAGAGGAATGTAGGTCTGGAAAGGCCTGGAGAGAGCACCCCACTAAGGAAAGTGTCTACCAATGTGATGCTGTCACTACATGCCGACTGGTGCTCTTTCTGAAGACAAGTCCACGTTACGTCCTTTTCAGTCAAGGAAGCTTGTAGGGCGTTCAGTGTGTTCGGTCTGCCTCTGTGGCTCACTCTGCAGTGCTGTCTCCACTCACCTGATGGTCTTGATGGTATCTCATTCCCAGCATTCTATCCCTAGAAAGCGTTGATTGTTTCTTTCATTTTAATATCTTGGCCTCGACATCTAGCTCACATATTTCTTTGTGAACACTCAGCTTTCAACTGAAACTGACCAAGTTTATGAATTGTCTTGAGTGAGGTATCTTACACATAGAATACACTTCACTATTGTCACACTGACTATCGATGAGTACCGTCGTAGTGTGCGGCACTTTGCTGAGCATCTGAGCTTCGGTGGTAGTTTCTAGCTGCAGTGACCCTGTGCAGTGTCGTGATTTAGAAGTGGAAACATCAAATGGAGAACTGCAGAACAGAGTGAGGACTGTGTGAGGATGCTATGCCCATCCATTCTCCTCTCACAAATATCTGTAGATTCACATAGTGTCCCATTTCTCTAGGGCTATGGAATGCCTAGAAAGTGGACAGGTCTACACAGGCTTGCATCACAGTAGAAGAAACTCGTAGCGGTCACTGTCGGCTTCCGTACTCTTCCTTACTGTGTTATTGGGCCTCACCAACCCTTGCCAGCACCTACTTCAGAACACTAAGAATAAATTTCAAGTACTGGAGCCATAATCCCCTCCTTAACAGGCACAGGCAGGTGACTGAGCTCAGGATCAAAGACAGTAAAGAAAGAACAGCAGGAAGAGAGAGAAGCCAGAGGTCAGGAGCTGCTGCTTCTTAGCCAAACATCTCAGATGTCATCCATGATGCCACTGTGCCTGGAGCCTTCAGTGTTGTCCTTCTGCTGTGTGCGAGCAGCTACAATTCTGTACTCAAGGAAAGGGCTCTTCTGTGCCCACAAGGAGGTGTGATATGCAGGCTTCTAGAATCTTCTGTAACAGAGAAAAGGTTTCAGATGTGGTGATCCTCAAGAAAATCTTCAGGATGGTCTCACGTTAGGGGCAGGATACCTCAGCCCTGACTAACTGGGTGAAACAGGGACACATTCTGAAGTCACCTGGGCCCTGAACGGACCTGGGAGTCTGAAGACAAACACTTCCTCGGGAATTCTTTCCTTCTGCAACCAGGACAAAGTGCATCAAATGTTATTACGAATTACAGATAACCTAGAGCTGGGTCTGAAGAGATGGCTTAGCCATTGATGTTCAGGCTCAGAACCAAAATAGAGTTGATCTTTCATTTGGTGGGTACAATTGATCCATTCATGCATGTGGCACAGAACTCCTTGATAATGACACTCAGAATTGCCCAGGCTCCCTTCTCCATGACCTACTTTTCTACTTTTGTTCCGGTCAATTTTAATTACCTATCTCTTACATTCACGACTGCATCTTACTTTAATTTTTCCTTTGTTCTGGAGTTTTGTGTTCTGACTTCCATCAGACAGACCCAGGAAGCATCTCCTCCTTCATTCCTACATCTGTTCAAATAGCACTGTGTGTCTACCATGCTCAGTCAGTGTCTTAGTTTGTTTCTTCATTGCTGGGACAAAACACTCTGACCAATACCAATTTGGGGAGGAAAGGGTTTATTTATCTTACATCTCCCAGGTCACAGTTCATCAGGAAGCCCAAGGTAGGAACTCAGGGCAGGAACCTGGAGGCAGGAGCTGAACCACAGGCCATGGAGGAAAACTGCTTACTGGCTTGCTCCCCCTGGCTCTGCTCAGCCTGCTTTCTTATGCAACACAGGGCTAACTGCCCAGGCGTGGCACCACCCACGGTGGGCTGGGCCCTCCCACATCACTCAGTAATCAAGAAGGTGCCCCATGGACATGGCCACAGGCCAGTCCAATGAAGGAAATTCCCCAATTGAGGCTCCCTCAGCCCAGGTGTGTCAAGTTGACACTAAAGCTATCCAGCACAGTCAGGTATTTAGCTGGTAAAGGAATCAGAGATTCAGACGCTCATGGGTCTCAGTGCATTGGTGTTTACGCTGATGGTCACTTGTCATCATACTCAGATTGAAGGTTTCTCTATATTTTTCTGAGTTTCCTTCTGGTGACTATCAATACGTTGAAATAACCTGTGTAGAATGGGCATGTGCTTTTTTAATTTTCACATTATATTGCCCTTTGCTTTATCAGGAACTCTGAACTGCATGTGTACAGGAAAAATAATTGACACAGCTTCTGAAAAAATACTGTCAACAAAAACAAAATCTTGCAGTTGCATTTTCAAAATTGCTTTTTGAAAAGCTATTGGAAAAATCTTCATTAAATTTGTGTTTCTTCTTGAATGCTCCAGTCTCTGTTTACTAGAATGACTTCCAGATCATTTCACTGACCTCTCCTCAGTAACAATGAAAAAAACACACATTGCACATCATCAGAAACATTAGCCCATTTGATTTCAAGTCACAATGTAACAGGGTCTGCATCAGAAGCCTGTGTTCTAAGTAATGTGGGGCAGCAGCCTGAGGAGGAGAGGAACAGGTCTCATCAGTGAGACTCATCCCCTGCTGGATCGTGTTCCTATTTATTCATTGTGTGTGTTTATTTTATATTTTGCAATTTTTATTCATTTAATTTCTTTTTTATTATAATTTTTAATCTTTGAGGATTTAATACACATCATTGCATTTGATTTTGCATCTTCCTATTATTTCTTTTAGCAAAACATTAACGTTGCATCATATTTGGCATAGCTGATGAGATGTTCATGTTTAATATGCTTACTTTATTCTTCAATGCTGAGGATGAAGGCCACACGTACACATGCTAGTCAAGCATTCTACCACTGAGCTGCATACCTAGGTCCGTAGTAAAAACACAACATTAAGAGCTTATAACGTTTGAGTTCTGATTTTACTGTTGGAGAAGTACATCAATCTCTGTCAAAAAGAAGATTGATGCAGAAGAAATGCAAAGACAAGTGGGCTGTGTAAGGATGCAGAACTCTTTATGATGCCAGGATGGCTCTCGCTACAAGCAGAGCTGGCAAGAATTTTAGCTAAGAAGACAATGTCAAGCGATTTTGTCTTAGAATTACAGTTACTCTTCTTAAAGGAGCCTCATGAGCAATGCTTAAATCTGATATAGTAAACATCTTTGAGAATCTAGCTCTTTTTGTGTGCTCTAGTAAACTGTTACCTTTCGCGGGCTGGAGACCTGGCTCAGCAGTTAAGAGCACTGGCTGCTCTTGCAGAGGACCTGGGTTTGATTCTCAACACCCACATGGTGGCTAACAACTGTCTGTACCTCAAGTTCCAGAGGATACAGCCCCCTCTTCTGGCCTCCACAGGACACAAAAATTCACGCATGCGGAACTGGTGAGATGGAACAGTGAGGAAGAGCACTTACTGCTCTTTCAAAGGATCAGGATCCAGTTCCTAGCATCCACATTGCAGATCACAACCATCTGTTAACTCAGGTTCAGGGACTCTGGTGCCCTCTTCTGGCCTCCAAGGGCATTGCATGAACATGTTGCACATACATATATGCAGACAAGTACTCATTGACATAAAAACAAATCTCAGAATTGGCACACATAAGTAGACAGGAAAGAGCAGAGAGTGTGTCTCATTGACTATTGGTAAAGATTTAGTCAGACTTTATCTAGTACATTCTATGTTAGTTGGGAAGAATTTTCATAACAAAATATGCAAAAGTCATGTCAGAAAATAATCTCCAAATAATATAATGTAATGTACTTGGGGAGAAAAGTGGGGTTCCCATTTGAAGATGGACTGATTTAAAAACAACTATCAAGTTAATTAATATATGATAAAAACATCAAAATGAGGCATAATAGAATTAATTAAAGGAAAGGATATTAGAACAGCAAGAATTAGACCAGGAAATTTGGCAGAGACTGACGCTTAGCCTTTTTATTTTTGTTTTCTGTGCTTTGATTCATAGCACTAAGTAGACTGTCTGAAGTCAAAGGGAATACAAAGTTTATTAGCATTTTAATAGTATGGTGGTTTGAATGAAAATGTCCCCCATAGGCTCCAAGTGTTTGGACATTTTGTTCCCAGATGATGGTGCTGTTTTGGGAAGTGGAGGAAGCAGGTCACCAGGGGTGGGCTTAGAGAGTTCTTAAGCCTTACCAGATCTCCAGTCTCTCTCTTGCTTCCTGTGCCTGTGTGATGATGTGAGAGCTCAGCTTCTGCGGCTCCTGCTCCAGACAACTCCAGACACACTGCCTCCCTGTCATGATGGATTGTAATTCCCTGGAACCGTAAGCTCAAATAAACCCTTCCTTCTATAAATTGCTTGGGTCAGTGTTTCTATCACAGCAACAGAAAAGAAACTAATACAGTAATTGGTATTAGAGAGTGAGCTGTTGGCTGTGAAGAACCTGACCATGTGGGGTTTTTGGAAAAATGTGGAAGACTTTGGAAGTTTGGGCTAGAAAAGTGGTTGATTGCTGTAAGCAGAGCATAAGAAGCCGTTCTAGTAGGTGTCTGGAAGAAAGCAGTGCTGAGAACAATGTAGTTCCAGAGGGAAATAAGGACTTAAGCAGCACTTGGCAGAGTCTGGCTGGAATCTGCCCTCAACCTAAAAGCTTGCCTGAGGCTAAGTTGAAAAGCAATGGACTAATTTCTCTGGCAGAAGAAATTTCAAGGCAGCCTAATGTAGAAATGATGGCATGGATATTAATGGTGAATATTATGCAGATGTACAGTGAAAAAGAGCAAATGAGGCAGAAAGAAATACAGTTTGGATTGAAAGGACTGAAAAAGAGCACTAGGAAGGTAATGTTGGAGCCCAGGCAGGTGTTGGAGAGGATCCCATTGATAAAGAGATTAAAGTGGCTTAGGAGGGGCAAAGAGACTTGCACTTAAACAGTGGAGAGAGTGCCTCCAGGGCAAGACCACACCCAGTTAAGCCTCCAACTTGCAAAAGGAAACTGCTACAGTAGCCACTGAAGAGAAAAGCTTCTAAAAATAGGATAAAGCAGTCTAGCCTTCCCATGTGCTGGAGAAGAGCCCTTTGATAAGGAGATTAAAGAGATCAAGGGAGCCTAGAGATTCAGACTTAAACAGTGGAGAGAGTGCCTCCAGGGCAAGACCAGACCCAGTTAATCCTCTAACTTGTGAAAGGAAAATGCTGCAGGGGAGGGATCACTGAAGAGAAAACCTTCTAAAATGGATAAAGCAGGCTGGAGTTCATCAAAAACTTGCAGTCAAACTTGGCAGTGTTGTTCACCTGATGCTGGCTTTAGAGGCATGAAAGATGCAAGAGCGAAGGGGTCATCAGTTCTTTCTCTGAGGGTTCAGAGAGCCTTGGAGGCCAGGCAGCATGAAGCAGGGGTTCCTCTGCCCAGAGAAGGCCCTGATAGGCCATTGTGTGAAGCTGTGAAAGTGAAGCCTGGTTGTCTATGAAGCCTGGTTGGCAATGGAGACCCCAAGAAGTTCATGATGCCAGAGTTGTGAGGCATCTGCCAAGAAGCCCTGCATACAGAGAGTGGTACCAGCATAGGAGAGAGATGTGTGTTGCATGCAGCAAAGCTAGAGAGGCTGAGCCATCTAAGCCCTTTGGAAGTAAAGTCCCAGAAATTAGATGTGGAACTACTGGATTTGGTGTTTGCCCTGCTGGTCTTTGGTCTTGTTTTGATCCAGTATTTCCTTACTATGCTTCCATTCTTGGTGTTTGGCCTGCTGGTTTTTGGTCTTGTTTTGGTACAGTATTTCCTTACTAAGCCTCCATTCCTCCCTTTTGGAATGATAATGTATATTCGGTTCCACTGTATGTTGGGAGTATGTAATTTGTCTTTTGATTTTATAGAGGCTTACAGTTAAGATATTTACCTGAGTCCACTTTGGACTGTGGACTTTTGAATAGCATTGAGACTGATAATGACTATGGGGACTTTTAAAGTTGGACTAAATGCATTTTGCATTTAAAATTTTGCATATAAAAATATGATCATAAGCCTATGGGGGCCAAGGGGTGGAATGTGGTGGTTTGAATGGAAATGTCCCCCATAGGCTCCAAGTATTTGGACATTTTATCCCCAGATGATGGCGCTGTTTTGGGAGATTTTAGAAGGTGTGGCCATCCTGGAGGAAGCACGTCACTGGGAGTGGGCTTAGAGAGTTAAGCCTTGCCAGATGTCCATTTGCTCTCTTGCTTCCTGTGCCTGTGTGATATGAGAGCTTAGCTTCTGCTGCTCCTGCTCCAGCCACCTCCAGGCACCATGCCTCCCTGCCATGATGGACTGTAATTCCCCTAGCACTGCAAACTCAAATAAACTTTTCCTTCTCTAAATTGCTTGGGTCAGTGTTTCTATCACAGCAACAGAAAAGTGACTAATACAAATAGTATTTGATAGTATAATGGATTTTCAGAATTTGATCAATAGTTACAAACATCCAGATGTACAGTGGGACACTGTTAATCAACAACAAGAGAAAAAGAGAAATACCACCTAGATGATTTCACAGCATCCTAAATGGGAACACAATCAATGCAGGGGAGAGTTGAATGTTACGTATCTTCACAGAAAATATACTGCCCAAATTAAACCCAAATGCCTCTGTCACTAGGAACTGATGATTAAGAGTCCACTCTGAGCCACTCTGTACTTAGTAGCTGTTGCTATTTCAGAGCATTTTCTAATATTGAGAGCCTTATGATTCTAGAGATTTTGTCTTCTGGTTTGTTCTGGTGCTGGAGATTAAACTGAGGGCCTCTGACATGTTAAGCAATCACTCATGCCCTCTCTCTCTGAGTTACATCTGTGAAATGTTTTTTTTTTTTTTGAGACAGGGTCTCCCTGTAGCCCCAGCTGTCCTGGAACTCACTATATAGACCAGGCTGGCCTTGAACTCACAGAGATCCGCCTGCCTCTGCCTTTGGAGTGCTGGGATTAAAGGTGTGCAGCACCACATCCTGCTAAATGCTTTTTAAAACAGTCATGTGTACAAGTGTTTTGCTTGTATACACAGCTCTTTATCTTGCTGCAGTGCACTCAGAGAAAAGAATGGGACATCAGATCCCCTGGAACTGGAGTTACACACGGCTGTTAGCCACCATGTGGGTGCTGGGAGCCACACCCAGGTCCTCTTCAAGAGCACCCACTGCTCTGCACCATTGAGCCATCTCTGCAGCCCTGAAACTTAAAATTCTCAAATTATTTCTATTAAATCATCTATATCCCAGGAACATTCTGGGACTGACATCTGTTTATTTTTGTAAGATCACATGTAATGTTAAAAGGCAAGGTTATCATATTTTACAGATAATATATCAACCTTTCAGAGTTATTTTAAATGTTAATCATTAATATGAAAGCATGCTTTTAGAATAAATATCCTTTTTACACTCGAGGTGAAACAATGGTGGAGGCTTAAGGTGCCGCTCAAAGGTAGGACAGTCTCAGCATGTCCAAGGGCCTGGGCTTTTTCCCCATGGATATTGTGAACACTCAAATATCTATGAGATGTTTTAAGTATCCTTTGTAATGATTTACTGATTTCCTCTTTTAAACACTTCTCAGTAAAGTTGTATATGATAAAAAGTTTCCAAAGTGGTGCTGTATGACCTTCAGATGATGCAGGAGTGGGAAGAGTCAGTTGCTAGTAAAATTCTGAATTACTTGAACAGTGTTAGAGTTTCTTTATCATTTGCTATTTGAAGAGCACATGTGTGGTTGCTGCACCTAAGTGGAAGCCTGTTGTTTGGATGTATATGTGGTATAGAAAGTAATCACACGGACCCCTTTGGGGTTTCAGAACACCTCAGCTCAACTTCTTCCTTGAAACATCGAGGAG